>NC_049259.1:3108992-3417041 GCF_011100685.1 Canis lupus familiaris | reverse complement strand
CAGCTCAGAGGTCTCCAATGTGAATGCAGACCGAATATGGTGGCATCAGTCCGTTCTACTGCCACAGCCATAGGACTTTTCCCTTGGGGTGTTTTCCCTTGCCCTGAGGGTTTCTAGAGCATGAGTGGGTCTTTCTCCAGATCGGTTCTCCTTACTCAGATCCCCCTTTCTGTCTCTGTGACCCCTTACTTTGCCTCCAAAACTAGGGATTGTATCTCTCCCATCTCTGTGTCCCCAGAGCACCCAGAGCCAGAGCATTGTGGCCTCAGTCAGGGATGACGGTGGGCAGGGTGACAGAGTGCATCCCCAGACCCCATCCCAGGCTCCAGTCTCTCTGAAGGCTGGACACTGCTCTTTCAGAGCCAATTAAAGAGGATGCCACTGTAGGGATCCCTGGGTGGTGCAGCGGTTTAGCACCTGCCTTTGGCCCAGGGCGCGATCCTGGAGACCCGGGATCGAATCCCACATTGGGCTCTGGTGCATGGAGCCTGCTTCTCCCTCTGCCTATGTCTCTGCCTCTCTCTGTGACTATCATAAATAAATAAATAAATAAATAAATAAATAAATAAATAAATAAATAAATTTTTAAAAAATGTTTTAAAAAAGAGGATGCCACTGTAAATCATATGTCTGACAAAGGATCACTATCCAGAACATATAAAGAACCCCAGCAACCCAGTAATAACAACAAAAAGACCCAATTTAAAAAATGGAAAAAAACCTGGAATAGACATTTCTCCAAAGATACACAGATGGCCAATAAGCACATGAAAAGATGCTCAACATCACTCATCACTAGGGAAATGCAAATCAAAACCACAATGGGATGCCACCTCATACTTATTAGGATGGCCATTATCAAAGACAAAGAAAATAGCAGGCGTTTGGCAAGATCGTGGAGAAATTAGAACCCTGGGCATAGCTGGTGGGAACGTGAAATGGTGAAGCCACGTGGTAAACGGACTGGCAAGTCCTTGAGAGATTAAACAGAAAGAATCACCACATTAACCAGCAGGCCTACTTCTGGGTTGGTACCTACAAGAAGTAAGAATGAAGACTCAACAAGTAGTTGTACACTCATGCCGACAGTGGCATTATTCACAATAACCAAAAGATGACAGCAACCCACTGACAGACGGGTAGATAAAGTGTGGGACAGACCTGCAATGGAGTATTATTCACCCATAAAAAGAAGGAAATTGTGGCACAATTGTGGCACAGGCAAAATGGGGGAACCCTGAAGACACTGCACTAAGTGAAATAAGCCAGTCACAAAAGGACAATACTGCATGACTCGAGTTACAGGAGGCTCCTGGAGTCGTCAGATTCACAGGGGCAGAAGGCAGAAGGGTGGCCGCCAGGGGCTGCGGGAGTGGGGAGCTGCTGGCTAATGGGGATGGAGCCCAGGCGAGGAAGATGGAAACATTCTGGAGATGGATGGTGCGATCGGGGGCACGACGTGAAAGCACTCTTGCCACCCAACTCTACACTTAAAAATGGTCAATTTTATGTAGTGTATATTTTATCACAACTTTTAAAAAAGAGGATTCTTAAGGGCAAGGGAAACTGGAGGCCTTGTAGCCAGCTGGTTTTGTCTGGTCCCATACAGTCGGGAGTGTCCCTGACTTTCCATTTTCCAAGCAAGTGAGCAGTCAGTCCCGCTTCTGAGCAGGGTGGCCCCCTCCTCCGCCAGCGGCAGGCTCTTTCCCAGGCCCCAACCCCTCCTGCACGCGCTAAGAAAAGGCCGGACCCTGGGGCTGATCCAGACAGCGCAGCCCAACTCAGAGGAGCTCTGCAGCGACGTGAGGGTCTTAGAGCTTCCCAGGGGACTCTCCACAGAGACACACAGAAGCCTGGGCTCAGAGATCTAGAAGGGGCCTCGAAATGAACTGGCCCAGGCACCCCCATTCTGAAGCAACTGGAGTTGTTAGGTGACTGACAACTAGTGGGGACTCCCCAACCTGCCTCAGATGCTCCCCCTCCAACCCACCATGGCTGGCCCCGGTCAGGGAGCTGGGTCTGCCTTTCCAGCCCATCCACTCCTAGGAAAATGGATGCGTCAGCCAGAGGAAGATGTGGGGAACACTTCTTTCTCTCTGTGTCGTCTTTCTTCTGCAGGCCACAGAGCCATGGCATGCTCTTGACGTCATGGAGCTGGGCGCTGGGAATGGGCTCGCCTTCAGAGCCATCCACCCCCACCTCCAAACCACTTCCTCCCTCTCACACAGCGGGCCTCCCTACACACAAACACTCGGAAGAAAGGCTTCCTCAGCTTCATGGACAATCCCATGTGCTCTGAGAGCGCCCAGTCGAGGCCAGCGGAATGTGGGGGCCATGGGGCAGGGGGGTTGTCGAAGCCCAGCTCGTGTGCTCTGGTTACACACTCCTACCCGGGCTGACAGGACGTGGGCGCCCCAGCTGCAGGAGCCCCCTCTCGCACTGGGTGCTGGCTTCAGCTTGGCCGGAGCTCCCTGAGTGCAGGGCACCCAGCGCCAGAAGTGACTCCGTAATTCAGAGGCGGAGAGTGGCTCGTGGGAGGCAGGGCCTGGCGCCTGGCACCCACACTGCACACCCCCCCGGGACTTGTGCCAGTAGCCAGGACGGCAGCCGGCGCTGCCCTGTGGGAAGGCCCGCAGTCCCTCTTGGCTCCCTCTAACTGGAGACCCCACCTGTGCGCTCAGCTCCGCAAGCTGGGTGGTGCTGGGTGCTGGGGGCCTCTTCACCAGCCCACACATGTCCTCTTGTCACTGTGCAGCCTGCCCAGCTAACCCCACTCCACTACCCCAAGTGATGACACGGGAACGTGTCTCATTGGTTATGAAGTCACTCTGAGTCTTCTCAAGTGTGTGTTGTCTCACGGTGTCACACAAAGGCACAAGGGCCGGGACATTTGGTTTCCTTCTGCTCCTAAATGGCCTGGCAAAGTGCACCATCCTCAGAGACTCCCCGATGGATGCTACTGACATGGGGTCGCATTGGTGGGCACCTTGGGACCTCACTGCCAGGCTTCAACCAGGAATTCTGGAAAGAGCCTTCGGAGAAACAGTATAGCCTAGAAGCTAGGAGTTAAGCATCGGATGTGGGCCCTAACCCTGGATCTGCTCCTTCCCACTGTGTGACCCCTTCTGTGCCTGTTTCCCCCACTGTTCCATGGAGAGCACAGATGGTCGTTATGAGGATTAAATGAGTCTGCACACGTAAAGCACGTAGAACAGTGCCTGCCACACGTCAAGGCCCGATAATTCACTGCTATTACTATACATTCTGACCTGTTTCCCGGCAGCCCCCTAGCTCCTGCCCTTTCTCTGTTCTGTGAACAGAGCTAAATGCTTCCATGCACCCCAATCATGACCTCCACCTCCCCATGTCAAAATTCACCACCCATCTGCATTTCTCGAAATGGCCCTTATTACCCCAAGCCCGGGATTTTTCCTTGAGCTCCCACAATCAAATGCTGGGCCCTCTGTTAGCACGTATTGTCCCCTGGAGGAGCAGGTCTCCCATTGTACAGAAGGACAAAGTGAGGCCTCGGGCCGTGAGCATGCTTCCTGAGGCACACACAGCAAAGGCTTGGGGCTGGCTTCCCAGGCCCAGGCATGGGCTCGCTTAGGGGCCTGAGTTCCCTGAGCAGCATACGCCCTTCCCGCTCCACCCGGGCCAACAGAGGATGCTGCAACTACTGGGACTCCCAAACCGGGGTCTTCACGTGCTCAGAATTAAACTGGGAGATGAAGACAAACAAGAAGGGTGTTGATTCCTGCCCCTCTCCATGGCGGAAAGGCAGACAGAAGACACCTGTCACAGGAGGCTCTCCTGCCTCCTCACGTGGGCTCCTCGGCCTCCACCCCGCCGCCCCACCGCCAGGCCCCACTTGAGGAAGGACCAGGCCAACTCCTGCCAGCAGGTGTCCTGCTGGTTGCTTAGTGACCCAGTCCTGCCTGCCCTCATCCTCCAGGGCAAACAGCTGAGCAATCACAGATGGGATGGAGAGAGGCGCTCTATGTTTGGAAAGTTGTCTTTGCATTTTCTGCTCACTCAGTGAGATTTTTCTTTTCAGAGTTACTGGAAAAATCCATTGATGCCACATCCAGAATCTCCGCAAGCTTCCCTTTAGAACAGTTGGGAGATCAGCTTTCACCCACTGTGCCCTGAGGACCTTGCAGCATGCGCCCTCTGGGGAGCCCCTGCTGCTGCCCCTTAGGGCTCTCCCTTTAGGAGGCTCCAAGACCACTCCTCCTTTATCAAACATGCATCAGCACCTCCCATATGCCGAGGACACAATGATGACCAGGATGTGGCCCCTGGTCCAGAAAATTACAGCCCATCAAAATGAGGGATAGGAAAGATACGCTGGTGTTCAGGAAAGTGAGAACAAGTGGAAATGGTCTCTAGACACCCCAGATTCACCAGCTTCCACACTTTCCCTGCTGTGTGTGAACTGGAGATTGGCCATGCCTACTGCCTCTGCACATGGTCCAGCCAGCGGAGGACCTGCCCCCCTCCCTGCGGCGGGAAGGCCAGTACCCTGCAGACCCAGCTCCTGCCTGCCATCCACCTCGGGGTACAGGGGACCATCCCACACCACTCTTCATGGGGGGGGGGGCAGAGGGGCAGCCAGGCAATGAGAAAGAGGAGGAAAGGCTCACTGGCTGGAGGCTGATGCGACAGAGATGCAGGTGTGGTGCCCCGGATTCCCCAAGCCCAGAGCAGGAAAAAATGACCTGGATTTCAGCACCAGGGAACCGGCTGAATGAGAACCCCCGCTTCCTATGGCAGGTCACCAGAGTTTGAGGCAGGAGACTGGAGCTCATTTGTAGCTTTTCAAACTCGACTCTCACCCAGGGTGCCACGTGGGTAATGGAAAAAACACGTGTTTTGGAGTACGACAAATGTGGGGCGGGGGCCTCACCCTTGGCTAGCCCTTTTTCCCATATGACCTCACAGAATGGGCCAATCGTTTGGCTTGACAGCTATAGCAATTCTGCATGTGTGGCCCGTCAGAACCACTCAGCGCCGGGCTGCCACCTCCCTAGGTCTGCAGCACCCCAGGGAGCAGGGGTCCCACCAGCTGGAAGCAGGCCATACAGCACCCTGGACAAGGAAGGATGGAAAACCGGGTTGTGGGAGGATGGAGGTGATGACCACAGCTTCCCCTCCCCTGCCTGGGATGGATCCTGTGCAGGGCCACTTGGGAACAAGAGGATGGCTGCAACTCCTGGCAGTCTCCTCCGGCTCCGGGAGTCTATGCCTTTCAGAGCCTGAATCTGCTGTACCCTCCCAGGGGCTGCTGTAACCCCGTCATTGTCAGTCTGCAGCCAGCCTGCCCCCGGCCCCCCTATAGGCTACTCATGCCCAAACCGTTGGGCTCTGGGAGCCGGCCCCTCCAGCCCCCGCCTTGGGAGCTGCTGCCCTGGTCTAATGAAAGCCATGTGGCTGCAGGGCAGATGCAGCCTCTTCCACCTGGATGTCCCTCTGCCTAGTGGCCCGCATCCAAATACTTCATGGATGGCGAGGGAAGAGCTAGGGTCTGTTGCACAACACGTCTGGGGGCCGTAAGGTCTGTAAGTGCGCAGACTGAGTTGTATCTATCTGTCCTCCCCAACCCCGGCGTTCAGTGCTGTAAGAAAGTTAAAAACACAATGGTTTGATTGAGGCCTGCAGACCTAGGTACTGCAGGGTTTGGGATGCTATAAAGAACAGGAACCAAGTGTGGACTTCGCTCTGGAAGCAGTGGGGAGGCCCTGAGGGCTCTGTGGTAGGCCCTTGGCAGTCGTAAGCAGGGTGCACGAAAGAGAAAGAAACAGGATGGAGGCCGTTGGGTGACTTCCTGAGGTACACAGGTGAGAGGTGATGAACACCCAGGCAGGGCGGGAGGGTGCTGGGCAGAACGGAGAGCCTGGCATCCGCAGCGCTGGAGACAGAACCCACAGTGACAGGCTGAATGAGGGAGGAGAAGACCTCAGACACAGAAGGAAATCATTTATGAGTCGGTTCTGGACATATTAGATTTCAGCCATCTGAGGGGCCATGTAAAACCTCCAATAGGCTACAGAAAATTTTGCTCTAGAGCCAGGAGGAGAGGTAGGACGGGGGCCACAGGCTGGGGAGTGTTGAGCTTAGCTAAGTGGGGTGAGGGGGAGGAATCAGGACAGCACCGTGGGTAGAAGCCACAGGCCCTGTGACTTAAGGCTTTTCTGCCTCTACAGCTCCCTTCTTCCTCCTGGCCCTGAAATTCAATGCTCCTGATTCTTGACAAATGTATCTGGTCCCCAGGGAATATGCGAGGCCAGGCCCAGGTATCCATGCTCTTTTATGGGTAGACTGAGTCATCTAGAAGAGGAAACTGAGACGCTGGAGGAGGACAAGTCTGGGTCCTCCATACGGAAGGATCCCAAAGCCAGAAAGTGCACAGGTGTGGGTCACCTGGAGAGTTGAAAGTGGAAAAGGGAGCCCAGGCCCCTGGATACTCAGGCTGAGCCCAGTGAGGCCACCTTTTCAAAGCTCGTGGGCTAGAACCTGGATCCAGAGTCCAACCTGACATGGTGAACTAAGAGCCAGGATTCAGACTTGGCTTCTAGTGCAGGGGTCTTTCTTCCTTCCTCCTTAAACTGCTTGGGTGGATGGATGTTGCATATGCCCCAAACTGTAGCCAGAATTGCTTTATAGGGAAAAACCAGCTGAGTCAGGATAAATGGTCTAAACTGGGGAAGCAGCAAGGGTGGGCCGGAGGAGAGGCAACTGGAATGCAGAGGTGAGGATGCCTTGAGTAATGAGGGTGGGCGGGGGTGGGGGGGTGGGGAGGATGTGTGCCAGCTATGCAGGTCCTCTTCCAGAGCGCTCCCCGCTCCCCGTGGAAGTCCTTACAGCTGAGAACCTGGTAGGTTAACCTGGTAGGTGAGACCTAAATTCCCCACTGGCTCCATGAAAAGGTGGTGAGGAGGTCTGCTCCTGGGCAGAGGAGGGACCCTCGGGGAAGGAAATAAAGATAGGCTCCCATACAAGTGTTCTTGCTGAACGGAAGACGAAGACCCCAGTCTGGAGAGATGAAGTGACTTGGCCACGGCTCCTCAGTGGATAGCTGGAGCTGGCACAAAGAGCCAGGACTTGGCTCACCGTTCTGTGATGCTTCTACTACCCTCATGGCAAAGGGCTGCTGCTCCGACACGCCTTGTTCAGTGGGTCACAGTGAAGGTAACGGGGACCCAGGGGCTCTGAGTCCTCAGTGCTTAGCTGTGTGACAAAGGACAAATCTTTGTACCTCCCGGCTTCAGTTTCCTGCCTAGGAACCTCTCTGGAATCTGTGATAAGTGCCATCTTGCATTTCAATTGAAGTTACCAAATATTTCCTAAATGGGTGGTTCCCTGACTTCAGGAAATAGGATCATCACCTGGATTAAAGCAGATGTGAGGGTCCTACCTACAAAGATTCAAGACCCAGTGAGACTGAGGTGGGGTCCCCGCATCTCCATTTTCAAACAGTGATCCAGAGAGTTCCTCTGAGGGAAGGGGCTGGACCATCTTGGAGCATCACCAGAGGCTTCAGATGCTACAGAGGCACGGAGGGGGGCCGAGGGAGGAGAAGCATCCGTGCTCAAGGAGTTGCCAGTGTAGCAGAGGAAGACAGGACCTCAACCCAGGAACGGCAGGTCCTTGGTGACTGACGAAGGAGAGGTACACAGTTACCGCAAGTTGCCAAGAAAGTCTGAGCAGAGCTTCCACAGCGGTTGGGCAGAGAAGAGGGTTGGAAGGCTGGGAGGCAGAGCCAGCTAAACGCTCTCACCACAACCTGCTTCCTCTGCCACCTGAGTTCACAGCTGTAGCCACCTCCCAACCTCCCCTGTGGTTAGGTGTGGCCATGTGACCTGGTCCTGGCCAATAGCGTGTGGGTATAAAAAACACCACTCTGGGCCTGGCCCACAGACATCTCCCATGTGTTATCCGGAGCCCCCACCTGCTACTGTAACTCTACTTAAAGAGGAAAATCACCTGGCTCTTATGTCCCATGACTGACAAACAGGGGCTGTTTGTTTCGTCCATCCTGAGGATACCGGATGCAAGACAGAAGACAGAGCAACTCAACCGAACCAGCACTTAGACAGAAGTCTGCTTCTGAAACCAGTGCGTGGTGCTACGCCGCACCCAAAGGGGATGTGAGTGGTGGTCTTCACCGCTCTCACGGACAAAAGCAACACCAGGAAGGGCCCGAGAGGGCAACGGGCAGCGAACTCCACAGGAGGGGGCTACAGCCTCCAGCCTGAAAGGAAGGCTTATCCTGGGGCTGGGCCAGCATGAAACATCTTTTGAGGTTAGTGTTGGTCTGTGCAGGCTCCTGAGATGTCTCAGAGAAGTGTGAAATAGTCCCACAGTTCTTAAGACTCTCTCTTTTTTTTTTATTACTATTGCTCAAATTTGGAACTAATTTATTTTTAGTATTCTTTTCTCTCATGCCAAGAGGGGCAGGTGCAGGTGCCGTGCCCGAGGCCTGGGTGTGCCTGCTGCTGGTGGAGAGACCGGTATTTCCCTGACTGGTCCCAGGACCACCAGGGTTGGCTGGCATCCCTGGGGTGCCACAGACGCCCTGTCCAGGAAGGGGGCTGACCAGCCAGACAAGTGCAGGAACAGAAACAGAGCTGGCTTCTGCTCTGACCTCTGAGATCCCTGGCATCTGCCTTGAATTTTTCAAGAATCAATGGTGTCAACACAGAGCAGAGAAAACCGAGGATGGGAGTGCACGGGGGATGGGAGTGTGCCCCACATGCGCTCAAGGATATTTAACTACAGATAGAGTCAACCTTCTGCTCTCCATATCCACAAAGAAAACACGTGAGGAGGATTCCCAGCAAGCAGTATCTTAGGATAGACACCAACAAGAACTTTTAAATGATTTAAGTTGTAAAATTTTGGAACTGATGACAGGGAACTCCCAGCTAGTCAACTGTAGAGTCAATGTCCCCCGGCTAGCGTGCCTCATGGAGTGGAGCATGAGGTTGTGTGGGTCTTTCCGTTTTGTAGAAGGCTCTGAGAGGACAAGGAAAAAGTCTGCCTCGTGTCACCTGCTGAGTGACGAGGATCAAGAAGAATACTTGACAGAAAGTCCAAGAAGGATGTTAGCCCTGGCTTCACCTGACTGCCCAGGTGGCCTGGTGAAGCCCTCCTGCCTCTTGGGGGCTCAGTTTCTCCATCTGTAAAGCAAAGCACTAGCCCAAACGATTTCTTTCAGCCCCGATCTTCTGCAAGAAGCAGCCTTCATGTGTTCTCAGGGGACCCACTCGAAGCTCTGGGTGGCTCCAGAGCCTTGGGGTCCTGGAGAGCTCACAGGCCAAAACCCAAACTGCTGCCACTTGTGGGCATTCGGGAAACCAATAGAGCAGAAATTGGCCCCACATCTAAGGTCATACCCCAGGTGGGAATAAAGAGGTAGATGGCAGGGATGGCCAGGGGCCCCAGCTTCACCGTCACCAGCCCTGTCAATGGCCACATGCTGCCGTCCATAGGCTTAATGTAGAAAAGTCTCTGGGTCTGGAGGCAAGCGGTGTGGGTTCTGACCCTGACTCCATCATAAACTTGCTGCGCCGCTGTCTCTCCACTTTCTGGGGCCTCCTTTCTTTGAATGGGTAGGCTTTTCTCACTCCCCAACCTCTTGCCCATGGGGCTGGAGAGAGAGGGGGGCCTCCTTGGAGGCAGAGCCAGTGACAACTCCCACGTGGTGGCAACAGGAGAAGCAGTGATGCTTCCCGGCAGCTCCCCCCCCCACACCCCAGGGCAGATCCAGGTTGTTCCAACAAGGCTATTTATAGCCACCACCTGTCCTGATGTTGCCGGGATGGGGGCCCTCGGGAAACACAAAGGCCTTTCCTTGGAGACTGGAAAGAGGAATTCCCTTAGGAGCTCAGGGGTGATCTGTCTTCGGGTAGGAAAAAAGCATCGTCGTTAGGGGTCAGGATGGGATTGTGATAGGGCAGGTCTCCTGGAAATGCCTTTCCAGAAGTGGCTGCAAGAGAGAAGCCTGAGCTGAAAATGTGATTAAAGGCGGAACAACAGACACTTGGAAGGATGAAAGAAACGTTTGGGTGAAGCTTCCCCAGCTCCCAAGGCGGGCACACAGCCCTTCGCTCCCCAGACAGGCCTGCGCTGAAATCGAGTCCTGGCCAGAGGAGCGCTGCCCTTCGGTCCACATCTCATCCAGGGGCTAGGCGGTGGCCAGGCGCTGGGCGGGGCGGGCCCACCATCCTTTCCTTTTAGAAGCATTCATCCTTATCACCCCATGCGGGGGTCCAACACATGAGTTCCTTAGAAGGGATTACGCTGCCCCCCCCCCCCCCCCACCGGGCTTCTGTGCTGGGCCAAACTGAGGTAGGGAGTCACGCAGAGGCCTCATGTGAGGGCATGGATTCAAGAACCAAAGTCAAGAAAGAGCGGATGTGTGATGCTGAATCAAAGGAGTATTTTCAGGAGTGATGCTAGGAAGTAGTGCTGGGAGGCGGTCTGGGCCAAGAACAAGTCACCCACCATCCCCAACGCCGCCCCAGCATAGTTTCTTATAAGATATTTCTATCTCTCCCAAGAAATAGCAGACACAGCTACCTTCTTCTTTTGCCAAGTAAAAGAAACCCCAGCTTCTTGGGGCCCATTCCTCCACCCCATCATGCAAGAAGCCCACCGTCTGGGACCAAGGGCTCACAGCCTGGCTGGCTCTAAGTGCAGCCGCTAAACTCTGTTCTAAAGAAACAGGAACCATTTCCGCCCAGGGCAGCAGCAAAACTCTGTAGAGCAATGGTTTTACCTCAGCTGCGTATCAGAGTTACCTGGGAAACTTTTCAAAATCCTGATGCCCGGCTGCATCCCAAACCCATTAAGTCAGACTCTCCGGTTGTGGGCAGGTACCCACATTTTCTAAAGCTCCCCAGGTAACTCCAGTGTGCAGCTAAGGTTGAGAACCGCCCATCTAAAGACCCAGGCAGCTGGAGTGCCTGTGGGGTAGGGGTCAGGGGGGCAGTCCACACAAAAAGGCAAGAAGCCCAAGAGGGAGCAGGACACCTCCTCTCGGCCAACACTCTGTTCTCCATGAGCCCGATCTACGGCCCGACCCACTCCTGCCCCCAGCCCTCCAGGACCGGCCCTGCTCCCCAGCCTCATGAGGGGGTGCCCCAGAAAGCAGGTGCCAGTTCCAGGGGCCCGTTTTAGTTGATGCCTTCAAACACTAAAGTTGAAACCGTTTCCTTTGGTTTTTGGGTGTCCTCTCAGAAGGAGACGTCCAGTACCTTTGTGTGATGTCAGAGCCCGACAAACACAGGGCCAACTGGCAAGATGAATCACTCACAAAGGAGGCCCCAGAGTCAGGTTTGGGTAAGTTTTTGGTCAATCGATCCCTGTAGGACTGCTAAGTTAATGATGAGCCTGTACCCACCTAGGATATTTAACAGCTCACTTCTGTCTGCGAACAGAACAGTCCTTTTAGGCTACCTCTCCAAGGACCTGACTTGGAACCCTCTCATCCAAACAGCATAACAAATAAACGAACAGAGCTCTACCACCACTCCCACCCCCCACCCCGTTTGTGACAGATACGTGATCTGTAGCAACTGGGATGGTTCTCCCAGGGGACTCAGGCGCGCCGGGTGTCCGGAGTGGGGAGCACATACAGCCCTCTGGGGAAACACACACAACGCCCTTTAGGTTACCCCAACCCAGCCTGGAGGTGACGAGGGGAGTAGGATGGCGACTTAGGAGGGAAGTTGTAGTTTGCTTCTACAAACACCCTGCACTTCTGCAAAGTCACTAAAGATGGTTTCTGACCACTGACAATACGGAAGTTTCAACCTAGGGATGTTTATCCTCCGGGGCGCCATCCACCTTCCACCCAGGGCTTCAGGGCTCAGAACTTGCTGGGGGGGTGGGGGGGGGGGTGGGAGGGAGTGAAACAGAGCGGTTGGCCGTCACCCTCCCAGGCACAGGTGAGCATGCCCCACACCCCGGGCCAAGCGCTGTCCCCAAGTCCTAGAGAGCCGTTTTGAAAGGGTCCAGGGCCAGGAAATACTGGAAAGTGCTTGCTGGTGGCTCCAGATCCGACCTGGGTCCGCTCCACCGAGGAGCACGAGAGGGTCCCCGGGGCCAGCGCCCCCCCCTCCTCCTCCCTCCTCCTGTTGGCCTGGACCTGGCGCCCCTTCGCGCCCCCCCCCCCTCTCTGCGGCAGGGGCTCCGGGGCTCAGGCTGTTTACCTTGGAGGGCGGTCTGCTCTGCACGCTTCTGAAGAAGGTGGTCTTCGCGGTGAAGAAGCAGTCCTCCAGCTCCTCCTCCAGGCTGCAGTACCCACTACTCATGCTGCCGTCCACCGTCATCTAGCCCGGGCGCCCGGGGAGCTCGTGGGGCGCGGCGGGGAGGGCAGGGGGGTCCCCGCCCGGGGCGAGCCCCCGGCCCCGGCCCCGGCCCCGGCCCCGGCCCCCGCCCCGGCCCCCTGCGGGCGGGCGGTCACCCGGCCAGGCGCAGCCCCTTCCCCGGCGCCGGCCGCGCTGCGAGCTCGGGGGGCACGTGGGCGCCCGCCTCCCTGGGCATCGGCACCGGCACCGGCATCGGGGACCGTCCCCTGCGCCCCGCGCAGCGCCGCCGCGACACCTCCCCCGCCTGCCCGCGCCTTTCCTGCCCTCGCCCCGCTCGGAGCAGTCGGAAGCCACTTCCTCTCGCAAGGTTCCCCGAAGCCCGGCTCGGCGGGCGCCGCGCCCCTCCCCCTCCCGCGCCTCCCTCCCCGCCTCCCGGAGGCGCTGGCGCAGGCGGTGGCGCCGGATCCGGGGCGCGCGCAGGTGGCCCCGCGGCGCCAGAGGTCGGGTTAGGGATGCGGGGAGAACGTTCCGGGCGGCCTGTCTTCATCCCTCTGGACCGGCGGGCCGTGCCCCACGGTCCTGGGCCTCCGCGTCCCGCCGCCCGTCCCCCTCCAGCCACATCCCCCATCACCGGGTGAAGGAGCCCGGTGTCTCCGAGTGCTTAGGGAAGCAAGCGGAGAAGAAGAAAACCCAGATCTCGCGTCTGCCTGGAGAAGCAGCAATATTTTAACTTGGAAAGGCCAGAACAAGCTGCAGAGGCCCCACACGCATATGCAGATCATTTGCAAAGTTATGGCAACCTGGAGCGCAGGCCTCCCTCTCCCTCCCCCCCAGACTCAGGATACCAGAGCCCGAAGACACCACCCAGGTTATTTGCTCATCCCCCTCCCCCTCCACCACCAGGGTCTGGCCAAGGGGTGGGTCTTTGCCGGTTCTTGTCATTCCCATCAAAGATAGCTCCTGTACCATCAGACTGGATGGAGGAACATCTTCCTTGACTAGGGTTTAGCCCTCAAAGCAATTAGGGGGGCACCCCAATAACTTCTCAGACCCTGTCTGTACAGTCATAGCAGTTTACCCTCTCTTGCATAATTCCTGCATGTGTCCAGTCATTTACCTTGCTCAGCAGCCTTGAGATAGAGATGATTATTCCCATTTTATGGATGAGGGAACTGAGGCTCAGAGTCATACAAGTAGGGTATGTATGCTGGGCCTCAGACCCAGGCCTAGGGCCCATGCTCTTAGGCACTGGGAATCTCGGCTCTCAGCAGGACTGGGACTGTTTTGGTGTGCACTTTGCCATCTTTCAGCACAGTGGCGCCCAGAGTCCCAGGAAAGGAAAACAAACCTTTGGAGACGGCGCTCACAGGGTCTGATGGCCTATGGCCCCAGGAGCCGCCCGGAGAGTGGCTGAAGGGGAATTCAGGACTCTCCAGGTAGATTTCCGTGGTTTTCCCTGCAGGTCTGAAACAATCCAGTCCCAGAAAGCACAAGCTGGCTAGAGGGCTAGACTCAGCCCCCAGATACCACGCTGCCAACTCCATTTTCAGCTGTCATTATTTTTATGAGGAACCCCCACCTTCCCCCACCTTAGCCAAATCTGTCAGTGCTCAGGAGGGTTTCAAACTGCAGCCCAGTTGGGCTCCATCCTCCCACACAATCTTTTTCCCAGAAGCCCGTGAGTGCCTGGCAGGTACAAACACGAGACAGCTGAGAGTTGGCACCCTAGCCGGCTGGCCGTCCTGGGCTCAAGAGAATGGTCAACACCAGCGGGAAGATACCGGGCGGAGGTAAGCAGTTGGGGATGGGGGCAGGAGTGAGTTACCAGGTGTTTTGGGGGAAGAGTTCACATTTTATAGGATGGAAGAACCTCTGGCTTGATCTGGAACAATCTTTTCTTCAAATGAGTATTTTAGAGACTGGCTGACGGGGAGGGTGTCCCCAGAGACAGTGGTTCAGGCAAAGGAACCTGGTATTAGCCTCACAAGTGCTTCCAAGTGCAGTGCAGTGCCAGAATGATGAATGCTAGGGTGGGGGGGGTGGGGGTGGGGGTGGGGCTGCATAATCCTCGGGCCACCCATAGCCTACCTGCTTTGTCCAGCCAGCAAAGTAACACATTTTTCTTTATAAAAGGAACCTCCTGGCTCAGTGGGAATCCAATACTTAAGAAAAAACAGGCCCCAGATTCTTTGTGGCCATACTGTGTCCTTGGAGTCATGCAGGGATCTCTGCATTCAAAATGCACAATCTTAAAATTCAGCTAGGAACAACCTCTTTGAACGCCAAGCCAAAGAGCCCCAGGAGTCAGCATGCATCTCTCCTCGTGAGCAACAGGCTAGCTGCCAGCCCTGGTTAGGAAAAGTTCTAAGTGCCATTGTGTTCTTTTAGGGTGCTGTTCCATGCCATTCCAAATATTATGAAAAACTGGTGTCTGAATAGGGCTCCTGAAAGCCTTTTGAGCATTCATGACTCAGATGGCTCTAGAATCTCAAAAGCAGGTTATGATACCCATTTTACAGATATGAAAGTGAGGGAAGTAATATGCTTCGTCACAGCTCATGCTTTCCAAGTCTTTTACCTTCTAGTTTGTGCTTTTCCCCACCCTACTCCACCTGTCAATGACTCTAGGCCTGGAGACTATGTTGGTGAGGACCGTGGGACTAGAAGAAATCTGCAAAGATCAAACATAATACAATAGGTTTCCTCCAGGAGGAAAAATCCAGACTGAAGCTCCAGGAGCCCTAAAAAGGAAGACAGGATTTCTTCCAGTGTCTAATGACCCCATCGGCACCTCTTCCCCATGAATAATCAACCACAGTGAGAACCTGCCTAGAGGAAGAGAAGGGGGTAGGGGAATGCAAAAGCCTAAGCAATAGCCTTTTAAGCCTCTGGTGGTGAATACACAAAGAATAGGGACAGGCTGTTCTTGTCCCTGGGCCGCAGAAGAGGTATCCGGACCTTAGGATGCAGCCTCCGGAGCCTTAAATCCATGGCATCCTGCTGGGGTTCAGAAAGCCTCACTGAAATGGTGAAATGGGTGGCTTTCCTGGCTCAAAGTTTCAGATGATGAAAGACACTATTTTAAGCTTTTCATCCGTTCTCAGATGTGATCCTGACATGTGCCCAGATCTCCTCGTTTGATCCACTGTGTGGTTCTGCCTGTTCCAGAAAAGCCGCATCACAAGACTGAAAGTCAGAAGCTGGCATTCTATCCCAGCTCCAACTCCAGCTTGATATGGCATCTGGAACAGCTCTGAGCCTCAGGATTCCTCATCTGTCCAGCTAAAGGGTGTCAGGGTGGAGGTCAGCTTTGGGGCCTTATGATCTACCAACATATTCAGAGGCTGAAAACTAGGGTGAAGTGCCACTGGACCCCTGAAACATAGTTTTGAAATCATTCTTAGGGCATTGTTTTTCATGTAATCCCTATAAGAAACTGACAAGGCAGCTACAGTTACTATGTCTCTTTTATTGAGAGGAAAAGGAGGTGCAGGCAAGTTCAGTAATTTGCAGGTAGTCAAACATGCTAGTTAATGGTGGAGCCAAAATCAACCCAGCTGGTCTGACTCCAGAACCAAGCCCTGGAACATTCCATAGTAGGACAGTAGGACAGTGATTGCTCCCGTAATACCATCCTGCCTGAAACCAAAGCCCATCACCAACAAGCCAGGAACTACTTTCTCAGTGGGCCTATGCCCTTGTCTTCCCTTGAGCTTGTTAGGGCTTTCTGGGGTCCAGCCATTGATTTCTTCTTCTCTTCCTCCCCCACCGCCATATGCCTGTGCTCTCCCTGGGAGCTCAGTCTCACATGTGCCAACAGTATCACCTATACCTCACAGGCTCATGTCTAAAAATCCTCTCCATCCCAGGTAGCTCCAGATGGATACTTGCACAGCTCACTGGGTACCCAGCCCTCCTCTTTGGAGCCTCGCTGGCAACATGTCCAAAATTGAGCTCGTTATTCCCTGCTCCTTCACCATTAGTATTCCTGGCTCAATGAATGCCATTAATGTAGATTATTGAAAAGCCTTCTAGTAATTTCCTTTGTTTTGATCTCTGCCTTCTCCAAATTCCCGGCCCCCTTGTGGCCTGAGTATATAGATCAGATCTATACTGAGATCTGATCAAGGCTGTTCTATCATAAAACCTATTCTAATTTCAACTAATAGTTATTGAGTAACTATTACTATACTATATTATAATTATTGCTATGTGTCTGGCTCTAGTTTCTTATTCCTTCATCCATTCATTTAAGAAACATGTACCAGGCATCCTTCCACATGGCAAGTACCAGACGAGGAGTTCAGATTCAGGCCTGAATAAGACAGTCTCTGTCTCTCACCAGACAGTCTAGTAGAACAACATGAAATAAGAAGTTATATTAGAGTTACTAAACTCTTATATGTTTCCTGATCTCTCTCGATTGGCCCAACCCTGCAAGGAGCTATTTTGCAGATGAGTAAACTGAGGCTCAGGGTGGTTCATTTGCCCAAGGTCACAGAGCAAGTAACCAGTAGAATCTGATTTCAAAGCCAGACTCCCTGTGTCTGACAGCTTTCCATTACAACTTCCTTCCTCCAACAACTCCCCAGTACCTAGAGGTGTTCCAAACTCCAGAGCAGGTCCCCAAGGACCTTCAAGGCCCTTCCCAACCCGTGCCCAGCCAGCAGTTCATACCCACCTCTAGCCACAAGGCAGCTTCCCTCCCGGCAGCTGCGCAGAATTTGATTCACAATCCTAGCAGCTGCCCTGCCCTCTTGTGGTTTGTTTTTGCTGTTTTCTCTGCCTGTCAAAATTCCCCCAAGTCCTCCTGTCTTCCTGATACATGTTCACCAATCATACCGGACACCCCCACCTTCCCCATGCTTTTTCAGAGGCAGCCTTTCCCAGATGTCCTCTCAGCGTTGAATCTTAAGAATTCCACTCTCCATCCTGAGAGCAGCATTTTACAGCATTAAGCCAGCTGTGCAGAGCCGAGAGCTCAATTTCTCCCCAGACGACTTCCTGTCATAAAAGGTAAGCGGCTACACACCACTTAGGATAGACTCACAGGAGATTCACTTTCTTGCGGGCTCCAGCCCACACAGCACTTCTGTTGCTTGGCTGCTAGGTAAACAGCTCTGATAGGGCCCTGATGCTTAAAAACACTGAATGCAAACCAAGAGGCACACTGACCAAGAGGCACACGTCCTGAAGAGCTCATGCCACATCTGACTCAGGCACAGGGAGGCTGCCTTATGCTTGTCCTCCTTTGCTGGGACTAGAGAAACAAGAGATGTTTCTGGTCTACAGTCCCCATCTCTCCACTGCCCCTTTCCAGACAAGACCAGTGAGCCAGGGCAGTGTGGTCACCAGGGTGAGACATGAACAGCCCTTGCACTACGACACATAGAAAGAGACCTGGCTGCCTTCTCAGAGACTCAGGACTGACCTGGTCCAGCCAGAGGCCCATCTCAGGCAGCCCCTGATTCCAGGGTAGCAGTAGGGAGTGGGACTGTGAGGATCGCAGGGAAATGTCTCCAATACTTAAGGGTTTCTCTAGAAATAAGTACTAGAGTTCTGTCTCTCCCCAGAACCAGGATCTCAGGTGCCTCCTGGTTGGGAAACCTTTCAGCTCTGCCTCATCAGAAACAAGCTCCATGGGTTGGCCTGAGCTGGTCAGATAGGCCTCAGGGCAGCTCCAATGAGAGGCGGCTGTCTAGTGGAGATGAATCACCGACAGCTTTGGCCAGCACCTCTGGCTTCTAGAGCGTGGAAGGAAATCTGTGGAAGGTGGAGCGGCTGTCTTAAATGTAGCCAGAGTGGAGCAGGACAGCTGGGAACTGGCTCCTGCCTTTGGCACATGTGGGTGGGCTGACAACAAATGAAATTAAATGGAATCATAGAATATATTCAATTAATCCAAAATAAGGCAGGGGAAAAAAAGGAACAAAGAACAGAAAGGAAAGACAGGAAAAAATAGAAAGATGATAGATTTAAAATCTAATTATATCAGTAATCACATTAAATGCAAATGATCTAAATAACCCAATTAAAGGGCAGAGATTATCCAGTTGGATTTTAAAATAAACAGGATCCAACTCTTTGCTGTCTACAGGAAATGATTTTAAAATATAAGGACACGGGCAGCCCTGGTGGCGCAGCGGTTTGGTGCCGCCCGCAGCCTGGGGTGTGATCCTGGAGACCCGGGATCGAGTCCCACATCGGGCTCCCTGCATGGAGCCTGCTTCTCCCTCTCTCTGTGTCTCTGCCCCTCTCTCTCTGTGTCTATGAATAAATAAATAAAATATTAAAAATAAAATAAAATACAATATAAGGACACAAATAGCTTAAAAGTAAAAGGATGGATTAATAAATATCATGCTCATGGTCATCAGAAGAAAGCTGGAGTGGCTATATTAGCATCAAAGTAACTTTCAGAGCAAAGAATATTACCAGGGATAGGAAAGGTTATTTCATAATGATAAGAGGCCAGTTAATGAAGGAAATATAATAATCCTAAATGCTTATGTACTGAATAACGGAGCTTCAAAATTCAGGAAGAGAGAACCTTAGGAGAGATAGGCTAGTCCACACCTAGAGTTGGGCCTTTCAGTCCCTCCCCCTCCGAACACACCGTGTGCCTCGACACTGTTACCCGCTCTTGTTATCAGTCACAATTCAATGGGATAAGCGTCTGTCTAGCATTTCTGAGGAGACCTAGTACCCAGACGCCCCCCCTCCAAGAAGGGCGCAGGTGTCCCTAGGTAGTGGGAGGTTAGGGAGGCACATGCGCAGTCACCCCCCCCCCGCCCCCCCTCCCGGCTTGCTTCTGGCTCCCCCGTGTGGTCGTTCTGGGGGCAGCAGGGGCAGCGCCGGGGAGAGGCGGTGGGCGAGCAGGGGAGGGGGCGCGGGGCAGGGAGCTGGGGCCAGCAGGGGGAGGGAGCGCGGGGCGAGTAGGGGGAGGGAGCGCGGGGCAGGTGCGGGGCGAGCAGGGGGAGGGAGCGCGGGGCCAGCAGGGGGAGGCAGCGTGGGGCGAGCAGGGGGAGGGAGCGCGGGGCAGGGAGCGAGGGGCGAGCAGGGGTAGGGAGTGCGGGGCAGGGAGCGCAGGGCCAGCAGGGAGAGGGAGCGCTGGGCAGGGAGTGCGGGGCAGGGAGCGCAGGGCCAGCAGGGAGAGGGAGCGCTGGGCAGGGAGCGCGGGGCAGGGAGCGCGGGGCGAGCAGGGGGAGGGAGCGCGGGGCAGGGAGTGCAGGGCCAGCAGGGAGAGGGAGCGCGGGGCGAGCAGGGGGAGGGAGCGCGGGGCAGGGAGCGCGGGGCCAGCAGAGGTAGGGAGCGTGGGGCAGGGAGCGCAGGGCGAGCAGGGGGAGGGAACGCAGCGGGGGCGAGCAGGGGGAGGCAGCGCGGGGCAGGGAGCGCGGGGCGAGCAGGGGGAGGGAGCGCAGGGCGAGCAGGGGGAGGGAACGCAGCGGGGGCGAGCAGGGGGAGGCAGCGCGGGGCAGGGAGCGCGGGGCGAGCAGGGGGAAGGAGCTCAGGGCGAGCAGGGGGAGGGGCCGTGGGACGAGCAGGGGAAGGGAGCGCTGGGCGAGCAGGGGGAGGCAGCGCGGGGCGAGCAGGGGGAGGGAGCGCGGGGCGAGCAGGGGGAGGGAGCGCAGGGTGAGCAGGGGGAGGGAACGCAGCGGGGGCGAGCAGGGGGAGGCAGCGCGGGCAGGGAGCGCGGGGCGAGCAGGGGGAGGGAGCGCAGGGCGAGCAGGGGGAGGGAGCGCAGGGCGAGCAGGGGGAGGGAGCGCAGGGCGAGCAGGGGGAGGGAACGCAGCGGGGGCGAGCAGGGGGAGGGAACGCAGCGGGGGCGAGCAGGGGGAGGGAGCGCCGCTGTCCAGGGGGGCCTCGCAGGGAGAAGGCAGCAGCCGGCCACCTGCGGGCGCTGCGCCCTGGAGCCGGGCGGGTGGACGGGGTCTTGGGCCTTCCACACCCCGCCCCGGTGGAGGGGACAGTCCTAAGTCTGGTCGCAAGAAGGGCCGGCGGGACCGCCAAGTGGCCGCGGCCCAGCGCGGGAATCGCGGAGAGCTGCTGCCCGAGCGGCCACGAAGGATTCCCGGGCTGGCCCAGCTTCGGGCTGGTCCGCGGTTGGGGGCCATGGGGAGCCCCCCCGCGCCTCAGCACAGGGATGACGGGATAAAAAAGTCCACTGGGGCCGACGGAGGCCGCCTGGTGATGCCCGGGCCTCGGTCCGCGCCCGCACACACCTGCCCTGCGCAGCCTCAGCACAGGGGCGCACCCCCGCTGCTCAGCCCGGAAACCCAGGCCGGACACCCCGGGGCTTGCCCCAGGTCACACGTGTCAAGTCTGTGGCCTACACAACGCGGATCAGAACGCAGCTCTTCTACCACCTAGATGCTCTGTGTTTTCTTTAAGAAAACATTTTTTTTGCTTCTTAAAATCCTACCCTGTAAACACAGGAGAGCATCAGTCATTCAATCAGCACCGATGCAGGGGCGCAGGGGCGCCTGGGCGGCTGCTTCGGCTCAGGGTGTGATCTCAGAGTCCCAGGTCGAGTCCCCCTCGGGATCCTCGCAGGGAGCCTGCGTCTCCCTCTGCCTGTGTCTCCTCTCTGTGTGTGTCTCTCATGAAAATAAATAAATAAAATCTTTAAAAAACAAAAAACAGCACCGACGCCAACAGCAAACCTGGATGTTGTCTAACTCCTACCCCTCTTGACTCCTACCCTCCCCCAAGGTGAAATCTCTTCAGGGGTTTGCTGGGCGCCTCCCAAGCCCTCCCTCTGCTCTAACCCACGCCGGACACACAGGTACAAAACACAGATCGGCCTGCCCTGCGTGTACCGTGGGGTGACTTGTTTGATTTTGCTTCCCACTACTCTCCAGGGGACGTACGGATCCAGCTCTCCTTTGGATGAGTGCCTGAGCCCCCGCTCCCACGGCTGGGGTTTTCTCCAGGCTCCCCGGGCTCTCCGCTGCTCACCGCGTCCCTTGGGCAGTGCTGGACCCAGGGCCCTGGTAATCGAAGCGCGGGATGACCTAAGAGCCCAGCCTCTGAGCACAGCATTTCCCACTGACCTCGCCTAAAGGATTTTAGAGCAGCGCCTGGCTCAGCACATAGGTGTGGAAGGAATCTGAGGCCGGACGTCTGGGTGGCTCAGTGGTTGAGCATCTGTCTTCAGCTCAGGGCGATCCTGGGGTTCTGGGATCGAGTCCCAAGTCGGGCTCCCTGCATGGAGCCTGCTTCTCTCTCTGCCTGTGTCTCTGCCTGTCTCTCTCTCTCTCTCTGTCTCTCATGAATAAATAAATTTTTTTAAAAAAAGAATCTGAGGCAGTCCTGAGAAACACATTTTTTTTTTAAATTTCAGAGATTAAGTATTAGTTGAATATGTGTCAGGAAAAAAAAAAACCCTCAGTACATCAAACCAGGGATTCGAGGGTTTTCCAAATTTCCTTTGACACACGTTTTATTTAAATTTAATAAAATGGATCTATTTAAAGAGAAATGTTAAGTAAATAGTAGCACAGGTGGAACCTGGGAATGGCCAGGCTCCCAAGTGTGGACAGGCCCGGAGCGAGGTTTGGGAACTGCTGAGGGAGGGGCCTGGCTGTGGGGCCAGGGGTGGGCTGGCTTCCCAGAGCCCCTCCTGGCTCCAGCTCCCAGCTCCAGGAGGGGCAGGGGCAGGGGGAAGGAGCCTGGGCTCCGAAGACAGAGTCCCTTGTCCGGCTGTGAGTGATTTGCTGAGAAGGAAGAGTGCTTCTGTTTTTTGCTTATCATCTGGACCTCAATGTACCCAGACAAGTGGCACCAAAGGCCGGAGAGGCAGAGCTGCTGGGCCTCCCCTGGGCTGCCAGGGGTGATGAGAACCAAAGGTGGGGGGGCCGAGAACTTCCATCCTTGGGGTCTGCTTCCTTGAAGGCAATGAAAGGCCTGGACCAAACTGGCAAAGTCGCACTCCATTGGGAAGCACTGGGGAGTCCCTGACAGGTTTGTTTGTTTTTTCAACCGGGGAGCAACTTTAGGGCCACCTGAAGTCTAAAGATTTTATTTATTTATTCATGAGAGAGATAGAGAGAGAGAGAGAGAGAGAGGCAGAGACACAGACAGAGGGAGAAGCAGGCTCCCTGCAGGGAGCCCGATGTGGGATTTGAACCCAGGACCCGGGATCACGGGATCACGACCAGAGCCCAAGGCAGACACTCAACCGCTGAGCCACCCAGGTGCCCCGAGGCCACCTGAAGTCTAAAGCCTTTGGAATATAAGCGCCCAACAAAGGAACAACAGCCACGCTGGCAACTTATTGTGGTCTTTGGCCAGGGCCAACCATGTTCTCTAGGAATCAGGCTTCAAATGAAGAAGGGATCTAGGGAGGAGAAACGAGGAGATTTGCTAGGTCAACAATGGGGGCATAAGGAAAAAGTCGCCTATCGCAGACCAGAGAGCTCTCTGAGGAGAGACTGGAAAAGCACTGTTTTGTGGTGGAGAAAGCACAGCAGCTGCCTGTCGTCTGTTTCTCCACTTGGGGGAAACAGGCTCGACCCCCATGGCCTTGTGAGTTTGGGGGGGGGGGCTCTGCGTCCATCTCCACCCCCTCACACTCCTGCCCCCCTCCTCCCTCCATGCCTCCCTTGGGCATGGCAGACCCAGGAGACAGCCAGAACCTTGGCATCACGGCTTTTAAAAGGCGGAGGCCCAAAACGTATCTAGGGGATGATCTCAACCATGTGTTTGAAAAGTGTATGAATGTATGGGAAGAAAATATAAAAATGTTAACTAACTGGTCTCCTCTGGCTGGTGGAAAATGAGGGATTTTCTTTTCCTTAAAGAGTCGAAAGGAGAAATGACACCACGTCGCCTGAGCAGCCAGATGTGCACCCCCCCAAACTGGCTGAGCGACAACAGACCCCCCTCCCCCCGCTGAAGATGGCAGTGGCCTGTGAAGCTAGCTCAGCCCAGGTGACCACGTCAAGGTGAAGGAAAGCTGCATCCTGCTATTTCACTGAAAGCCTGGTCAAGGCGGAAACCAACACAGACAAGCTTTATAGAGAAGGGGAGTGAGCCTGGAGCAGGGCCCAGGCTTTATTGATCGAAGGCTGGGCCCTGCCCTCGTGCTGAAGCACGCAGTCAGGCCTGTCCAAGGCAAACATGACAGCCTGACCTGGCCCCGGGAGCGAGCCCCACGCCGGGCTGTGTGTGGCTGGGGGCCGTTCAGCACCCGTGCGGGACTCTGGGGTCCTTCTATGGGGTTCTATATGGCTCATTCTATAGATCAGTGATGGATCTCCTCTAGACAAAGCTTTGATTCAGCTTGCCAGAGGGTTCTGAGGCTAACTCCTCTTCCCAACAGAGGAAAAGAGGCCACTCTGCTTCCAAATACTCAGACGCGGAAGCCCCTGTCTGCTGAGACAAGGTACACAGCCAACTCCAGGGCCTGCCCTGGGGCCTTCTGCCCACACTTGGGGCCTGGCTAACCGGCCCCAGGGCCAGGTTTCCCAACCTCCGCACTGTTGGCATTTGGGGCCTGATAAGTCTTTGTTGTGGGGGCCTGTCCTGTATGATGAAGGGTGTTCAGCAGCAGCCGTGGCCTCTCCTGCTAAATGCCAGTAGCATCACCCCAGACAACCAAAAATGTCTCCAGAAACTGCCTTTTTTAAGGAAATATATATATGTGTACTATGGAACCTCCCTCCTCCCTCTTTTTTTTTTTTTTTAAGATTTTATTTATTTATTCATGAGAGACACAGAGAAAGAGGCAAAGACATGGGCAGATGGAGAAGCAGGCTCCCTACAGGGAGCCCGATGAGGGACTCGATCCCAGGACCCTGGGATCACGTCCTGAGCTGAAGGCAGCCGCTCAACCACTGAGTCCCCCAGGTGCCCCACCTCCTCCGTCTTATAAGGAAGATCTTTAGCAAAATTGTGCATCATTCACCGGGGTTTGGGTAGTCAGATCTGTCTCCCTTTCCTCCTCACCTGTCGTGGGGCAAGGCCCTCCCAAGAGGCGTGGTTACGCTCAGGCTACACTATAAACAGGTACTATTCCAAAGTGTATGGAGGATGCACAGAATTTCTTAAATATGTATCTTAGAATCGATTCAATCTCATTCTTATAAAATCATACATCATATTTACTTTCTGACAATGCTTTCCGAGTGGGAGAAAAAGGCTGATAACACCCATAGGCAGATCAAGTGACTACATTGTTGATCATGCGCATCGTGGCCAGAAGATGCCTACAGAGGGCTAGTCTGGGAAGTTGTGGCTGACTTGGGATTTCCCAGGGCCACTGGTATTCTCTTCAGGAAATAACCAGTCAGGCAGCACCTATACTGTCTCTCAGAGTACTCTGGGTTTTTGCCTCATAAATATGGTGTTTATTTGTTTGAAATCTCACACACACACCCCCACTCTACTGCAAGCACAGGAAGGGCAGAGGCCAGGTCTGTTCCCTTCATCACTAAGTCCTTGGCATTCCTGGGCCTAGCACATGGTCAACATTCAAAACATATTTGTTAAATGAAGAAATGAATGATGTCTGGGAACACTCCTCACTTCCTTGACCAGTAACCGTGGACTCATACATTGAGGATCAGATTGAATGTCACCTCCTCTGGGAAGTCCTCTCTGATTTCTCCCAACAGAACCAACCGCCTCGCATACTCAAAACGCTTGATTCATATTTTCACTGCAACATGCATCATGGTATATACTATTTGGTTGCATCCTGCCTCCCCTGATGGAATGTAAGCTCTGTGTGGATAAGAGCGGTGATGTATTGTTTGTTAGCCCCACTTTCACGAGTGCTTGGTACACAGTGAATATTCAATAAATGCTTGTTCAAGGCAAGAATCAAAAAATGTTCTCCTGTCTCCATTCCAAATCCCAGACATCAAAGTTTGGACACATCCTGGTTCAAGTGCCTTGGCAAAACCCAGAGCCAAAAGCCACTTTGAGCATCAGGTTCCTGGTTCTTTAACAGGAGGAAAGAATCTCTGCCTGGCCCTTCTCAAGTTGAATCCAGGCTGGCAGTCACGACGATATGCTTGAGGAGCCTTGGCCTCAACATCCCCGCTCCCCAGGACTATGAGGCTCTGAAGGACCTTCTGGGAGCCTCCTCTCCTTCCTGCCCTCCTAGACCCACACCTCCGGCTTGGAACCCAGACCCTGTGCTTGGAGAGCCCTAAAGAGCACCTCTGAATTTCTGTTCCATCCTCCCAATCCCTCGGAAAGGGGTGCATCTGGCCAGCAGGGGACCCCAACATCCAGCATGCATGGAGTAGTCCTGCCCCCTCCTGCCCACCGGAGCTCCGGGGCAGAGTGCAGCCTGGGATACCAGCAGAAGTTGTTCCCAGCCTGGTCCTGGGACGTTGCTGCCTACCTGGCTGGAGATGGGAGCGAGGGTGCTTTCTGGAGAAGGTCTGTCCCGGGATGGGCCTTCCTGCCGGCTGCAGTCCAGCTGGATCAGGTTGCGGCACTCCGGGTGGCAGGTGAATTTACAGTCTGGAGGGAAAGAACCACCAGAGGATTAGGAGTCAGGCAGGAGTCTCTCCCCTTCCACCCAGGGAAATAGCCCGGGAGACTGCATTTAGCTCAGGAAGGAAGAATGTGCAGGAGGGAAGTGGAAGGGGGGAGAACGCCTCGGGGCCACCAGGGCTGGTGAGAGTTAATGTGTGTTTTACACGTGTGCAAGCTGTGTTCACCTCCATTATTTTCTGGGACCTTGCAATCGTTATTATTGCTACCTTACAGACGGGAAATTGGGGTCTAGGGACCTTAGTGATTTTCTCAAGGTCAGATAATCTGACTTCAGGCTGGTGCTCTTTCTGCTAATTTAATCACCAGGGGTCACGGATCCCTGGAGAAAGACAACTTTCCTGGGCCTCATTCCGCCAACCTGTAAAACACAGGTATTAGCTTCCCCACCTGGTGCATAAGGAAGTTTATGGTTCTAGGGGAGAACAGGCCTTAAGGAATCAAAAGTGCCTCCAGGGACAGAGGCAATATCACCAATAGGAAGGGCTGTTATCTGTCTTTGACCCTACTCCGACTGGAAATGTGGAGGTGACTTCTCTACTCCAGCCGAAAGGGCCTCTAGACAACATCCCAAATCAGGTGCTCCAGGGAGAGCATACATTTCATAGATAATGTTCACTTCCATGGAAGCAGGACTTCATCTCCAGATCTAAAAAGAGCCTTGGGAACTACTTTTTAGAGGTGGGGAAACTGAGGCTCAGAGGGGGTAAAGGGAGTTTCCCCAATGACACATAGCTTAGCAACAGAGCCAGTGCTGCTCACGGCTGCCAGCTTCTTGGGGAGGTCTCTCTGGAGCCTCTTTGGCAAGAGGCAGTGAAGCTTGGCCAGGCAAGGGAGAGAGAGTACCGGGGAGGATGGGAGTGAAGCAAAGGTTGGCAGCGAAAGAAATCCATGCAAGTCCACCAGCAGGTAAAATGCTCAGATCTGTGCCGGTTTCGGTGGGGTTCCCACAGGGAGCTGCTGGGCCAGCTGGGGTCACTGCCCTGGAGGTGCCACAGCTTGGCCAGAAGACCCAGCCCAGGAGGGTGTGCAGCCTCCCTTGGGAAGACTGACTTCCTGAGTGTGGTACTTGTGGGGATGGGCTGTGGCAGGGGACACGACAGCCTGTGCTTGTTTGGATAATCTGGGGACTAGGGGACCACTTCTGGCCAACAAGGGCTCAGGCTCCTGTCTTTGCCTTCCTTGGTAACAAGCTCCAAAAACCCATCTGGACTCTTCTCTTTAGTTTTTTTTTTTTTTTTAAGATTTTATTTATTTATTCATGAGAGACACAGAGAGAGAGAGGCAGAGACACAGGCAGAGGGAGAACCAGGCTCCATGCAGGGAGCCCCACGTGGGACTCGATCCCGGGTTTCCAGGATCACGCCCTGGGCCAAAGGCAGTCGCTCAACCACTGAGCCACCCAGGCGTCCCTGGACTCTTCTGAAAGCTGCTGTAGCGCACTGCGTCTTGGGCCAGGGCCGGGCCTCCTCTTCTCATGCTCCTCCACTAGGGAGTTTTGGAGTGAAACCTCCCCTCCCTGCAGTTGCCCTCCTCCTTTACGCCCCCAAGGAGGAGCACCACTGCTGTCTGCAGGGGAGCACTTTCACAAATGCAGGGACACAGAGATCCCAGAACCCCGCAAGCCTCTGACTCAGTGGGTTGAAGCTCTGGGCTACCCTTCAGGGATGGCATTTAGAAGCTCTCTGGCTTACCACCCTCATGCCCGAAAGCCACCATCGTCCCCTCCGGCAGACCCCACCCCTGCCTAGGCCTTCCTAACTCTCCCCCACCCCGGAAGCCGCCCCCGCACCTGGAGACAGAATGGTGAAGCCATGGTCTGAGGCTTGCACTCCGCCCCTGCCAAGCGCCCACATGCCCTCCTGCCCCTGCCAGTAGGAGATCTCTGCCGGCCTCACTCCCAGCGGGGTGAACCGTGCAGGGGGATGTGCAGGCCAAGCCTCCCTTGCCCACAGTGCCCAGAAATGCCAGGGCTTAGATAAGGCAGCACCGAGGCCAGAGCCACACAGAGAAGCTTTGTTCTGGGCCCCGCTCCGGGGACACACCTGTGCAGGTTCTGGCCGCGCTCTGAGCCATGAAGAATGTTCCAGGGATGCCAAGAAGTGCAAACAAGGCAGGGAGGCAAGGGCTAGAAGCTCTCCTAGCTCACAGCAAGAGCTGCCACCAACTCACAAGTGGGAAAGCGTCTCGAGACGGGACGGAGTCTTCCAGTCTCTTCTTTGAACTCCTGGGACCGTTGACACAGGCTCTGTATGTCCACGTGTGCCTCCGATTCTCTCATATTCTGTCCCTTTGCTGTCTCCGTCTCCGTCTCTCTCTCTCTCACACACACACACACACGCACGCACACACACGCACGCGTGCCCCCTGAAAACAGCACCAAAAACCTCTGAGAGATGGGGGGTTTTTTGTTTTTGTTTTGTTTTGTTTTTTGTTTTTACAGTCCCAGTGCTGAGCTAGACAGAGCCAGGGAACAGAAGACTCCAGGAAGAGTATTTGGGGATTTTTATAAAAAGCATATTTGAGCACCAACGACTGTTCCATCAGACGGTGTAATCACAGACTGCAGCAAAACCACTGAAGCACATCTTGATGCTTCCAGGCCCTGGAAACACTATGGCCAGGCCAGCAGAGATGAGGTCAGAGCCCCCGTGGCCTTCTCCAAACACGGAAGCAGGCCCCGCCAGCACAGCGAGCGGCCCGCAGGCCTGTTCTTGTGGAGACACGCACGAGACTTCGAGACTCCCGAGGCAGGGCCGCGTTGCCCGACCCGGTGCTTGGCCCCCGCAGCCCTCCTTCCCTCGTCACGGCTCATCGTGAGGTGCTGCCAAGCCAACTTGGGTATCCACGGCCCTCCACGGCCTCCAGCTGGTGCTCAATCTGGACACAGAAAAGGTGGGGGCCCCTGGGAGGCTCAGGGCCACACAGGCCCCCTGGGGAACGGCCCAGCCTTCCCAGAACAGCTGGCACCACGATCTTTGGCGACAACTCCAATGCCTTGCACGCAGACCTCCCCACGCCCGAGGGAGAGGAGGACAAGACAGGCCGTGGGCGAAGGCCTGCTGCCTGGGCAGGCGGGATCCGGGATCCGCAGGTGAAGAGACAGCTACCGAGTGAGCAGCACCGAGCGGGGCCTGGCTGCCCAACGTTCCAGGGAGCCTGTTCAGGGGACAGAGACCCCTGCCAGCCACAGCAGCCAGGGTATTTTTCTTGGTGAGGGAGGCTCTAGGGAGCTTGAAAAATGGACCAGATTCCAGGCGATTCCATCCCCACATCGCAGGGGCCAAGAGAGGGCAGGGCGCTCTGACGTCACAAAATAGGATGAGGATCTCCCCAACAAGAGGCAGCAAAGTTCAGGGAGCAGCGCTCCTAGGTTCTAATCGGAGTATCTTTGGGACAACTGGCATTTCTTGACCTTAGTACTGTCATCTATAAAATAGAATTATTATCCTTTCCGGTCTCCACCCTTCCCTTCCAGCTTTAACCTTGGCCCCATTCCCAGGGGATGCATGGACAAAAATAAATGTGCCTCCGGGTCCTGCAAGAGGGACCTGTGGAAATAGAGGGGCCAACCGTAAAGAGAAGTGATGGAGACAAATCATAAGAGGGGTCCTTCTCCAAGGGGGGACCCCTGTGCCAGGATGGAGACGGGGCTGCTGGGACCACCCTCAGCACCCAGACTGCTCTAGTTTCCCAGCTGCTGTAACAAAGCCCCACGAACCAGTGGCTTAACACAGAGATTTCTATGGGTTTGGAAGGCTGCAAGTCTGATAAGGAAACTTCAGGCCCTTTCACCCCAGAGCTGCCTGCAAGACCCTGAGATGACACGGAGCTCTCTACTGAACTCCCTCTGAGGCCAAGGCACGGGGCGAGGGCGGAGGCTGGCACCCAGGATACACAGCCTGGTCTGCAGCGAGCCCACAGGCCTTCCTCGCAGTCACTCTAGGGTCAGTGAAGAGCACCTTCTCACCCTGCTTGGCCAAGCCACCTCTGAGGCCCAACAGGGAATCCAGGAGCCCCATGCCCATTCTCTGGGCACCCCACACCTTCTTGGAGAAGGTAAACCTCAGAACGAACCTTTCTACTTCCCCCTTTTGCCCCCAGGGACTTGGCCTGTACTGAGGTGTAATGGCAAGAGAACGAACGATCTGGTAGGCCTTCAGTCACACTCAACCAGGTCCATGGCCTTGGGTAAGTTATTGAACTTCTCTGAGCATTAATCCCCTCGACACAAGGGGAATGAGCCAGCTCGCAGGGCTACCATGAGGATTCAGTGGGGTTCCTGATGCAGAGCACTGCACAGGGGACCCCCAGTGACCGCCCCCCTGCCCCCAGCACTGCACTGACAGCCAGAGTCCTTGCCCCACTCAGCTCCCGGTGGGTGATCTGCAGTCTCACCAGCCTTCCTCCAGCCAGTCATCTCAAAGCAACACACAAGTGGCTTTTTGATTGTAAAATAATTTTGTTCTGAGACAGTACTAACAAAAACAACAAACAAAACAAAAAAGGGCACTGGAAAAATACAGTGTTAACCTAAGTTTTTAAAAAGCAGAAGTAAAGGCTGGCCTGGTCATCCAGCGCAAGTCCATGAGGACAGTCCTCAGTACCAGGGGTCCCTTCTCAGACCTTCGTGGGACCCTTCAAAGGTCCCCCGTTCTTGCACCGGGAGTCACTGCACACAAGCCTCTCAGCTGGACCAGCTGTGGCTGCTCAGAGACCAGCCAGGTCGCCTCCAAAACCACTGCACCCACCCATCCCGCTCCACCACCTGCAGCCCCACCGCACCATCACCCCGCAGCCTCAAGCCTGCCTGCTCCCCCAGCCAGGAGCGCCCCTCTCCATGTCACCCCCAAACTTCCCCTCAGACCTCAGGCCCTCTTCCAAAGGACCCATGGGTTCATGGACTCTCTGTGACACCGCTCCCCCAAGTCCCAAGCCCTGCTCTGGGCCCCGCTCAGTGCTCGAGAGGACCAGGCACTATTAAACATTCAGAGGGGGTTTGGTATGAACTGGATGAGGGACCAGAGTAAGGAGTGGTGCTCTGCCTTTGGCCGGAGTGTGAGCGGGATCTGATTGCAGGCTAGTGCTCTCCGTGCCTCAGCTCCCTCTCTGTCATATGGAGGTGATAGCAGTATCTGCCTGGCAGGCTTGCCATGAGAACTGAATGAGATCCTTACGTAAATAGGAACACAAGATCTGATACAAAGAGTTCAACATATATTAACTATTCTTATTACCTGACCGAAATCCAAGGTGGATCTGACCAGTGGCCACAGCATCAGGCATCCTCATTCCAGAAGCCTGTTTATGCAGATCCTATTTGTGCCCACTGACTTTCCTCCAAGATCTGACGCAAAAGGTCCTGATGCACCCTCAGACCTCCGCTGAACCCCTATGCTCCAGCAAGGGAGGCCTCAGGGCTCAGCTCCCTGTGTACGTGAGGCACCAGGTGGACATGGAGCCTGGTAACCGGCCACCCTTCCCTACCTCAGAGAAGCGCCTCTGTCCTCCCCTAAATGTCCATTCCCTTCCTTCCTACCCACACTCCTCTACTATTCAAACTTTTAAAATCTTGCTCAGGTTTCAGAAACTGTTAACCGAGCTGATACTGTTCCATACCAAAGAGGATGTGGGTAAACGAGAAGGTTCTTACCTAATCAATAATACGAATTTCCTACTGTAATTCATCCTGAGTGTATATTTATTTGTATCTAAATATCTCTTCACTAAAATGTTCATCACATGGTTGTTTATAACCACAAATTGCCAAAAATACCCCGTATCCACCTACTGGGGGCCAGTTACAGATATGATATATATTTTTTTAAATTTATTTATTCATGAGAGACACAGAGAGAGAGAGAGGCAGAGACACAGGCAGAGGGAGAAGCAGGCTCCATGCAGGGAGCCTGATGTGGGACTCGATCCTGGGACCCCAGGATCACACCCTGGGCCCAAGGCAGGCACCAAACCGCTGAGCCACCCAGGCTGCCCCACATATATGATATTTTTAAAAATAAATACTACTTAGCCATTATATAATCATGATGTAGATGGACCTTGGTCAACCTAGAAAAATGTCCACAAACGTATCAGTGAAAAAATAAGTTTTGTTCTATGGTCCTCATTATATCAAAATATGCACATGCCTATATACACACTGGTCCCAGAGAGCTACCTGGAAGTGGCGTGCTCACGCTGAGAAATGGGATTTCAGGGGGTTTTCCTTTCTGCACAGTTGCTAAGTTTTTATAATGAATGTTCTTGGCCAGTGGGAAAAATGTCACAAAAAAGGAACAAAGAAAAATCATGTACCCACACTGCAATGGCAGCAGGTGCCATTATATGCCTCCTACAACATGCCTGACAATCTATATATGTCATTTCACAAAATCAGTACTATGCCTGTATGACACGTTGCTATCCCTATTTTTAAAAATATAGTTCATTTTTTAGAGCAGTTTTAGGTGTGAAGCAAAACTGAGCACAAGTACACAGAGACTGTCTGTGCACTTCCTGCCACCCCCTCGCCAAAACCCCTCATGGGATGGGTTGCTCCCAGCAGAGTGGCACGTTTGCCCTAAGTGATGAGCCTACACTGCACATCGTTATCCAGAGCCCTGGTTCACCTTAGGGCTCGGCGTTGGTGGTGCACACTCTATGAGTTTGGACAAGTGTGTAATAATAGGGAATCCACATTTATAGTACCATACAGAGGAGTTTCATCGCCCTAAACATCCCCTGTGCTCTGCCGATCCATCCCTCCCACCCTCTCCCCACTGGCAACAACTGATTTTTTTACTGCTTCTGTAGTTCTGCCTTTTCCAGAAGGTCACATAGTTGGAACCATACAGTATGTAGCCTTTTGGGATCGGCTTCCTTCACTTAGCAACGTGCATTTAAAGCTGCTCTGTGTCTTTTCATGGCTGGATAGTGCATGTGGTCCTAACATTGCACCGTGTGCATGGACCAAGCTCCTCTGTCCGTTCGCCTACTGAAGGACGTCTCGTTGGCTCCCAGGCTTTGGAAGTTATGAGCAAGGCTGCTAGAAACATCCACCTGTGGGTTTTTGTGTGGATGTAGTTCTCTCGCTCCTTTGGTCTACCCCAAGTTTAGGGATGAGGATGCAAAAACTTAGAGGGGTGAAAAGACTTGCTGGGAGCCTCACAGCTCAGTAGCAGCAGAGCTCGTGTGAAGATCCACCACATTTGGCTGCTGTCCGCAGGGAAACCATTCCTCAGAGCCGTTCTCTTCACGGGATCCCAGGCCCCCTGCCTTGCCCTACTTGAGGCCAGGGCAGGCTTCGTCAGAGCTGGGGAGCAGGTGATCCAAGCCCAGAAGATAGCGTGAGTCAAAGGGATTTGAGCAGTGAGTGCCTCCTCCACCCTCCACCCCAGCAGGTAACGGCCACAGTATCCCTCCCGAGCTCTCCACCTGGTCCTGGGAAGAGTCAGTTCACAGCTCCAGCCCCCGCCCAGCCGAGCCACCCTGCCTGGGAGCTCAAGACCCCCTCTCCAAACACGGCCCCTTTATCTCCGGGATGCCACATCTGGGAGACACTGAACTATGTGGGCAATAGCTCGCGGTTCTTGCGCTGAGATCCCAGGGTAGCTTTTCCAGAGAGGCTGGCTCATCAGCCACGGTCAAGCTCCACAAGCAGTGAGCTCTCGGCCTCCCCCACGCAAAGAGGCCTGGCCTCTGTACCTCTGCTGTTCTCTGTGACACCACAGCAGAGCCAACAGCCTCATCACGTGGAGAGAGAGCATGGCAGGAAAGCAAGCAGGATGAACACGGGGCTTCCAGAACCAGCTGCCTCACAGAGGCACCAAAATGCCCCCCATTCATCAGTAGTAAATCAGAAATCCTTAGACCATGAGGTGCCCTGAACTGCACTGCTTGCTGCGCATGACAGAGGTCTTTGAGAAGTGCAGGGGACGGAGCACTGAATCAGGAGCTGGGAAATGGACAGAATCTGGCCTCCAGAGTCACATGGATCAGAGTAGGAGCCCAAGTTCACTTCTAATTGAGTATAAGATGCCTGGACAATTTACCTAACCTCAGTAACATAGAATTTATTTAGCTTCAATGTCTTCACCTGCAAAATGGCAGTAGTAATATCTCCCTTGCCAGCAGATACGTTGCCAAAATGAAAGAGAATGCATGGAAAGCATCCAACACTGCCTGGCACATAGTAGGTGCTCAATAAATGGCAGGTGTCATCTTCAACACTGTGGGAGTCTGGGTGCCCTGCTTCAGCATGTGATGCCAGCCAAAAACCCTCTCTGCTTTGGTGCTGTCTTCCAATGTGTTACAGTTAGGAGAGGCATGCAACTTTCCAAGAAGTTCCTCCTACCTGCTCCAACCTCCCTCCTGCCCTGTCTTTGATGGGCCCAGAGGAATAAGCCAGGGACGTGAGAGGGGGAGTTGTATTGGAGGGCGGGAAGGTAGAGAGACTATGATTTGTCAAGCTTGGAGGTCTGTAGCAATTGCCAGAATCAACACCATCTATATACGTTTTTCACGCTCCTGGCTAAACTCCTGGTGAGGGCGGAGCAAGGGAATGGAACCTCCCCACTCCTGGGGTCAGGCAGCCAGCTCAGGGCGTCTACAGCTGTGTTTCCGGGAAGTCCCTCAAGCCCTGCTGAGACCATATACTGGAGTTTCTTGTTTGAGAGGGCAGGCCACCCCTGAGGGCACTCAGCACGCCCCACCTTAGCCCGGACAGTCTGGAGACACACAACTGCCTCCCCTGAGCCACTGTGCAGCCCCAATCCAACACACAGACACACACAGCCCATAGCCCACAGAATGTGGCAGAAAGCAAGCCGGGAGGCCAGCAGGAAGGGTCGATGTAGCGGGAGAGGAGTGACGGGGCAGCCAGGCCCACATCCCAGGTGAGAGATTGTGGGCAGGTCCCCCCCGGGAAGGTGGGCAGCTGGTTGCACTCAGACCACTGCTTTTGAGGGAAGAGCCAGGAGGAGACGCGCCTGTACATGCTCAGGCCTGGATCAGACGTTCAGTTCCCAGAGAACAGAGGGCTGGGGCGGGCGGGCCTTCTGGGAAGCAGGCTCCCCCGGGTCAGGCTCAGAGCAGGGAAAGTGCTGCAGAGGTGGGGTGGTGCTGGCGTGTCTCGGGTGAACTGAGGACACACAGCCACCCCAAGATCCCGGTCTCCACCCTCTCCCAAAGTGCCCAGGTGGGTTTGGCGGGTGGCAGGGCCGGGTGGGGTTGATGTGCGCTCTTGAGTGACACTTTGGTACTGAAGGGAAGGTTAAAGGGTCCTACCCTGTTGCTCGGGGATTAAAGCAAACAACAGGATTCTTTCTGGGACCTTGGTCGCTGGGCCTCAAGGATCAGTCATTGATGCCAGAGCCTGGCTTCTCCCCTACTCGTCCCCTGCCGGCCTGGAAGACCCTGGGTGCCCAGGCTGGTCTGCAGAGGCACAATCCTGCCCCATGTGAGTGGGTGTGGGTGGGTGTGCCTCTTGCCCCATTAATCATCTACCTCCAGCACAGCCATACATCCCGAGGCTGAAAGCACCAACAAAAGAAAGGTACTGTGGCCGGGCCAGGCTGGGGATGTGGGCTGGGGGTGTCCGGGGAGGGGCAGGTGCAGTGAGGGAGGGCAGGACAGTTCACAAGTTCAGACAGATGCTGGAAGTGAGGGAAGCGTCGGACGGTGCCCTCCCTGGGCCCCGTGAGGCAGGGCGCAGGGCCTGGCCACAGTGCACCTCTCCCACCTGGCCGTTTCCTGCCACTTCAGTCTTTGGGGGTGCTATACCCTAGGGTGTATTTGCATGCTCCCTGTCCCGTGCATACGTGTATATACGTTTAAAATTGTGAATAGACTTAATAGGGTTGAGCCATTTTTAACGAGGCATGCTTCAACCTGAGCTGGTACTATGCCAGAGTGCTCCCTCCGGCCCTTCTGCCCCCACACCCTGGTTTGTAATATATTATTTACACTTCCGATGTTTATAACATGGACACCCTATTGTAGCCATGATTCCACAGTCTCTACAGTTCATTCTACTTTTGAATTCAGTCTTTTTATATCAGTGAAACTATTTTTCTTTTAAAATTTTATTTATGAAGATCCCTGGGTGGCTCAGTGGTTTAGTGCCTGCCTTCGGCCCAGGGCCTAATCCTGGAGACCCAGGATCGGATCCCACCTCAGGCTCCCTGCGTGGAGCCTGCTTCTCCCTCTGCCTGTGTCTCTGCCTCTCTCTCTCTCTCTCTGTGTGTCTCTCATGAATGAATAAATAAAATATTAAAAAAAATAAATCAATAAAATAAAATGTTATTTATTCATCAGCCATGAGCAGGGGGAGGAGCAGAGGGAGAGGCAGAAGCAGACTCCCCACAGAGCAGAGAGCTGGACATGGGGCTCGATCACAGGATTCCAGGATTGTGACCCAAGCCAAAGGCAGACGCTCAAACAACTGAGCCACACAGGCACCCTGAAACTATTTTTCATGTATTGTAGTTAGTCTTTTGGTCAACTGAAATTTTTTTGGTATTCTATTTCTATATGCCCTGTGTTTCCCAACAATGCTTCAAGCACCTTAAAGAGATGCACCCATATATTATGAGTAGCACTATGGCACTGTGGCTTCGTGCAGTGGTTTCCTGATGACAGTGGTGGCTGAGAGGAGATGTGGATGAAGAAAAGAGAAGTGGGTGAGTCTGCTGGCCTCTGTGTGATATCACAAAGCACCTCTGAGAATCCCCTCACACCCTTGGATAATAATAGTAAGAGGCAAAATGTTTTGGGGAAATGTCAAAGGAAATGATTTCAGGCGGGGGCCCAAAAGCCACATGGATCTCCTTTGTGTGCAAGTGTCCGCAGATTTGTCCTCTGGACCCTTTGACACCATATCCACAAAAGCTCAAGTTGTATTTAGGGTATGGCCAGACAGAAGTGCAAAGATATGGCACAATTTTTCAATAGGGGCAGTTATGTGCACCCATCAGGACACATGTAGTCAGAGATCCACAGAGAGAATATTAAACCTTTTTATACAGTTATGCCCATCTTTCCACATAAACCTAGCTATTAGTCTGTTATTCATGTGCACATGCATGCATTCATTCAACACACACTTTTTGAGGGCCTCCTAAGTGAACCACTGTTCTAAAAGATAGCACGTTAAAGCCAGAGACTTTCCATAACAGGAACAAATAGATGAAAAAAAAATATATATATACACACATCATTTTTTTTTCCGGTATAGATATGTCCTATTTTGATTACCACCATGGAAAAAAAATTAATTCTATTGCCAGAGCACCTTAAGGAAAGAAAAAAAAAATATTTTAAAACATTGTAAGTGGGACGCCTGGGTGGCTCAGTGATTGAGCATCTATCTGCCTTCAGCTCAGCGCGTGATCCTGGGGTCCTGGATCGAGTCCCACCTCAGACTCCCTGCATGGAGCCTGCTTCTCTCTGCCTAAGACTCTGTTTCTCTCTCTGTGTCTCTCACGAATAAATAAATAAATAGTAAAAGCAACAACAACGAAAAAAACATTGTAGGTAGTTGGGTTTAAGGGAGTTTTACAAATAGTAACAAGCCCCTGCTATCCAAAGCCAGTGTGAAGCTGCCAGATGCCCTCTCGGCTTCAGGTCTGCTCAGGAGGGGCCTCTGCCTCCCCTAGGCATGTGTCACTTTGCTCTGAGTGTAAGAGAAACAAAGCAGGTGGGGTCTCCCTCCCCCAGGCTCAGGTTCCCCTCCACCCATCCCTGGGGCCCCTGAGAAGACACAAGGAGGAGTCTGGGTGGCTGATAAAGAAAGAACATGATCTCTGGTAGTGAGGGGCAGATATGGAATGAGGAGCTTGAAGGTCTTTTCTGGTCTTTTTTGTTTTGCTTCTCTTTTATTTTTTTTTTAAAGATTTATTCATTCATTCATTCATTCACTCATTTATTTTAGAGAGCGTGAGAGCGTGCACATGCGCAGGGGGAGGGGCAGTGGAAGGGAAATAGAATCTCAAGCAGGCTGCACTGTATAGGGAACCCAACATTGGGACTCGATCTCACGACCTTGAGAATATGACCTGGGCTGAAACCAAGAGTCAGATGCTTAACCGACTGTGCCACCCAGGTCCCCCTGTTTTATTGTGTTTAAAGCAGACACCATCTCTGAGAAGGGGTTAAGGGTGATCTAGCCTCTTGCTAGCCTTGAGTATATTTTTGGTAGTATCCCATAGACCCCAAGGATAAGAACAGCTAAATACGTTTGCAAGAAGCTCTGCCTGGGTATCTGCAGGCTGCAGGGCAGTGGAAGAAGTTCAGGCGGGTGTGCAACTATGAATGCCCACACAGGTGTACACACAGGTATGCCCATCAGAGCCAGAAGGCCGCAGAAGCCAAGGAGCAGACAAGTTCAGTCCTTTATGGGACAACCAGGCTGCTGCATCCAACTGGTTTTTCCACACCTGCTTTGATGTCACTTGCATACCAAGTGCAGGTCACCAACCAACTGGGTGAAAGGAGACTTTTTTGCAGTGAGAAGAAAAGTAAATAGATTACATCAACGGCCCTCTGCAGGAGACTCACAAAGGCTTCCTTACAGCTGTTCCCTGTAGAGCCAGGACCACCAGAGACTTCTGGAGAGACCCAGGCCGTTTCCCACTGACCCACGAGCAGCCTTTTAAGATGATATATGTCTGGCTCCTTGGCAACATGCTTGCTCAGCTCTAATGACGCCCAGTGGGCTAACTAGCCTTCCTTGTTAACTAAGTGGCATGGCAAACTCAATGACAGGGATTTTTCCAGAGAAAGTATTTGGGTTTCTTGCCTCTCCCTCATTTCTGCCCACGCAACCTCTGAACCCTGTGACTGAGAGCTCACCCTAGCCCAGGTGTGATGGAAGAGCAGACAGCCTTGCTGGGGCCTGCATGGGTGACCTACTGGGAGCGGTTACCAAAGTCTCTCTGGAGGGGGCACCTGGGTGGCTCAGTGGTTGAGCATCTGCCTTTGGCTCAGGTCGTGATCCGGGGATCCTGGGATCAAGTCCTCCACTAGGATCTCCCCCAGGGAGCCTGCATCTCCCTCTGCCTGTGTCTCTGCCTCTCTCTGTGTGTTTCTCATGAATAAATAAGTAAAATCTTAAAAAAAAAAAAAAGTTTCTCTGGAGCAATAAATAAGAGCTGCAAAGAGGGACATGCTATGTGACAAGCATCATGTCAACTGGTTTATATCCGATGCCATCCTGAACCTATATAACACTAGCTTGAGGTCGAGATTCTTTGCCCAGTCTACACTTGGAAAACAAAACAAGGCTCAGAGGTTCATCTATACGAGGAAGGCCCTCCTGCCAAGAATCCAAGATCCAGACTCAACTCCAGCTTGGCTCCAAGCCAATGTTCTTAAATGCAGTACTACAGGTTACTGATGGGATTCCTGTAAGTAAGATGAGCTCTTCTAGAAATCTGCAGCCACTGTCTACCACTCTCATCATCTCTGAGTGCCCTGTCTCCCCTCTGCCGGTCCATTAAGTCCAAATGCTGACACGAGTTAAAGGAGCACGTCTTAGGTGCAATACGGCCTTTGCCCTGACCTTAATGCTGCCACTCCAGGCCTGATTGATTTCTTAAATCTATAACTCCTTGGGCTGAATAGCAAAGGAGCAAGGGAATGATCTGTTGAATAATTCTTGCAGGGGGGAGGATGAACACAAAGACACTGAGTGAGCATTTAAATTGAGGAACTCAGCATCCAGCTGTCTTCTCAGGGAGGGCCGCAGAATGTATTAGGCCACTGATGAGGATAAATTATGCAGGCTGGCTAAGATTGTTTGTCTCCAAATGGGGATAAGGTCTGGTTGAATTAAAATTTCTGCTTCTCAAGAGGTAAAACCTCAATCAGAGAAATTGTATTTTCTAGAGTCAAGATCATGTTATGTTGTCTTTTAAACTCTCCTCCCGGGGATCCCTGGGTGGTGCAGCGGTTTGGCGCCTGCCTTGGGCCCAGGGCGCAATCCTGGAGACCCAGGATCGAATCCCACGTCGGGCTCCCGGTGCATGGAGCCTGCTTCTCCCTCTGCCTATGTCTCTGCCTCTCTCTCTCTCTCTGTGTGACTATCATAAATTTAAAACAAAAAAAAAAGATTTAAACTCTCCTCCCAAAATCTCAGCCCAGAGATGACCGTTTGGTTTTGTGTTTCAGTGTTATGACCCACTGGACACCCACTCATTCCCGAACGTGTACAAGAACAGCGCACAGACAAGTGGGACAGGAAGCCCCAAGGAAAGCTTTTGTGCTCTGAAGATCCAGCCATCAAAGAGAAGCAGCAAACGGTCAGTAAGGTGACTAGGACCCAGGGCAAGGGGTTCCAGGCCTGGCCGTGCAGCTCTGGCACCCAGCAAGGGGCCTCACTTCTCCGCATCTGTGAAATCACATAACCCTCCTCCCGTTCCCCCTGCGCAGGGGTGTGAGGGGATCCTCTTCTCACTCTCCCTGCACAGGGGTCTGGAGGGAATACGTGATATTCAATGGAAACAAACATAAATCTTCAGCTCTTTGGCAGAAGGGTGCTCTAGAAATATAAGGTGCTGAGATACATGACACAGCAGAAAGAACCACGCGCTGGAAGGCAGGTGCCCGGGACCCTGGTGCTGGGGCTGCCACCAGCTTTGGTTGGCCTCAGCTTCTTACTTTCTTTGGGAAAAAAAAGGCCGGGGGGAAGTAGGATGACCTAAGGTTTCGTGAAACTGTGAACGCTCCTGTCTCTCCTTATCTTTCACTCACACGACACACGGCCATTATCCTTCTCCAGGCAAGGACAGTTCTCCCGCTAATTAGTGCCCAGGGTGGCCCAGTTGCTGCCAGAGGCTGGGTTCCTGTCCCCCGTGTCCCCGGTAGTCCGCAGCCCTGCAAAGCCCGCAGGCTGGGGCCCACAGGCACCTCCCCTAACCATGCAGGCAAGTGGCCCCTGCCTGGGCCGTGACTCCCGCGGTGGCACCCTACAGCCCTCAGGCTCCGGCCGCGGAGTAGAGAACGCGGTCACCCAAGGGCCCACCTTCCACCAGCTCAGGGGCCCCGGCGAGGATGACCGCTTGGCCTTAAGACTCAGCCAACGAAGAGCCGTTAAACCCCACAGCCAAACCCTCTGCAGCAGGCTGCTCGCACACCCGCCCTTGGCCCTAAAGCTGGTGGGGTGTCAGCCCCCCTGTCTCCCCCCAGCCGGCGGTGCTGAGCTCAGCAGGGGGCCCAGGCCCGGCAGCCCCCCCCCCTCCCTTGGGCGCCACGAGGCCCCGGAAGGCCCCGGCCAGAGCTCGCACCTACCGTGAGCCAGCCGGGCCCGGCGGCAGAACCTGTGCAGGGCCCGGAGCCTCTGGGGCCCGGGGCGGCCCCTGGGGAGCCTGCGGAGGAGCCGCTGGAGCCCCGCCACCACTGCTCCGAAGCAGGCAGGAGCCGCCTCCTCGTCCCAGCCCTCGGTCATCCCGCTACTGGGGGTCCGCGGTCCCTCTGGGCCGGCAGGGGGGGCACCGATGAGTGGGGCTCCCCGGCCCCGGGGAGGCCTGGGCCTTGCTCCCCTCGGCCCAGCCGGCTCCTCTTCCCGACGGAAGCCGCAGGCACCTGGGACGCGGCCTCCTCCTTCCCAGCTGAGGCCCTTTCCCTCACCTCCCCCAATGGAAAACTTTCTATTCCTGGGGCTTTTAGCTTGATAAGATAAAAATGCCCCCACCAAACAGGCTGCAGGACAGAGCCGCCCGAGCTTCACTTCTCCGGAGTGCGGCGGGCCTGAAACCCAGGTCTCCGTCCACAGACGGCAGAAGCCACCGGTCATCGCAGGCCGCGGCCACCCGGGAGCTCGTCAGTGGATTTCTTTGGGGATGGCGGATTACTAATGCTTCGCCAGCGACACAGGCTCCTGGGGGACCACGGGGTCCTGCACATCCTCCCACGGAGCAGGAGCGGGGCGGGGAAGAGCGTGAGCCGGGCCAAGTGGCCGGGAGCAGGGAGAGGTGACCGGAGGAAGGGGGAGAACAGAAGGAAAGAACGGAGTCTCTCACACATAGGACAGAGCCGTCCTCTTGCCCTGCAACGGTGCTCACAAGGCATCCCCTCAACACTGACTCCCCAGAAGCTCTGTCACCCGGGCCAAGACAGGCAGCCGCAGGGCAGGCAGCGGAACCTTCCAGGAAAGCCGCTGGAGAGCGGCGCCTGCACCCAGGGGCCGCCCGGGGATTCCAGAACTCATCTGCCCGCTGCCCGTGGAGGACAGCTGCAGACGAAGGAGGGACACTCGTCCTGCACTGCGGGGGACTCAGGTGTGTGCAGAAACGAAGATGCCCCCCCCCCCCCAGGGTTAGGTCCAGAAGTCACGTGGGCTCTGCTATTCCTCCAGCAACTGCCAACCTGCCTCCCCTCCTCTGTGCTAGAGTTTGTCCCCGGGTCGCAGAGAATGCTGGATGCCATCCTATCCCAAGGCCCTGTCCTCAGGTTCACACAGAGAAGAAACTGTCGGTAGAACAAACCTAAGTTGCACTCTGATCCTCCACACAGGCCCCCCCATCGTCTGCCTTCCTCATAGGAAATCTGGCTGGAAGGTCCCCCTTAGATCACCCCTCACTGTTGAGGGCCTCAGTACTGGGTGCAACAACAATAAAAACTTGTTTGTCAGCTCGACAATAAAAGCACATTGTTGACAAGTCCTTTATTTAAGACAGCAATGCCCTAACAGAGCCCCTTTCTCAGGCCCAGGCACTGGTTCTTTCTCCCTCACTCTTCCTCAGCGAGACCGGGCTGCCAATGGCCTTTTTCAAGGCTCTCTAGGGTACCCAGCAACTTCTGCATAGAAGAGGGTCACAGGTGAGGCCAGGTCCTAAAGCAACACTTGGAGCCACCCAGCAAGGGTGGGGAGATCCCCAGGGGCGTCCAGAACTCCCACCCGGGTGGCGCCAGGCAGGGGGTGGCATTCCCATTCCCCGCTCTCAGGGAAGGAAACATGCATGCTTGAGGACGTCTACTATGAGTCACAGGTGATGGGGGAAAACCCCCCCCCGAAGGTCCCTTTTGGATTCGAGGATACACTGGTCTCACTTCTCCTTTCTCCTCATCACAGAGCTGTTCTTTGACAGGTCAAGCCACCAGGGAAGCCAGCAGGAAACAACTGGCAGACACTGGAGAAGGAATTTTGGGAGGCTCTAGAATCTTCCCTCCTGACCCTTTGAAAACTGGATAGAAAACTGTCGGGATAGTTTAGGAGCAGCGCTATCTAGGGGCGAGGGGATGCATGTGATCACCTCTTACAACCCCAATGTCTAAGCACCGACCAGATGACCTGCCTGCTGGGGAGGGAGTCCAGCCAAGGCCCAAAACAACTGGAAGAAGGAACAGCCTTCCTTATCTCAAGAGCTGGGCTACAATACATTCTTACCTTGAAATACCCCATTCATAGAAAGGTTAACTCCAGATCGCTTTTGAAAACACTCGTCACCGAATAGACATTTACGTATGGTATGTTCAACTCCTTGTCTCACAAATCAAGTTACAGTTGGGATCTGTTGTTCCCTTGAATAGTGAGGGATCTCTGAGGCGTTTTGTTGTCTCTTAAATCCTTTCCTCCCTTGCAGAAAGGACACAATTGTTTCAACAGAAACCACAAAACCTCAGCTTCCATTCAGCTTGAATGGAAAAAACAGCTTCCTCAGAGTCAGCAAGGAAAGTAAGCAATGAGACCCAAATGTAAGACTGGTCTGGAGGAAGACAGGGAGTCAGAGATGGGGAGAGAGTGGGGAGGGGTGCTTCCCCAGATTTGCTGGTCCTCATGTGGCCACACAACTGCCTGGGATAGAGCCAGAGGTCGTGAGGCAAGCATCCATTTCTATGAAAGCCCCTAACCAACCCTTCTTCACCCTAGCTGTCCCTTCTGAGACCCAACCTAATTTTACCCTGGTTCCTGGTTAGCCCTGTGTCATGAACTCTGACCCTGGGTCACAGCAAGAAGGGGCATGCGACAGGAAAAGACCTCCTACCTGCATTTCCATACTAACCCCCCTATGTATTCTGAAGACCAATCGGGGAGGGCAGGGCCAGAGAGAGACTCTTATTTCTTTCTCTTTTTTTTTTCCTTTCTTTTCTTTTCTTTTTTTTTTTTTTTAATATTTATTTAATCATGAGAGACACAGAGAGAGGCAGAGACACAAGCAGAGGGAGAAGCAGACTCCATGCAGGGAGCCTGATGTGGGACTTGATCCCGGGACTCCAGGATCACATCCTGAGCTGAAAGCAGATGCTCAACCACTGAGCCACCCAGGTGCCCTGAGAATCTTTTTTTTTTTTTTCTATCTTGGAACGCAGAAAAAGTTCACTTTTTGTTTAAAGATCTCATGACTTACACATGCTGAAAATCTATTTAGAAACCACACACTGGAAACAAGCTTAAGTGTAGCCAACTCTCAATTATTGAGGCACTGGCTGACTGTCTAGCTGGCACATGGCTTACCCACCCCTTGGCTCACCCTCTTTTTTTTTTTTCCGCACCTCTTTTTATGGACATTTCAACATTCGCTGGCAGAAGGGGAGCAGAGGAGACTCAAGGAACTTGCATGTTCAAATGACAGTAGCTTTAAGGCAAAATGCTGTGTTGGGTTGCGGTGCAGGTTTTGCTACTACAAATCTGGGTCATCTTAGAGCAGTCACTTGCCTCCCTGACTGCGGTGTTTTCTTCCCTGTGAGAGGGCCATGATCCCACCAGCCCTGCCTACTTCACAAGCCAGTGTACAAGAAAAGGCTTCATACCGGGCCAGGCCCATCTCTGCTCCCACAATTCTTTTCATTCTCAACTTCCCTTGTTCCACGAAAATATTCCCATCCCAGCAGGGTCTTAGGACACCAATTGGTATCAACAGCAAACACTCTTGATAATTCTTTCCCAAAGCCAGCGTCCAGTAGAAACAAAACATGAGGGATCCCTGGGTGGCGCAGCGGTTTGGTGCCTGCCTTTGGCCCAGGGCGCGATCCTGGAGACCCGGGATCGAATCCCACATCGGGCTCCCGGTGCATGGAGCCTGCTTCTCCCTCTGCCTGCGTCTCTGCCTCTCTCTCTCCTCTCTGTGCATTCTCATGAATAAATAAATAAAATCTTTAAAAAAAAAAAAAACACATGAAAGGATTTAAAAAAAAAAAACAGATGGGTAAAGAACATCACTCTCCTTTTAGGCCTTTTAGGTGTGATTTCTTAAAGGTCAGGTCACGTAAGCGAGTTTTCATTCTCTAGCAGCCATAGCCAATAGCCACAGCAGGCACCTGGGTAAGATCTGCCCTGCCCTGGAAATGTTTGTTCAAGAAACAGGGAGGGGGAGCAGAAGGTGGGGTGCAGGCCCTTCACGGCGGAGTAAACATGACCTGGCCCCGCTGTGGTCACAGGTGAGTGACATACCCTGCTACCTGCCTGCCAGTGACACGCAGGAATGAACAGACTGGACTTTCCAACTCCACTTCTCACAAACCCTCAGTACAACGTGAGCTTGAACTTTTCTCCCTGATGCCTCAGTGGGGCCAAGGCAGTAGGTGTGGGTAGGAAAATCCTGAAGAAAACCTGGGATGTTCTACAGAAACCAGGGGGCCCCGGATCCCTCAGTCAGGACAGGATATCCTCCCCGGGGAGGCCGTACACCCAGCTACCTTGCCAGGAGGGATGCCGCTGTTCTTCTTCCTTCCTGTTCACAAAGGGCAAAATGAGAACCCAACGTCACTGCTTTTTCCATGGGTGCATCTCTCGGGAACTTTCTCTGTGCCAGGAACCACAGGCAGGCTGGAACAGGCCTCACAGGAACTCGTCAGCCGCTGTGGCCAAAGACCACACCGTGGAGAGCTCTTGGGGTGCACGTCTCCCCAGCATGGTGTGTGGGGTGCTTCAGAGCACGCCCAAGCATCACCTCCCCAGGTCTGAGTCCACAGTCTTACCCTCGGGGCGGGGCTCCCCACGACTACTCCCAGCAAACCTGGGCCGCCTGGGGAAGGGAGCGCGTTGCCCCGTCTGACTTCATCACCTTGGCCCCCTTGCTCTTCCCCCCAAGTCTGCAAACACTCACCTGCCCCAGAACATTCACCTTGTCATCTGAGGAATGCGAACAGGAAGGGCCTCTGATAAGGCGCATCTAGAGCTTCGGCACCAGCCCTGACAGGGCCCTGCTAACAGCCCTCTGATGGGGCAAGGAGCAAGCGTGGCCGCGCCTCCGCCGGGATGCTGGGGGGGGGTGGGGGGGTGGGGGTGGGGGACAAGCCGGGCCGCGGCTTCTGGCACAGAGATGCTGGGCACGGCCTGAAGGACGGAAATGACCTGAAAGCCTGAAATGGCCCAAGGCCTTGGAAGCCAGCATCGGCGCCACCTGAGAGGGCTCGCCCCGCCGCAAGCTGGTGGCAGCATCCCTGCATTCGGACCCCAGAAGCCATCCCAGCCACCCCAGCATGACCGTGGTCGCGAGCGCAAGATCCGCTGGGCCCCTCAGGGAATGGGCAGCACTGGCCGGTGAAGGTCCTTCCTGAGCCTCCGGCCCGGTCCTCACACACTCCTAACCCTCGCGGCCCAGCTCCTGTGGCATGAGCCACGTCACCAGCCGGGCGGGGACCCTGGGGCCCGGCGGAGGGCTGTCTTTTCCCTGTCGCTCAGGGCCTACCTGCCAGGCCTGGCACAGGCCGGGTGACTGATAAACTTGGGGGGAAGAGAGACGATACCAGACCAAACCCTCAGCGCCGAGGGGGGACGTCAATCCACTTCCACCTAATAACTCCGCAGGATCAGCAGGCGAACACGCACGTTCATTACCAAGTCTAATTAGGCTGGCAGACAAGTGGCATTAATCATTTTTGACTGTACCTGGGATTCAAGCCCCCATCCCGCCATAATCAGAAAATTTCATGCTCTGATGAAGAGGGGGGACAATTAAGCCCACATTTAATGCTTTCACTTTCATCTTTTCAGAAGACAGGAAGCAGGGAGGAGAGGAAACAGGATGCAGCTTGGGGACCTCAGAAGGCCTCCCTCGAAACATTCCAGATCTGTTCTCTGTCCCCAAATTCACACATACACACACACACACACACACACACACACACACAGTCATGCCACTAGGACTTTTCCTAAGAGAAGACCCCAATTAGAGCCAGGGGTGGGAGGAACTAGAAAGGGGGGGTGGCTCCATTCTCTTTAACAACTCAACAAATGTCCTTTCCTCTAACCTCCACAGCCAAACAGGGGCCTGAGTCCATGAAAATACTTCAAGCCACGCATTTCAGTGCCCCCAGGTATACTGGACAGATAACGTACTTTCCAAGTGCCCAAGTGTTCTAGGGTCTGCTGCAGGGCAGCCCGGTGCCTTTATCCCAGGAAGGGTCGATGTCCCAGTGACCTCTTTTACAACGAACTCACGGTAAGAGATGACTCCGTAGGATCCAGTGGCTGTCACACGGGTGGTTCCAGTCTTTACAGAGAGGCAGGTTGAGCCCAACCATGAAGGAAGGGACAAGACAGAGCTGTGAAGGTAGGACAAGGGGCCCTATGAGACATAAGTCTCACTCGCCACAGAAAGTGTCCCTTGCCCCCGAGGTCTCCTGGCAAGCTCTCCTTCCCACATCATAATTAAATGTCTATTGGGGGGGTAGGTAGGACAGGGAGCCCCAGGGCTCCCCTTTCAACCCTGCAATTCCAGTCATTTAACACTTCATAGGTCTGACCAATGACGCCTCCAGAGAAGACTCTAGGCACTCGCTACCATTATGTAAGGTATGATCCCTCCTTGAATGTTGACTTGGAACTCAGTTTTCCCATTTTCCAAACTTCTAGTCCAGGAAGGCTTACATATCCACAAAATGAGATGAAAGGTAAAAGGTCAACGCTGTGTGTCTTCTACAGAAGAAAGGGTCCGTGACCTGTAAAGGACATTTCCTGATACCAAGCCAAAGGGCAGCCGGTGACTTTCGCACGTTGTTTGCTGTGGACCCTGCCCTCCTGGAATGCTGGAACCGGATTCTCACCACTGCCACTGCCCCTACCCCAAAGCATACACACTCATTCACATACTCTCTCTCTCTCTCTTTCCGTCTCTATCTCTCTGTCTCTCTCTCCCCCAGTCCCCACTAGATTTCTTTCTCTATCTCATAAACATGATTTCTTTAATCTTGGAAATTAATATTCACTCTGAACCTCCCTTTTGGCAAATCCGGCATTAACCAGAACCAGTTACAGACCGGGAAGTAGGGGTAAGTTGAAGTTAGAGGGGCTTTCACCAAGCAGGCAGGCAGAGTGGGAAGACAGCTTTCCCAACGTTTCCCTGGTTAAAAGCCGGTCTTGCCAACACGGCTCCTACCCCTTGTCAGCCTATTGCCTAGACAGATGTCATTCATGTACCACTGCCCTTCTGTTTATTTCTAAGAACAGAGAAATTTAAGAGTAAAAAATGAGCCACCACCTTCATCAAAGGCTACTTACTGAGGCTGCTCTGTGCCTGGCACTTTGTTAGGGGCAGATGAAATAAAGGCAAGACACTAATACCTAAGTGCTCTCTAAGCCACTGGTATTCAGTGAGGATGCTCCTCGGCCACACCCAGCAGGAATGGTGTTTCTGGAGGACAGCCGACACCCGCACATCCGGGGATGCTCATGGCACTCACTTCCCCACTTAGTTCAACCAGGCAGGGTTTGAGAACTACACTCACTGCGTGGAAGGGTGACCCTCAGAGGTGTCATGAGGCCAGACAAATAACTGCGGCTGTCGGATGGGAGGGGATAACAGAAACGTTCACAATGCATTTTGCCAGGCACTGTGTTAAAGCACTTTACATATATTCGTTCATTTAATTCTCACATTAACACAATGAAGCCGACAGGGTTAGCCTCATTTTTTTTTAAGAGCAAGAAAGCAGAGCACAGAGATGCCCAGAATGACACAGAGATTAAGCGGTGGAGTAGGGATTTGAAACAGGTCCTCTGGCTTCAGTCTGTTCTCTTAATCGCTGCATGCTATTGCCTTTTTAGAGTCCTATTTCTGAACCTTGCTCTTGAAAACAAAGATCAAACAAACCAACCGCAGCATGGAATTAGATGGTCAACTTAAAGGAAGATGCTCGGGGAGTGCAGCCAGCTGTGTCTTCACCTGCCAGCGCTCATTCGCTCATTCGCACATCAGAACATTTCTCAACTGTTCCCACCCAGCCACAGGTCCCCAGCTAGTTAAATATTAATAATGACAAACAGAGACTCCGCTCCTAGTCCCTTGATTCCAGCTCTGCTCCCTCTCTGGTGTTCAGACATCCCTGGGTGATACAGTCCCCAAACGTCTTAATACAGACTAGAATTCCACTGAAGTGGATTTCCCAGGATTCCAGCACAGCGAACTCCAGGACGGTGAGTGCTCCCTCTGTCTGTGTTTATAGACGTGGGGGGTACAGTAAAGTACCCGAGGACCCCTGAGAGGGCAATAGTTGCCAAGACGTCCATGGGCAAGTGACATTTGATTCTACTGTAAGGTCGGGAGCATTTACCGAGTGGCAGCTGCCCTCCAACCACAACACCCACCTCTATGAAGTCTGCTCTTTCCTTTCGTGTTAGCACCTAAACCGTGAGTTCTGCTGGCAGAGGGAGCAACACCTACTCTCCCCTCCAATCTTTCCCTTCTGCTTGACCCTGGCTTAGAATGTGAGCTTTCCTCCCCTGAAGCCAGTCGCAGCAGGGGACACCCTGCACAGCCTCTGCTGTGAACTGCAGAGACGAGACGGGCAAGGTAGGGTTTTCCTGATGGGGAAGCAGCTGCGGTCAGATGGGAGATGTGGGCCCTGGGTCCTGGGGGAAGGGCCCTTCGCGGACAGATACAAACCACAACCCATTTCCAGAGATGCTTGTTAGGGGCTGTGCCATCCTCTGTGCTTTGTACTTCAGATATTTAAATATCTCTGTAAACACGTAAACACATGGATATGGATATCCTCCACCAAACACGGCAACTGCAAATATGGGGGCGGGGAGAGGACACGGTTAAAGAGATACCCGTGCCTAACTGGATGAAGAAACAAAAATAATAACCCTCACCCCCAAGAAGACTGCAAATTTGCTCAGCAAGTCTACACGCTGGGTGTCCAGTGTTCTACAGTCAGGTTTCAAGCAGAGCCTGGCTCAGAAAGAGGCTGGAGGGGCCTGAGAGCTCCAGGGAGGAAAGTACTGGACAGGGAGTTGACACTGATGACTGGTGCACCGCCTAGGGGGAGGGTCAGAGCGGAAGGCAACGAGGGGGGAGGGGGCACGGTCCGGGTGACCTCAGGCTCACTTCCACCCGCAGCCCCTTTCCATCCAAAGCCGAACCGGGTCTCTTTCCCGTCCCAACAGTGCGCCCTGGAGGGGGGTGCACCACAGGTGGACACGCACCGCGGGCCTGGACCGCGGGAGACAAGCCGTTTTCCCATTAACCCTAATAAGCACGGGTCAAATGGCCGTGTCAAGAGCAGTCTCAGCAGCCACTGTCACGAAGCTACAACAAAAGCAAGCGGGTGCGTGGGAGACAACGGAATGACCTTGCCGCGGTGGTCCTCATCCGCAACCCGAGAGCGCGCGCGTGTGTGTGTGCGCGCGTGTGTGCGCGCAGGGGAAGCTACGCACCTGTCAGGGAAAGGGGCATTTGTTAAGCCGGCGTAGGCACACCTGGCGTGCCGGCAGCCCCTGGAGCACACCCGCCCGGAGGCCTCCCGCGGCCCCCCGAGCCCCCCCCCCCCCCGCCCCGGCCTCGCACTCACTCGCGCAGCGCAGCGCCCGCCGCAGCACCTCCCGTCCGCACAGGTCGCACCAGCCGCGGCCGCCCCGCAGCGCCAGGTCGCCGAAGCGGTGCCCCTCGCCTCGCTCCACCGGGACGCGGGGGTCCTGCGGCTGCTCGAAGATGCTCCGCACGTCGCGGGGCCGGGGCGCTCCGGGCCGCCGCCGCAGTCTCTGCTGCAGACCCGGCCGGATGGGGCGAGGGGGTCTGGGCGGCCGCGGCTGGGGCTCCGCGTCCGCCCGGGCGGCCCTGCGGGCGCCGCGCCCCTCGTGCGCCCCGGGCGCGGTGGACAGAGGTGCCGGGGCGCAGCGGCGCGGGGAGCGGCCGGGGGGCGGCGGCGGCGGCGGCTCGGGGCCGCTCAGGCTCTGCAGGTACCGCGGCGGCTCTGGGTCCAACAGCAGCCGGTAGGGACGCTGCCCGATGGCCGGGGACGCCATGGCCACGCGCGCCGGCGGCGGCGGCTCCCGAGTCCGCTCGAGAGGCGGGCGGCCCGCCCTCCCCCGCGCGCCTTTAAGGGGCCGCAGCGGGCGGGGCGGGGCGCGGCGGGGCGGGGCGGGGCGCGGCGGGGAGGCCGCCCGGGGAACCACCCGCCGCCGAGCGCGCGCTCCGGGGCGTCTGCGGGAGGCCGAGCGGACGGCCCGGGCCGCTCAAGACGCGCTGCTGCCGCCGCCGCCGCCTGCAGCCCCGCCTCCTCCGCTCTCCCGCCGCTTCCCCCGCCCCCCGCCCCCCCACGCCCAGGTGAGGGCGCAGGAGGCCGCGGGGGGCCTAGGAACTAGCTGGGGGGGGCGTCTACGGCGAGGTCCCGGGCCGGGGCGCGCACATCCTCGGCCTCCCCCGCCCCCCCCCCCCCCGCCGGGCGGAACCGCGTGACCCCCAGGGGCGCGCGGCGGGGACGCTGCCCTCGCCGACCGCGGGACGGGCTGGATTTCCCCTACCGGGTTCCCCTTTCCCGGAAGCCTGGGGTGCGGATGACCCCGGGCCCGGCCCCCGAGAGCGCCCCCCTCGCGGCTGCGGAGCGCGCGTCTTCCTGGGTCGCGGCCGGCTCTGCCCGCGGCTGCCCGGGGACCCCGGGACCCCCCTGCGTCAGGAGAGGACGGCGCCCCCGGGGACCCGACGCCGGGTCGCTTTCCGCTGCCCCCGAGCCTGCTTCACAGCCTCCTCTGTCCCTTCCATCTGGTGGCTCCGATTCCACCGTCTTGAGGCTTAATATTCGTTGAACGGAGAGCCCGGCAGGTTTTCTTTACACCGGATCCCGCCAAGTTAGCAGCCTGTCCTGACCGTCTCTCGCGGGCGGGGAACGGGACTGCTGGACCTTGGAAGGGGCCAGAAGCATGGCCCTGGGCCCCCTCCAGCCTCCAGCCTCCAGCCTCCAGGGTTTGTTTTTTGCCTGTAAACTAGTCTGGGAGTGGGAAGACAGGCAATTGCATTTGCGATCCACTCTTCTGACGCAGTGACCACCGCCCGTCCTCGTAAAACCTGGGGTTCAGTTTGGTTGATTCAACAGAGGTCACCAACTTTGAAAATAATCTAAAGTCCTCTCGACCTCCCACTGGCACCCTCTCCTTCCCAGGTCAGAGATGGGACTCCCCCCAGCGCCCGGTGGGGGAATCTTCACTTTTGCTTTTGCTTTTCCTTTGGAGGTAAGTTTTAGATGATTCCTAAAATTTGGAAAGTCCAGTGATCAGGGAATTCCCAGCCTGCTTCCGTCCACAGCTTCTCCTTCATGGTGATGGCAATCAGAGAGCCCTTTGCGTTGAGGCAGGGGACATGTTCCAGGTGCCGGGCCTCACCGGAGGCTGGAGCTTCTCACCTCAAGAGGTGGTCTCTGGGCACAAGGGAAAATAGCCAACCCCACAGTGTTACAAAGCAGAAGGAGCTGAGATGAGGACGTGTGCCCCGGGAGCCACCCCTCTTACTTCCCTTCCCATCAGCCTGCTGCCCTGGCTGAACCTTGCTTTCTCTACCATCAGTGGTTTTCAAACTTCGGCATGTAGCACAGTCACTTGAAGAACGGGCTCGGTAAATCACAGATTACGGGGCTCCACCCCCAGACTTTCTGAGTCAGTAAGAGTTTAGGGCTGAGGTTTGAGGTTATGCATTTTTGACATCTTCCCAGGTGGTGGTGCTGCTTCCAGAGAAGCAGATCTAAGGCGGTGATTAAGTGGGCTTCTCTGTTCCTTTCCCCACAGGGCAGATGAGCTTCAGGGGACACACTGAGAAAAATTCATCTGGGGAGCTCTCCCTGAATGCTTTCTGCGGAATATTCACACAGGAAAGTACAATTTGCCTTTTTGGTCTTTTATTTCCACCTCTTCCACTTTTTCTGCATTTTCTTGGAGTTGTTGCAGACACCTGTGTTGCATATAAAGATCTGTTTGTGCCCACCCTTTGTTAACCATCCATCACCACAGGCTTGAGACTCCTTGGAGGAGATCACTCCCTCGCAGGGGGGCAGTGAGCTGGGTGAGGTCCAGGGCGTGGACCCAGCTTGAGCTCCGGGTGACAGCTTGATGTGGCAAGAAGAAAGGACCTGGCAACGAGTCCATCACTGGGAGGCCAGTTCTGAAATGCCATTTGTGAAATAATTGCCAACAATTGCCATCTCTGTCCTCCATCCCTAACCCCAGCCCCAAGCACAAATTTGGGCAGCCCAGCCCAGATGCCCTGGATAGAGGGGCTCGTGGGATGAGTGTCTCCTTTAACCCTGTGAAACTGAGGACTGTCTGGAATAACCAGACAGAAACCCCTTCCCAGTTGCCTGAGCTGCACGGAAAAATGCACTGGTTTTCCCTTCCTGCTACAGCTCTGATTTGGAGGAATGGGGGTGGCTGCTGTCAGCCCTGAATGGCAGAGGAGATTGTGCAGGGCCAGAGCCCTACATTTGGCTTCTGGGATGGGAATGGAGATGAAGATGGAGATAACATAACTAATGTAACCAACCCAAAAAGTTTATCAAGTTTATCTGAAGGTTCATCTGCCTGAGCCAAGAAATTGAGGTTGGGAGAGGTAGTTGCCATCCCTGCCTGACTCCCAACGGGAGGCTCCCTGCCTGGGACGTCCTCTGATACCATCTTTCCCAGCCCTGTCACTTTCTCCCCTGAAGGAGCAGTCCTACGACACACACACACACACACTCTCTCTCTCTCTCTCTCTCTCTCTCACACCAGTCAGTCCTCCTTCCCCAGGGAGGAAGTACTAAATAAACTCTAGCCTCATACTAGGGTCAGGAAGATGCCGGGCGTAGTAGTGTTTGATGCTCAAGGTTCAGAATTGTTTGGATTGGTCTTTGGTCAGGCAGGCTGCTAGGGTAGGACCACAGCGTCTGCTGAGACGCCTCCACTGAGAGTTCTTCCCATGTTCGCAGATCCTCTTGGCTCAGAGCCATTGACTTTTTTTCTGTTTGTGACTCACTCCCAGAAGAGTAGGTGTGCTGTTTTTATTTTTGGCCAAGGGGAAGGATTATGGCAGTAGCCTGAGTGCGCGGTCAGTGTGTGAAGTCACTTCAGAGGTGGTCCTGCAGTGTGCTGCTTCCTCCACTGGCTGAATTGTTTCGGGGCTGGTCCCCACAGTCTCCTAGCGAGAGTCCCAGTAGGAAGGAAAGGGGAAGGACAGAAGGCATCCCGACTTTCTGAAGGGGGGAAGTTTTTGGTTTTGTTTGGCTTTGAGGTATTTGAAGATGCTGAAATCCCCAGAGCATTTAGGGGACCTCCCAGTGATTCTGAGAGTACAGCTGTTTGCATAGGCTCACTGGACCAGTCGGGACAGGTTAGGTTAGCTGCAGTGATAAACAACTGGCAAATCTCAGTGCCTTTAAACCAGAAACTTCTCTCTCATTCATATTACATGCCCTTTGCCAGTTGCCAGGGAGGCTCTTCTTCAGAGCTGCTCAGGGACCCAGGCTGATGGAGCAGCCACCACATCGAATGGTGCCGGACACCATGCCGGAGGGAAGCCAAGAGAGCCTGGAGGCTCCTACGTGCATAGCCTGCCCTCCACAAGGGGAGCAAGTGCAGTGCCAGCCTGTGCTCAGAATGGAGGAAGAGCTGGAAATATTTGGCAAACACTAGTGACCAGTGCAGACTTCAGGGGCACAGAGCAGTTCTTCACTTACCAAGTAGCCAGCATCCACTTGCTAGCAGGCGCTGGTGTAGGCACTAAAGATCCAAGAGCCGGGACGCCTGGGTGGCTCAGCAGTTGAGTGAGCGTCTGCCTTCGGCTCAGGGCGTGATCCCAGAGTCCGGGGATCGAGTCCCACATCGGGCTCCCTGCATGGAGCCTGCTTCTCCCTCTGCCTGTGTCTCTGCCTCTCTCTCTCTCTCTCTCTCATGAATAAATAAATACAATCTTTAGAAATACATAAAGTTCCAAGAGCCAAATGGACATGTTCCTGAAGCTTCCATTACAGTGGGAGAGCCAGATAATAAACATGCAAACGTAAGTGTGATATAATGTCAGGTCCTGAGTACTTTATGGTGAAAAGTCAAGGCCATCAAGAGGACTGAAAATAGTGAGGCAACTATTAGGGTCAGGTGGTCAGCAGAGACCTCTCCAAGGAGCAGACATTTAAACAGAGCTGAATGGAGTAAGCCCTTTGTCTCTCCGAGCAAGGGCAATCCAGGCTGAGGCAAGAGCAGCCCCAAACTTTCCCATACCTTAGGAACACAAGCTTGTTCCAAATGTGTGTTCCCAGACGCCACATCCAGAGATCCAGGAAGTCTGGGTATTGTCCTGAGTTCTATAGGAGTTGGTTAAGGTGACTCCCTGAAAATGAGACCAAGGCAGTGAGTAGTTGGGATGGTGTGACCCATCCATAGACATTTGAGGGGAAACACTCTTAGCCTTGTTGACTGCAGGGCTACAGCTCCACAGGCTACTTCCTTCCCTGTGGGGGCAGCTTCCCTGTGGTTGCATACAGAGCTCGCCTCCCATGGAAGTGGGGAGTGATGGGGGTCCGAGTAATGGGGATAACACCACCTATTGCTAGACTGAGCAGGGACCATAATAAAATGCTGTTGGAGAATTAAAATGTTCGTCGAGGTCTCTCATCCAATGCCATGTTTTCTACCTGTGTACTTAAGAGATAAGCATCCCATACTCACGACGTGCCTGGCACTTTGGGCTTCGATGACTTGATGTTCATGGTAACTCTGTGAGATGGCTGACATTCCTGTTTTACAGGTGAGAAAATTGGGGCTCAGAGAAGTCATGTGACTGTCCCAAAAAGATGTCAAAGCTGTCACAATCTGGACTCAAATGCACAGTTTTGCCTTTGCACTCCCCAGCTGGTGTGGTCAAAAGGGCAGTGTTTAAACATCTCTGATCTCACTCTGCAGGTGCAATTTAAAGAGTCAGGAAAATATTTCCCCATTTTTCTTTCCCTGTTGAAGCCCTGTTCAGCTTTCAGGGTCTAGTGTCTTGAGCCTTAGAGTTGCCATAGAGCCTTCCTAGAGTTGCCTAGACCGGATCCATCACTCTTTCTCTGGCAAATCCTACAAGGCACTTGTGTCTCTAACATTCACATCATCCTAATGTGAGTCACAGTTACGTTTGTACATTTTGCCTTCCCCGCCTGGGTCTTGTTGGTCTTTCTGATCACAGTGTACAGGGCAAGTAAAAGATGCTCATTAAATGTTTAATGAGATGAATTCAGCTGTCAGCTCCCAATCAGTACATAATCCAGAACCCATCTCTTAACACCCTTTGGGCCATGGCCCCTACACCCAGGGAGGGCAACAAGGAATTGCCTGGCCCGGGGAGAACAGAAGGCACTCAGCGACCTGCAGGGGCTGGGGAGAAGTGGCAGGGGTTTGGGAAACTCCACCTAAGACTCCTGTACGTCCTCCAAAGTTGATGGTCACCAGGGTGGATTTCACGCCTCCTCGGCCGGGGGTGAGGGCTGCTAGGACACCATCCCCACGTCAGGAGGATGAGTTTTGTGTCACTGAGCTCCAGTGCTCCCACAGGGATTCATCTCGGTCCTTGACAGTACTTAGGACAAATCAGGGTCGGAATGTAGCAGGGATGTGAGGGTATCACTGTGTAGGGTAGGGGTGGGTGGGGCTTGTTTGCCAGCAATTCGGTGGCGCCTCCCCTGTCTGCATCTCAATGATGAAACTTTTCCATCCCAAGTCACTGCAGAGCTTATGATAAGACTGGGTCATGTGTGTATGTTTCTTCTTTCCGTTTGGAAAAACTCAGTTATTCCAGGCCGATTTGTCAGCAGCTTTTCCCCTTCAGCCAGAGGGGAGGCTCCAAGCCACAGCCACTGCATTCCAACACTAAGCTAGCTCTGAGCCCATCGCTGTGGCAGGAAGCCAGGGACTGGGACTGGGACAGACCAGCACAAGCACAGTGGCCTGGATGGCCTTCCAGGCGAGCCCTGCTCGCACCCCAGCCCACCACACGTGTGCACACACGCACACACACCTGTCTCTTCTGGGTCTGTATTTGTACTCTTCATTTCGGCCCCCGTTTCCCCCTCATTCTCCTTTTCCCTTTCCCTGTCCATCTCTTTATCACTCCATTCCTGTCCGTCCTCCCTCCCGCCCTCTCCCCTGTCCTCATTCCCTTCTCTTGTCTCCCCCCACACACCCTGTCTCTCTGCAAAGGGTGCAAGGAAAAGACCCAACTGCTTGAGGTGACCACTGAAACTCGGAGCTTCCAAGGGAAATAATCTGAAGCTACTTCAGGCCATCCTGGCCCACTCCTTACCAGCACCACCCCCCACATTGCCATCACTTGGCTTAGGATTCTTTGCAAGATGAAGGGGAAAGAAGCCAGGAATTCCACCCTTTACAAAACCACTGAAGCAGCCTGGACGTGAACCCCAGAGAACCCCAAAGGACGTGAGGCTCACTCTGCTGAAGTGAGACAGCTCCATGAGAGCAGACAGTGGGTGCAGTGGGAGCGTCTGTCCTGTCCCCTCGCCTGGCTCACCTGCCTCAGCTGTCAGGTGGGGAGGGGGGCGCACTTAGGCATATACCACCTCCTGCCCTTTGGCCTGTCCTGGGCCATTCACACGTCCTCTGCAGGATGGTTGCAAACTCTGCCTCAGTGTTCTCAAGCTCTAGCTTGTGTAAGAATCACCAGGGAAGTTCATCAACAATGCAGGTTCCTGGGCCACACCCGTACTGACTGGAATCATGTGGGTGGGTCCCAGAATCTATGTTTTGAACCAGGACATCAACCTCTCAAGAGGAAACTGAGTGGTTTCCAAGACAGACAGAGACCATAGGCCTCCAGCATTAGGGCACAGAAAAGAGACCTCAGGCCCTCCACGCAGGCTGTGTGTCCGGCGTGCAGAGCTGGGATGTGCCCCCACATCCTCCTGGGTAGGCCCATTTTTAACCTGGCCTGGTCTGTTTTAAGAGGATGCTCTCCATGAACCTGAATAATGTATGGATTCTTCCCAGATGACTGAACTGAGCCACTGCCTGGTGCACCTGAAACCAGAGCTTCTGTTTCTTGACCCACCCTGTGCAGGGGCTTCACAGCCAAGCCAGGTCGGGGTGGGGAGGGTGGGCAGAGAATGAACATTGTGTTTCAGGCACTTTGTGTAAATAGCTGATCTAATCCTGTCACTTTGAAAGATATCATCACCATTTTACAGATGAGGAGACCGAGGCACAGTGTCTCAGCACACCCTCCACGCAGGCACCTGAGTCCAGTCTTTAAAATCCCCAGTCGGGGAAAAAAAGAAAGTCCCCGGTCGGACTGACCTAAAACTGGCTTCTATGGTTCCCTGAGGTAAAGCTCAAGTTCTTTGGCATGGCCTTCTCCCTTTCCTCAACACTGACGTCCCACTGGAGCTTACTCTTCAGTGACACACATACTTACAGTCCCCACCATGCCACGACAGGCACTGGCCCCAACGCCAGGGATGCCTGCCATGCCTTCCCTGCTAGTAACTCCACTCACCTGCCGAGGCCCCAGTCCAGAGCCCACCTGTTCCCTATGTCCTTCCCTGATACCCTCCCAGGCTGGCATGGGCAGGTCCCCTGGGATGACAGTGATGTAATGCTACGCCTGAGCTGGGTGTTCCTAGCCGAGCACTCTGCTCATGACACTGGAATGCCTCCACCACCGAGGTGAGCTCCTCCGGGGCAGGCGAGCCATCACAGTCCCCTGTGGGCACCTGTAACAGCCCAGCGCACTGTGGGTGCTCAGGTCATGTCCAAGGAACCGAGTGGACTCTTCATCTCAAGCGTTAGGAATCACTATAGGGAACACAAAGGGACTTTTAAGAAGCCTTGAGACACCTGAGGACCTTATAAAGTTCTCCTGAAAAAAAAAAAAAAAAGTTCTCCTGGACGTGGGCCTTCGTCCAGTTCCTCACTCCCTACTGCCATAGGAGCAGAACCTCTGCAGAAGTTTTAAGTGGGGGGGGGCATGCATGTCGAGGGCTCTGCAGGAACAAGCTGAAGCCTTTGAGTATGTCTCCGCTGGGCTTTTCTCATGAGATCATAGGCTCTGGATCATATCATCCCCCAAAAATCTACACTTGGCTTTCAGGGATCCCCTGGCTCTTTTGCTGAGCTCCACCAAGCATGTGTGATCCAGAGGCAGCTACAGCTGCCAGGGAAAGTCCATTCTGGGACTCCCCTGCCGGGCCTTTGGTGAGCCAGAAATGTCAGCCAGAGCTTCACGCAGGCAGAGCAGTCCGGGGGGCACCCAGGGCCCAGGGGCATCGAGGCGGCAGCTGGCTCCAGGGGCCCCAGAATCTGAACCCTTTGGGCTTCAACGACCCCATGGACCACCTCCTCACCCCACTGCGACCAAATGGCACACACGAAGCCACTTAGGCTCAATGCCAGCAACCGTCCAGGGACCTTCCCCTGGGCCTTTTCCATAGAGAATCAGTACAGAAGGTGCCAGACATCAGGACCTGGGCTTCCTTACTTTTGCCCTGATGGGTCATGGGGCAGTGTGGCCTCTGAGGACATGGAGGCTTCATGAAGATGGGCAGGAAAGATTTCTGGGGTTATCTAGAGTCCAAGCATGATGCCTCAGTGCCCAAATGGAGCTCCCACGTGTCTCCCTCCCCCATCAGGGCTACCTTACTGCATTCTCCCCCACGCCCTAGGCTGGGTGCGTAGTTCAGCTCGGGTTAAGGGAAGGCTGGAAGTAGGGCAGGGGAAAAACTACGTCTGCACAAATCTGAATGTGCAGGCACCATTCTAGCCTCTAGACAGAATGAAGGAGTCCTCAAAATGACCCAAGTACTTCTCAAGCTCAGGATTGAGGACACAGCCTCGGCTTTGAAGAGTGGGGGATGGGAAGGAGTAGGCACTTAGATGGTGGATTTAAGGGGGGAGAAAAGAGAGGGTCCCGGGCCCCTATCTAGCTCCCTAAAATGGCTGGGGGAAGGCGAAGAAATGGGAGGGCCAGCCCTCCCAGCAGGATGCCATCTTCCGTGGGCCCTTCCCTGAAATTAGGGCCCATTTAGGGGAAAGGCAGGGATCAGGAAGTGACCAGTCCCACCTCCATTTCCCAATCCTGTCCTCCCATATCCCCACCCAGTGCCTGCTGGGATGCTAAGCACACTTAGCCAAGAGCCTCCTCCTGCCTCACAGACCCAGCCCAGTGAGAGCCACTCAGAAATAGAAAAGAAGGCCATGTTTATTCCACTTCTTGAGGGTACAGGTCTCTGATCTGGACTTACAGGCCTGTGCTCCCTGCTGACCACAGCTGGATGCATATCCCAGAGCCTGACAGTGCCTCAGGGAGAGAGGAAGGTGAGGATCCTTGAGGCCCTACCTAGCACCCAGGCCAAACCCCCAAACAAATCAGGCTCTATAATGCCTGAGGCTGAGAGTGGGGGCTCCCGGAAATCACAGGATGTTCAACGTGAAACCCCTTAAGAGGAAGGAAGACTGAATTGAGGTCGTCTGACCCAGCATCCTAGGGAAATTCCCAGAGGCCTCCTCTTCTGTTCCCTGAGAATCGAAGCCCTGTAAACCAGAGGAGGTGGTTGGGCGGGCCGATCCGAGCCTCTTCTCCCCGTGGCCTGCTGGCTTCAGCTATGCAGGCCGGAGCGATGGAGATGTACCTGAGCCTGTGTGAGGCACAAAGGTCAGCCCAGGCAGTGGGTCCTGACAGGGGTGGCCTGGTGCCCTGGGGCCTGCTGTGCTGCTGCTGCCAGAAAGGCAGTGGAAGGTAATGCTGGTGACATCTCCCAGTTGTTGGCCAGGAGGGAGGTAGGCTGACGAGACGGGACCAGACATCATCCTGTGTTAGGCCCCACACTGCAGGCAGGAGAGCAGTGTTTGAACGATTCTAATGCTTCAGGATGTTGGGCACCCCATGGGGCTCAGATGTCAGGAGTCAGGAGCCGATGGGGGCCTACTTAGCCTGTAAGGAAAAATAAAGGTTACCTTCTCCCACCCAGGCAGAGAAGCCTGTGGGCCACACCCCAGGACCCAACACACTCAACTTCTCTGGAGTACAGAGCCATTCAGCTATCTCCTTGTCCAGTGCTTGACACCCCCCACCCCGCCCACAAGAACTCTCTGGTTCTCCTCCTTGACTACACAGTAGAATCACCTGGGGGGGGGGGGGTTATAAACCCCTGGAGGCACCCAGAGTCTTTGGAGGCCAGAGCTGGGAGCCATAATCTAAAAAGCTCCCCTGGTGAATCCACTGCAGCCAAAAGGTCAAGAGGAGGAGAAGAGGAATTCAAATAGCTACTGTGGGCTCCTTGGCTACAGCTCTGAAGGAGGAAGTAAAAATTCACTTAAAATAAAGTTTTGAGCTATCTGTAAATAGACCCCATATCACAGCACGAAAAATTTATGTCGGCACTAAAATTAGAACTTCCTGCCCACGAAGGAGGTTTTGTTAAGAATCTCCTCCTCGAGGGTATTTAAGAGGATGGAGTCTCCCCTTGCTGGGATGGGATATGGCAGGGAGGCTTCCTCAGCCTGAGGACACTGCAATTCTGGGGACAACCACAAGCTCTGCTCTGGGGTTCCTAGCTCGTAGCCCCAATTCCAGGGTTCCAGACTGGCACAGCCTCTGAGGAACACTGAGCATTTAGTGAGTGCCTCCCTCTGCACCCCTCTCCGCCCCAGCACGTGGCATAGCTCATCTGAATTCACCCCTAGTTACCACCAGGAGCTTGGGATCATTCATCCCATTTCACACGGGAGGGAACTGAAGCCCAGAGCCCGGCAAAACCTCCGAGGGTCATGCAGTTTGTAAGGAGCCAAGAGGAGACAAATCCTGTTGGAGTCTCTGCAGATTCTTTCCACTATGCCACTTGGTCCTCCTGTGGGGGAGTGACAGGCATAGGGCGGGGGTGTGTGTGTGTGTGTGTGGCTGTGGGGGGTTGTGCCCATGCGTGCACATGCACGCACATGCTCAAGTGTGTATGTACGGAAACAGGCCATGAGCTTCAGGGCAAGGACCATTCCTGATGCTGAGATTATGTCCCTCCTTCTTGGTGTTTAAAAAAATGTGCTTTATGAAGCAGGACTACTAGGTGGCAAGATTTTTTTTCCCTTTTAAATGTGCTTACTTGGTTCTATAGGAAGTTGGTCACTATTATCTCCTAGCTTCCTTTTGTGAAGTTTACTAGTGCAAAAAATCCCAAAGTCTGAGGCCTGAGGCGCATTCCCCGCACCCCCTCCAGTCCCCCTCATTCCCCAGGAGGAGGGGAATCTAACAGGGGCAGGATCCAGAGTCGGGGAGCCTGTGCACGGACAGGAACACAGAGGCCAGCAGGCCAGACAAACACAGGCCTCAGGCCGCTAACCCAAGCTCCGCGCTGCCGTTCCTGGTGTAGGCCGTGGAGATGAACCGCAGCCCTCTGCACGGGGTGCCAATGGCTGTGGGAGCAGGTCTGGGGGAGCCACTGGGCAGAGTCGGCGTGGAGGGGAACAGGACACGGCCTGGATCCCACATGCCTGCAAGCCCCCCTCCTGACTGCACTGAGGCGCGTGTCCTCAGGACTACAGTGGAAGCCTACACCTTACAAGGCTGGCGACTCAGCTGTGGACAGGGCAGGGCTCTGACACCTGTCCCCAGCCTTCCCCGCACACAGTGGGGGCTCCTTACCCTTCAATGATGCGATTGTTGTCCTGCAGGTCAAAGGCCAGCAGTTTCATCTCCTCACAGAGCTCTTGCATGCTGTTGGAGGCAGAGGCAAGAGGGCATCTGGGGCCAAGGCTGTCCTGCCAGTCGCTCCCCCAGGAAGCCGGACATCCAGACTCTCTCTATTCCTGCCTCCCAGGCCTGAGGCAGAACCCCTCGGGCTCTAACATCTGTACCATACCCCCTCTTCCACCACTCCCCTCCCTCCACACACACCCCGTCTCTCTAGAACTTACTGGAGAACCAGGTCTGTCAGTGCAGGGCTGGGATAGGGGGCTGTGGGGGGTGGTGAGGCCTGAGCCTCCTTTGTTCTGTCCTGAAGACGCTGGTGAGATAACCAGTCGAGGATCTGAAGGGAAGCCACACTGTAGTCAGGGGGGATGGGCCAACAGGTGTGGTTGTTCACAAGGGAGGTGTGAGTAAGGGTAAGAAAAGGGCAACAAAATGGCCCATGGCCTGCATCCTTGGAGCTTCCTGAATGCCCCAGCCTTTCCTGCAGGCCCTTTCTTCCCATCCTGGAAGCAGTTGACACAAACCACCCTCATGTATCTGTGCTTGGATTTAACTGTCCAGCCCGCCAAGTTCTCCCCTGGGGCCAACCCACACCTTTGATGGCTCAGCATGAGCCTGGAGCTACAGGAACTACGGAGAAGGGGCAGGGCAGCCCAGCTAGCCTCGAAGGAACGAAGGAACGAAGGAACGAGGCTGCTGCGGGGGCTGGGGGCTTGGGGACCAGAGGAGCAGCCTTCTCGGAGCTGCCTCGGTGTTGGTCTCTCCCCAGAGAGCTGACCTAAAGACCAAGGAGGGCTGCACAGGGCATGAGGAAGATGTCCTAGCATTCTGGAAGCTCTGTCCTTGTAGTGCCCTTCAGTTTGAGATCACCAGGGAGTGCCTTCCGTTCTCTCTGTCCCCACCTCAGAGCACATTTGTGTGTCAGAGACCTCCAAGCCACTGTGTGCTTGGACGCAGACTCTGTCAAGGATGGCCCTGCCCAGAGGCAGGGGAACGGCCTCACATCCCCAGGGTGCCCGATGGACGCGGCTCCTCTCAGTGGCACTGTGGCCTGCAGATCTCGTACCTTGCTGAGGCTCTCCTGGACTCCCTGGGCTTCTGTGTTGTAGGCAGCCACAGAACAGCTGACCATGCGCAAATGGTTCCTGGTCTCATGCACTTCCCTGGAGAGAACAGATAAGAAATCTAGGTTTGCTCACTCTTCCCGGGGCCCACCCAGCTGTCCTTCGGGTCCACAGACATGGGGAAGAGGCTTTCCAGACAGCAGAGGCTGGAGCAGATGGCTGGGTCTGGGCATTTGCTTCCCTCCCTACCTCTGTCTGCAACTCCTCGTGTGCCCTCAACTCCTCCCTGTCTCACTGGGGGGATGCTGATGACACTTCTGACAAACGCTGCCAAGGGTCCCGCCAGAACCACAGGGGCAGTGAAACCACACATGGCTGTGGCCCATCATACATGCCAGTGAGGATGAGCTAAGGGCCAGGCCAGGCTCCAGACCCGCAGCGGATAGCCCATCCCAGGGCACCTCCTATGGGAACTGCCCCCTTGCCAGAGCCAATCAAGGGCAGGACTCCTCTAGGAGTTTTCTTGTTCTCTAAGTGGAGGGAGTGAGCAGCCACCGGTCCCTATTGCACAGAAAGGAAGCCAATCCGAGGACAGACAAGCCAGTGGTTGTTCTCACCCCTACCTACACATTCAAATTACCTGGAGGTGCTTTTATTTTATGTTTTTTAAAGATTTTATTTATTTATCCATGAGAGACACACACAGAGAGAGAAGCAGAGACACAGGCAGAAGGAGAAGCAGGCTCCATGCAGGGAGCCCGACGTGGGACTAGATCCTGGGCCTCCAGGATCACGCCCTGGGCCAAATGAAGGCAGGCGCTAAACTGCTGAGCCACCCAGGGATCCCCCTGGAGGTGCTTTTAAAATGCTGATATGAAGCCTGACTTCAGACCAATTAAAGCAGAATTTGGGGTGGGTTAGGGGTGGAGAAGCTGTACTCTCTACTGTGAGGGTGGGTGAGTGCCTGGGTCTCAGTCCCGTAAAAAGCCCACAGGTCATATGGGCCTGGGACCCTGTCCTCTCTTCCCAGGAGGGGCCAGTATTCCTGCAGCCAGAGGAAGGAGGGAGGGGCTCATGTGAGAGGGGAAAAGCCTGAAACTCCTAGAGGGGACAGTGTAAGGGGCTTCCATTTAAGGGCCTCTGCAGGCCCCTGCATCCCTGACCACCAGAAGTCTATAAGCCTGCCCGGCCTCATCCCAGAGGAATCTTGTGCTCTCCCCAGAGAAGGGGCTTCCCAACACAACCACCTGGGAACATGGCAAGAACCCAGATTTTAGAGGCAGTCATACCCATTACTAGTCTTGGATCTGCTACTTCCTAGCTGTGTAGTATTGAGGAGACCTGTGCTCTGAGCCTCAGTCTCCTCATCTGTGAAGAGGGGTAAGAGTATATACTGCATAGGGTATATTGTGGGATTAAATAAGTGCACAAAACCACCGTTTTTTTTTTTTTTTTTTTTGCTTTTGTTCCTTAACTACCATCTCCCCTCAATCAGGGCTCTGCAAATCACAGGGTTCTCTGAAGCCCGAAGGGCAAGGCCAGGAAGGGCCCCAGGGTCCGTGAGCTCAGGAAGGAGGGCCAAACTGTTACCTCATCCACTTGCCGTGCGTGACCAGGGATGTCTGATACTTCTGCACACACTTCTCCTGGAATACCTGCAGGAGCCTTTTGGCTAAATGACTAAAATTCACCCTGAAATGACAGGGACACCGAGGCATAGAGATAATCAGCCAGACCCACCTGTGCCCACGGCTAGCATCCCTGGGTCTCCACCGCCGAAACGCCCAGCCCTTGGATCCACAGTAGGGCCGCCTCTCCAGACAAGGACGGCATGAGGCTCGCACATACACGAACTTTGGAGGTCAGAGTGGCAGGGACGCAGAGCACAGCGACAGAGATGTGGGAGAAGGACAAGGGGATTTCAGAGAACAGACACACTCCAGCTCCGTCCTCACGGGGGAGGCGAGATGCTGCCGGAGATTGAGAGAAGAGTGTATAAGGGTCAGGGGTGGGCATCGAACTGGAGGACTGTGTCTCCAAATAACCACTTTAAATCAGAGAGGGCGTCCTGGAAGATTAGTGTCTAGGAGACAGAGGAGCAGAGAACAGCACAAGGGAAGGTCAGAAGCAGGAAGCAGGAAGCAGTAAATCAGGGAGGAGAGTTAGGGAAAGAAATACTACAAACAGTCTTATTCCCGCTAGAGATAAGTCCAATTACATCAAACTTCAGAGAAAGCTCCTTCTGAGTCAGCTACTCAGTCTCCCTCCCTGGGCCCCAGATAACCTGCCCGACAGTCACCCGCTCTGCTGCTGCCCAGCTACAGCCTGGGATCAGGATCCTTCATCGAACCTTGTCAGGCACAGAGGGCAGCTCCTCCCTGGTGACACCCACCTTCCTGCCTCCTGCTCACCCACCTGCCAGGGGGGACGGGCTACTCACTTATCCAGCTTGTGAATCTGCTCCTCGTTGTAGCCAAGCCCTGAAGGAAACAGACAGGAATGATGTCACCTGTCCAATCAGTCAATGAAACCGAATGCCACAAGAGCTTGGGGACAATTACAAAGATGAAGATAAGCTCAGTCTGGCCCTTTGGGACTTCACAGCCCCGTGGAGCCACGAGGTACAGAGGAGCCCAGGGAAGCTGCAGAGAAATTGCTGCAGGGCTCCTGGGGCCAGGAGTGGAGAGATGAGTACTTGGGGGGACATCTCAGGTGGGGGGTGCTGGATGAGTGGTCCTTGAAGGACGTGTGGTCAGCCCCCGCTCCTCATCCAACACCCCTCCCGGCGTGCCTGATGCCGACAGCTCACAGGCCCCATTCCTGCTCCTCAAGTTGCGGCAGGGCCAGCTGGACTCCGTAGCGATGAGCTGGGTGAGTCAGGCCAGCGCCCCGTACCCCTCTTTCACTGCCTCCTCCCGGTCACAGACCAGCCACTTCTCCCTGAAGCTCTGGTTCACTGAGGGAGTCACCTACTGCCGAAGCTCCCAGCTGGGAGACGCTGCCCTCTCCTGGGCTTCCAGGGAACGGGCCTCCCAGCTAGAAGCTTCCCCAAGATGACAAGATGCAGGACGGTTGCCCAGCGGCCTCCCACCCAGGTCCCTAACAGCAGAAGCCCCTCGTTGGCATTTCATCCTGGGCTCTGCTCTCGGCCAGCTGAGCACTAGCGAAGTCCCAGCTCCAAGTCCCAGCCCAGCCTCCCAGTCGCCGGAGGTGGCAGAGGCGTGACACCGAGTCGGCTTCTTGATTCGTCACAGGTAACAATCACCCAGGCTGGTGTGAGGGGAGAGGGACGACCAGAAGCGTTTTTCAGAGAGGCGTCTTTCCACATTCAGGGGTTTGCTGTCAAGGGTTATGCTTCCTTTCATTGTTAGTTTTCACAAGGGACTCTGGCAGACCAATGAAAACAAATCTCTTTGAGGCCATAAAGCAGAGTGGTTAAGAGCATCCAGACCAGGATTGCTTGGGCTACTGGACCTCCTAGGGTCTTGGCTTCCTTATCTATAAACGGGGGAGGGTAATGGTGCCTCTAGTCTTTGCAGGCATTAAATAAATTAAGATCATGCACAGCCTGGAGGACAGTTTCCAGCACATGGGAGGTGCCCAGAAGGGTAGTGAGGCAGGATGATGGAATGAATCCCAGTGACGGAGGCAGAAAGCCTCTCTGGTTCTCTGGAAATCATAGTTAAAAAAGGCCAGCGGGGTGTCAGGAATGGGAGAGTCTCAGTTTCCCCCTCTCCTGCGCTGCTCTCCTCACCTGCTCCACGGCCAGACCCCAGAGGCAGAACTGAGTCCGAAGGAGAGAAGATCATCTAGATCTCTATGTCCGAGCCAGTGGCCGCTGGACACGTGTGGCTACCGAGCACCTGACCTGTAGCCAGCACGCCTGAGGAACTGAATTTTTATTTTATTTTATTTTTTATTTTTTTGAATTTTTATTTTAATCCAATTAATTCAATCACTTAAAAATTTAAGACCGGAGCAGTGCAAAATGTTGTTTTCCCAATAAATGCGGCTTTACTGCTTTAGTACGACGACAGTTCAGTCTGCTAAAAAATCAGCTTCCAAATAGAGACGTGCTGTGAGCGTCAAATACACACAGGACTGTAAGGACTTGGCGCCCACACACACACCAAAGAATGTAAAATCCCTCTTTAATAATTTTGTTTATATGGATTACATGCGGAAATGACATGTTGGACATATTGGGTTAAATAAAATGTATTATGAAAATTAATTTCACCTGTTTGTTTCTATTTTTAAAATATTGGTTACTGGAGAGTTAGGTACATTGCTGGCATCACATTTCTAAGAGACAGAGCTTTTTAGATAATCCCAGGGCTAGAGATCTAGGCATCAAATCCAGGGCCTGCAGTCCACACATGAGGAGGAGCCCCAGGAGACAGGGGGTTGGTTTCTGATGTGTGAGTCAATTGGGATCTCCCAGGGGCCCTCACCCCCAGCCCCAGCCCTACCCCAGGTTCCATCCTGCCCTGTCCCATGACAGCAGGCACCTTGGGCAAGCAGCTGCATCCCTGAGCCTGTAAATGAGTGGCTCCTGCCCAGAGGTCCTTTGTGGGGATGAGCAGAGAATACAGGCAAGGTAGCTGGCCCAGTGACTATAGGATATTTCTTCAGACTCTCCCTTATCTGGAAAACCTAGCTGTTTTAACAGCCAAAGACACAATGGATAGGGAATCACTCTTTAAATTGTAAAGGGCTCTACAGAGGTGAGGGGTCTCTTCCAAGGGCCTCCTCGGCTGTCACAGCGGGGCTCCAGCCATCGGAGCGCCCCATGCATGCTGTCTAAGCCTCTTAGTTGGCCATAGGCACAGGGCTCCCGTCCCTCAGCATCTGCAGGTAGCTTAGAGGCAGGGGCCCTGCCTTGGAGCAGCGGCACCCTGGCACCCCACAGCAGCATCCACACAGTGGGTGGAGCATGAAGGAACAGCGGGAGGAGCAGAGGGAAGGAAGGACGGAGGGTGGGAAGGGAGAGCAGGGGGTGGTTTGCTCTCCCCCATGGCTCACCTGGTCTCATTCTGGATTTCTTGAACTGTTTGTAGATGAGGTTCATCTTGTCCAAACAACACTGAATCTGCTGGATGCTGTGGGCAGGAGACAGGGACTAGGCAAGGGGAGAATAAAATAGCACAGAATAAAGGGGGGAGAGGGGATGGCATGGCTGGCAGAGGGTTGGGGAGCACACAAGCTGTCTGCCTGCAGAAGGAACCTCATTGCCACAGTTTTGGGGGCCAGACTGGGAGTGGGGGTGTCTCTCCTGTCCCTAAGCTTGTTTGAGCTGCCGTGGGGCCGGCCAGCCACCTGAGTCCCATGTCTCTCTCTCTCTCTCACACACACACACACACATACACACATTCGAGGTGTTCAGTAAGAGATGAGACAGACAAAAAGCTGCAGAACAGGCCACAGGACAATGGCCTTTGCTACACTAGAAGGCTTGAGAAGAGAATCAAGGCAGGAGCCTTGGGTCCTGTGAGGCCAGCAGTGCCCGTGGAGATGGGAGTGGGGCAGAAGCCTGGGGAGGGTAGGAGGAGGGCCCTCCTAGCGTATCCAACACCTGGCACATGGAAGGCGCTTAAATAATGAATGGACAACCCCTATTTAAAACACGGATGAATCCACGGTCCTCAGTCCTGCATGTAGGCAGGGGGATGTGGGAGATGACCTCAAGGACCTTCACCTCCTGAGGTTTAAAGTCAGTAGTATTTCTTCCTTCCCCTTTTCAAGTGGATACAAACAGGTGTGACGTGAGGGTTTGTGCATGTGTGTGCACATACGTGTGTGTGTGTGTGTGTGCGCAGGGGGGATGTTTCTTCTTCCCCAGCCTCAGGCCTGTTTAGCTCCACTTTCCTCCAAAGCTCCTCCCAGTGACCCCATCTCAGCTACTTCTGGAGCTGGATTCTGGGTCAGGCCCAAGCTGCTTCCAGGGCTCTGCAGGTCCCAGGCGCCTGCCCTTTGGAGAACACGGGGTGAACAAGACCTCAGATTCAGTCTTTATCCAAAAGACTCAGGCCAGATATGTGCCGAATTCTGAACTGTCTTCTGATTTTAGAAAGGTGATTCAGTAGACACAGGCTGTCAGGGACAGCCTGAGCACGGTCTGGGGTAGCGCCCCTCAAATACCCTCAACCTTTAGGGAACTATAAGAAGATTCACTCTAAGTGGGATAAACATGATGGGGGAACAGAGGACTAGCTGGGGACAAAGCACAAGCCCGGGACAGCACCAGCACACTGACAAGTCCTGGAAACAGGCAAAGGGACGTTCCTCTACAGACTCAACTGCCTCGATGTTCACACTTTGCTAAGGGCAGAAGGCAATCCTAGCCTGACCCCCAGGAGCCTGTAAGTCAACTTTACATATAAAAATTCCTTTAGAAATCTCCTTCATCTGTACCCCCCAAGATTCGTGTTGGAGATCATCCCCCAGCACCTGGCCCACCGATATCCATCCGAAGGGTCTCATGATTCAGGTTTTATTAGACGGTGATAAGTGACCTTTTCCCAACAATAGGCAGCCCCCTCAAGGTCCTGGAAACCTTGCTCCAAAATTGCTTAGAGAGTAGCTCTCCTCAAACCCCTCCCAACCCCCAGGTATATCATCAGCCAGCCCTCACAGACTCGGGGCAGCAGCTCTTCCTGCCCACGGGTCCTGTCCCGGGGCTTTTTTTTTTTTTTTTTTTGTTAAGTTTTTTTATTTACTTATGATAGTCACACAGAGAGAGAGAGGCAGAGACACAGGCAGAGAGAGAAACAGGCTCCATGCACCGGGAGCCCGACGTGGGATTCGATCCCGGGTCTCCAGGATCGCGCCCTGGGCCAAAGGCAGGCGCCAAACCGCTGCGCCACCCAGGGATCCCCCCAGGGCTTTAATAAAATCACCATTTTGAACCAAAGACGTCTCAAGAATTCTTTCTTGGTTGTTGGCTCAGGATCTCACCCCACCAAACCTCACCTATATTCCAAAACCTCATCAAACACACTAAGAAGAGACTCATGAAAGCTGAGGTCGGGTTTTGCGGCCAAAACAAACAAATAAAACCCTACAGTTCTCAGGGCTCTTTGATTTTAGAATTGAGGGCCTGGGTTAGGGATCCCTGTCAGCACTGACTAGAGTAGGTACCGGGGAGAATGGGTACTGGTCAGGGCGGGCCCCACGCTCCAGGCTGTGAGGTAGGCGGGAGGACATTAAAATGTTGAGGGGGCGCCTGAGTGGCTCAGATGGTTGGGCGTCTGCCCTCAGCTTGGGTCATGATCTCAGGGTCCTGGGATAAAGCCCCGCATCGGGCTTCCTGCTTGGCGGGGAGTCTGTTTCTCCCTCTCCCTCCACCCCTCCCCACTGCTCATTTTCTTTCTCAAATAAAAACAAATCTTTAAAAAAAGATGTTTGTTGAATGAGGCTTTCGAGGCCATAAATCCCTGGTGTAGGCCAAGAACATAGGCTTTGGAGGTGGGCAAACATGACACGAAGCCCCATGTCTATCATTTGTCACTGACTGGCTGTGACCCAGGGCATATTAACCTCCCAGAGTGAGCTTCCTCACCTACAAAAGAGGCCTACTAGTAGTAGCATCATTGCGGAGATTAAACGAGATGACAGAAGTAGGAGGGTCAATCCAGGGATTGAGCAGAGCCAATGAAGAGAAAGGGAAATGGAACGAAATTATTCTTTCACTTAGAACCATTGCACCTGGGACGCCTGGGCGGCTCAGTGGTTAAGCGTCTGCCTTCGGCCCAGGGCGTGACCCTGGAGACCCAGGATTGAGTCCCACATCGGGCTCCCTGCATGGAGCCCGCTTCTCCCTCTGCCTGTGTCTCTGCCTCTCTCTCGCTCTCTCTGTATCTATCATGAATAAATAAATAAAATCTTTAAAAAGAACCATTGCACCTGCTAGGATTTCCAATTCTCTCTCTAAATTCCCAGAAGGACCCCAGGTGCTCTTCTCCTTTAGGCCAGCCTCAGGGGAGGGCCATGCACATTCTTGGATCCCACACCACTACCCCACACCCCAGCACCCTTGCTAAGATAAAGGAGAAAGCAGATTGGTTCCTAAAAATGCTACTGGACCTTCGGAGCTGTGTGTCCCTGCTCCCACCCCCACCCCACCAAGAAGGAAAATCCCACAGACCTTCTGTCCGCATGTACCTGATCCCGGTTCTTCACCAGCTCAGAGCTCAGGTTGCTCAGGCTCACCTGGGTCTCTGTGATATTGTGGGAGCATCTGGAGAGGGCCTCCACCAACTGGAGGATAAAACAAGGCAGACCCCCGGGGGGTCCTCAGGTCAGGGTTCTGATAGCAGCCTGGCTGGACCTCTGCCCCCCCAGCTCTGTACTTACAGCTGCCCCCCTAGCCCCAGCCACCCCCCAGCCTCACTCACAGCCCGCAGCCTGGACCTCAGCTCTGTGACCCTCTTCAGCTCCTGCATCTCAGGCATCCCAGCCACACTGCTGAACCTCCAGGGAAGGACAGAGAAAGGACACAGCTGGGGGATTGGGAGGCAGAGCTCCACGACCACATGAAGAGCCTGACCTCTTTGGGACAGCCTTGCTGGCTTCTGGGGTTATCTGCGGAGTTTTGTGGTTGGATTAAAGGAACCAATGTCAAGAGGCCCCTAACCCAACAAAGTTGTACTGTTGTTGAGCACCGTAAAGAATAAAGATGGAGATAGCTGGAAACGAGAATCTTGAAAATTCATGAGTCCATGCAGCGAGGCGACTGTTAATAAACTAACTCCCTCCTAGAAATGTTTATCACTGAAGGAAAAGAATAAAGTTCCTTTCCAGTAGAAACTGTATTTTATGGTAACCAATAGCTGACTAATAAGGGAAAAGCCTTATTTTATAGAATATTAGCCAATAATGTTCCAGGCTTGGAATATTAGCATCATGCTGCCCCCAGTGAAGTTATTTGCTTGGGCATGGGACTAAAATCCAGGATTAATGATCAAGGCACGGGCACTTGGACTGTGCCAAAGTGGTTCTTTCACACTGGTTCTTTCACAGGGAAAATGTGACCACACGATAAAGGAATCAGGCTGTCCCCACCCAGTGGTGGGAGGCTCTGAAGTGTACTTGGTGTCCTCTCTGATGCATTTGGCCAAAAGAATGTTCAACTTGAATCCACCCAGGCTTCAGAGCTCTCAGTTTATAAGAAATGTTGGGAAAGAAGAAAACAAATCCAAAGGGTATCTAGAGAAAACAGCAGAGTCCAGAGAGTGGGGCGGGGGGTGTTGCCCCTGCGACATCCCGTGTCGGGAAAGGGAGGAGGGGGGAGGCAGTCTGTCTAGATTAAAATGGACTTAAGGAACAGAACAACTAGACACAAAGTGTGGTCTTGGGTTGGATCCTGGTTTGGATAAAACCAGCTAGAAAAGGAAAGTAGGGAGCAAGTTAGAGACCTTTGAGTATGGATGACTTTAGACGAGATGAAAATGTACTGACATGGGGCCGGAGAGCTCATCAGCTGAGGAAAGCAGGTTGTAAGAGAGCAAGTACTAGAGGGTCTCACGTCAGTTAATACATATACTTATATACAGAGCAGAAGACAACCTAGAAGGGCGTCTGCTATTACCGTGCAACGACCTAGCTCTGGGTGACAAGGACACGGCATTTTTATTTCGTTTTTGCTTATCTGCATTTTCCCACTTTCTGCAATTAGCATATACTATTTCTATCACAATAACAACCATGGGAAAAAGAATCTTGCGTGCTTTGGCTTGGGAATGGTGTTGGCAGAGGGGAAGGCGAGAGAACAGGGGAGAATTAGGCACGAAGTGGGCGCGCCATGAAGGCAGGAGTTTACTGTTGTTATCTCCAGTGCCCAGCAGTGTTCGGGACGCAGTAGTTCCTCTGTACATGGTTGTTGGATGGATTAGTGAGTGTACAAATGGATTTTAGGGTGTGCAATGCTCGCTGGCAGAAGCGGCTGAGGCTGACCTAGTCAGCAGAGATGGGTCTGAGTGCTAGTCCCAGCTGCCACCCCTCCTGTCTTCCATGACCTGGGGTCACTTCACTTCTGCAAGACTTGGGGATCTTGTGGACCTAACAGAGAGATAAATCTCCTTCCTGCTTCCCAACAAAGCATTTGTGGGCATCCAACAGGACCTCGGAGCTAAAGCGCTCGAGCTACAGAGCAGGGACATACGCTGTTTGGTGGTGAGGGAAGCACCTGGGGCTCTCCGAGCCAGAGCCACCACATGACAGCAGTAGCTGAGAAGGACCAGGGAGCTTCACGACAGAGGCAAGGACACTCTGCCAAGGGAGTCTGCTTTGGGGAGCCCGTCCTGGGGAGCCCGAGGGAGAGATGAGTGACCAGGCTGGGCAATGGCAGCCACTTTATGCTTGGTACTTGTCAAAATGTGTCAGATTCCAGAATCTACAGGTCTGAGGATGTTCACAAAAGAACAGAATCACAAAGGGTCAAAGGTGGGAGGGCTCCAAGATCATCCAGTTCTCTTATTTTGAAAAAGAAAAAATAGTGGCTCAGGTTAGGAGAGAGAACAGTGGCCTAAGGTCCCAAGTGAAGAGCCTGGACTGGCCCTCTGACGCTCTGCTCAGTGCTCTTCCTGTGCTCTGTACTCTTCTCTGGTGGGACGGGGGCTGAAATATGCTTTGAAGCAGGTGCTCCTCCGAGCCGGAGCTCTCCAGGCACACCGTGCCTCCGAGGGGGCCTGGCATCCAGAATGGCAAAGACCCAGGACTCCAGCTCCAGGGAGTCCCTTCTCCACAGGCCTCAGTCTAGGGCAAAGGGGCAAATACCCCAAATACTTTCTCCATGTCTTTCCTGTTCAAGAACCTACAATAGAAATCTACTGGTCATTTTATCGGGTTCAACCTGCCAACTGGACCTTCTCCATGCATTCTCTCCTTCCCTTCCTATCCCTCTGCCCCACTCCACCTTCACCCTGGGATATTTTCCATTTTAACTGTGGCTTCAAACAAACCTCATCAGCACCCCTCCTCCAATCTCCCCAATCATGTCCTCCTTTTCTGTCTCTGCACAGGACCAAACAACTCAAGGTATTCTTTCACTCTGGCCTTAAAAGCATCACCTCCTCCAGGAAGACCTCCATGATTGCCCCTCCTCACCTCTAGTCTTCCTCTATCCAACCATCCCATCACTCTTAAGTCCCTGGGAAGGGCTATCTCCTCCAGGAGAATGTGGACCCTCTGTGTGCCTGGTGTCACATCTATCCCTGGACCCCCTTTCTGTGCCCCGTTCAGAGCTCCTCTCAAGGACCAGTGCTGTGCCCCTGCAGGTCCGCATCTCTGTCACCATTTGAAAGGCGCTCAGCCAGGCCAGGGATTCTGTCCTTGTCATCTGGAGACTCTCCTCGGCCTCTTCCCACAACACTGCCACCCCATCTGCCCCATTGTCTGAACCGCTCCTGCCAAGCAAGGCAGCAGTGAGTCAATTCACTGCTGGGAACTCCCAGGACCTTCCTAAGGATAAAAGCCGGGGGATGTGAGGAGTAGGGACATGAGACATGTTCAGCACAGCTTCTGCTCCTGTTATCCCACGTCTCCTCCCAGTAGGGAAGGTTCCAGCTACCATCAGCTTCCCTGGGCTGCAGAGCCCCCTCCTCTCACCGTACCACGGCCCCATGCCTTCCGAGACTTGGGGGGCTATGCCCACTCCTTGGAAGTCCTCTGCCCAATGGAGTCTTCCTGCTTCTCATGTCTAGACTCTCTGGCTTGGTTCCCTCCTCCCCAGTCTCTCCCTTTGTCTGGTCGGTCTATCACCCCTAATTAGCCCAAGTCAGAGCAGTACTGGGCACAGAGCCCCAAGGCGGGCCCAGGAAATGTGAAGAAGGTGAGGACAGTTTAAGACCCAGAGACAGGTGGCGCCTGGGTGGTTCAGTCAGTTCAGTGTCTTCCTTCAGCTCAGGCCATGATCCCACCGTCCTGAGATGGAGTCCCACATCAGCCCTGCATCAGGCTCTGTACTCAGGGAGGAGTCTTCTTCTCCCTCTTCCTTTGCCCCTCCCCACTGCTTGTGCGTGCTCTCACTCTCTCTCTCTCATAAAAAAAAAAAGGACGCAGAGCCAGAAGGAAGAGCATGGAGGATGAGAGCACCCAGATCCCCATCCTGTCAGGTCCAGGGGGCTGGGTGAGGCTATGAGGGCTTCTGCTGGAGTGCTGCTCTGGGGCTTGGTACCTGCTAAGGCAGTGCTCCCATGGCTGCCCCATTCCCCTTGCAGTGACTAGGTGGTGGGAGAGGTCTGTACAGTCACCTGGCAGCATGGGGGATCAGGGACAGAGTAGGGGTCCCCTCTGTATTCTCCAACAGCTGGGAGAGTGGGAGGTCTGGGGGGGGGCAAGGGGCATTGTTGGACATTTGGGGGTGAAGAACAGGCAGACAGAGAAGGGCCGAGGGGTCTGAGCCAGCCTCACACCTGCTGCAGCGCACCCCCACCCCCTACCCTGAGCAGCACACCCACCTCTCGGTGCCCAGACTGCTGCTGAGGAAGAGGAGAGCCATCCGTGTGACCTCCAGCGTCCGTCTGCATGTAGCCTGGAGCGTCTCCCTGCAGAGGGGTGCAGAGTCAGAGCTCCCTTCTCCCAGGGGACCAAGAGCCCATGCCAAGGGAACGCACCCGGGCTGTGTGGAAGAGGTCAACCCCACCTGCCCACCTTGCCCTCCGCATTCAGCCCCCGGGTGTACTCACACAAACCAGTGCAGTCCCCGAAGCATCATCTCCTGCCCGGCCAGCAAGGTCCGAGCCAGCCACAGGGCCTGGTAGCCAGCACCCAGTATACTCTAAAATACACAGAGGGCAGGGTTAGGACTCCCACCCCTACCCCTTGTGTGACCCTTCCTGGCCAACAGCCACCGGGGCCACCTCTCACCTTGGCGGTGGTGTAATCTGCCTGCAGGTCCACTTTGGGGAAGAACTTGGAGATGTCCTGAGCGGCTGCAGACAAAGACCCTATCTGAGGGGGCTGCCTGTGTGTCCCGGACATACCCTAAGTTCATCTTCTGTTCTTCCCCACTCACTCACCCTCACCCCATCTTCCAGAGCAAGCTTCCCACCTTGTGCACAGCACCCCCAAGCCTAAATAAATGCACTTGCTGCGCTTCTTTACAATCACTGTCCCTCACTGCCCCCTGGTGTCCTCTTTGGAGAACTACAGCCTCATGCCCAAGGTCCCAGAAACAGCCAGAAAATGGGCTAAAACCACCCTCAGGCCTAGGAGTTTCAAGGCTAAGTCTGCTTTCCAGCATTGGAGACCCTGAAAAGGAGGATGAGATCGGCATCATTCAAAGAAGAAGGAATGGTACTTTTTCTAGAACTTGGAAGACAAAACTCTGGACCCCTGACCACCTTTCTTTGCTCTAGCAACTGGGGTTCCGGCTTTCTCCAACCCAAACCATCCGAGGCTCTCCCACCAATCGCAGAGATGCTGGAAATCATCTTAAATCCAGATCTCCCTGTCTCAATTGAAGTTTCTTTCACAGCTCTGTGGACACTGTGAGGCCCAGGGAGGTGAAGTGTGAGTCCCACAGCATTTGAGAGGCATGATAGAATTAGAGGCCAGATCTGCCTTCTGGACCCTGTGGGCCCAAAGAAACAGCCACAAAAAATATTAATCAATATCCTGGATCATAACCTCCTGTCCCTTGTGGAAAGTAAGAAGGAGAAAAGATCCAGCCGGTAGGGCCCTACTCACGGTCCCTGAAGGCCAGCCCCTTGGGGGTCTCACTGGCCTTGCTGAACAGGGTCAGGGGGCTGCTTGCGGTCGTGTGGGTGATGTGTTGCGCTGACAGGCTGGGCTCAAGGACGCAGAGGTGACCCTCAAAGAAGTACTCCTGGTGCTGGGGAGCCACACTGGTCTGCTCATATACTGCCTCCAGGAAGATGGCTATCCTAGACACACAAAGGGTCCCGGGGGTGGGAGGGAGAAGATAGGAAGTGTCAGCATGATCTAGGGCCCAGGTGACCCAAACCCCAGGTAAGTCTTCATCCATGGAGAGGGCTCAGCTTTTCAAAGGGAGGGACTGGATGACTATCACTCTTATCAAAGGTGAAAATTCACCTAGAATTTGAGAAATAATGGGTTCCATGAGCAACACATTTGGGAAACGCATCACCAACACACACACACGCGCATCCACGCACATACGCACCCCTCAGATTCCTAATGTTCGTTAGCATGGGAAAGGCTGCTGCATCCCTGGAGTCTAGCAGCAAGGAAGAACTGTTTAATTTCATGGAATTAGCTTTTCCAAAGTAAGATTGGACCCAGCAGCTCTCATATCTACTAGGATACACCCTTCTGCTTGGGTAGAGAAGGTTCTGGCGCCTGTCCCTCAGACCCATGCACTCACGTATTGTGGGCATGGATGTAGATGTGGTGCAGGACCGCCTGGGACAAGGAGAAGACATGGACAACGACTCGCTGCAGGATGTCACTGGTCTCCGCAAAGAACTGGTCAAAGCCCCAGCACTTGGCCTGCTCCACCTCCAGGATGTTGGCCAGGATGGGCACCAGCTGGCTCTGCAGCCCCCTGTACCCCGGACATGGATACGCTCAGGCACCAGGGCCCAGACTTGTCCTCTTTGAGGATGCAATAGGGCATTCCACCATAAGGTCCTGAAGAGCTCGGACCAAGGCGGGGTGGGGGTGGGGGTGGGTGGGGAGGAAGAGCTTCCAGAGGGGAAAGGGGCGCCCGACAGGGAAAGTGGTCCCCTGAGCCGACTGCCCCTGCGCCGGGCCCTCCCTCCCCGCAGGCCCGACCGTGCCCTGGGCGTCAGGGATGCCAGCCCAGCCTCAGGTGGGCCCGTGCCCCCCGCGCCACTCACGGGGACAGCCGGCAGGTGATGGGGAGGCCGTAGCTCCACTCCAGGGGCCCGTTCTCCCGCCGCTGGGTGCCCGCGATGGCCCCCGCCGGCTTCTCGGTGGTGATCCGGTACCTGGGGCGAGGAGGGACCAGCTCGGCGGGACCCCCGGCCCGTCACACTCCGAGGGACGAGGGACGAGGGACGGCGAACTGCGCACGGAGGGCTCCGGAGCAGGGCCCCTGCTCTCCGCCAGCCACTCCAGATGGGCCCGAAACCGAATTAAGAGTCCTGGCCTTCAGGCAAGGCAGCCCCCAGGCAAGCTCTGGGCTCCATCGCCATCCGCCTCCCCCGCCCCCCTGCCTGGGTCGCCAGCTGCCCCTGCACCTCTGCCCCCTGCCCTGCCCCCAGTCACCGTCCAGAGCCTTCCCGGCCAGCCCCCGCCCCGCAGTCTCCTTCCCCTTCCCTGACCTAATCCAGGTCCCACACAGCTGGACCCCGAGCCTTCCCACCAATCCTTAAACCTCCTCCCACGGTGCCCACGAGGGAGAAACAGCCACTGCCTCCAGCCACCTCTGGATCAGAAGCAGGAAACCTGGGAAGGCCTTGCATCTGGGACCAGGAGGCTGTGTCCCGCCCTGGTCCAGCTCCCCCTTTGCCCCTGGCGGGCTCCCCAATTTTGGGCATGTGTCTTTTCGAGCCTCAGCTGAGGTGGGTGAGCCACACACGCCCACGGAGGGAGCAGAGGGAGTGGCTCTAACCGGGAGCTCGGGAGCTCGGGGCTGCCATAAGCACTGCTCTCCTATCAGGGCAGGGCTCAGCTTTTTGTTTGACGGGCTGAGAACCAAGTATTAAAAAGGAGCCTGGGTGGGGGTGGCCCCCAGGAGGACCACAAAGTGAGAGGTGGAAGAGGAGATGCAGCAGGGAGTGGTGGGGGAAGGCCCAGGGCTGGAGGCCCACCGTACATCATCTCCTTGTTGCGCCGTGGCCCACCAAAGGGGACGAAGGGCAGGCTGCCAGTGGCTGCGTGGTACAGGGTTACCCCAATGCTCCAGAGATCCACGGTTACCCCGAATGTCTTCTGCTGGGGCTTGCGAAGCACTGCCCGCTCATACATGTCGGGGTGCTGCCGGAGAGAGAACCAATGAGCAGCCATGGAGGGGGAGGGTGGGCAAGGGTCTGAGCCCCCATCCATCCAACCTCCTTCTACCACCTTCCAGTGAAAACAGAACTATCAGAACCACCTCCTTTGTCATCTCAAAAACTCGTGTGGAGCTAGACCATCCAGAGCATTCTATCTGTCCACCCTCTGCCCTGGGGAAAGTGGTGACCAGTGGTGCCCTATCCTCGGTGAGGATCCTATCAAGAAATTAACTACACAAGGGAGGCCCAGGCAGGGGGCCTGGGCAGAGGGGCCCCGGGCAGGGACACTCCAGCAGGGAGGCCCAGGCAGGCAACAGCACCACCTTTTCCAGAATACATTCTTCTGGCTGGGGTGCAGAGGTGACATACCCCTTACCACATGCAGGGGGACTGAACAGAGCCCCTTGGAGGAGCCCAGAGAGAGTCACAAGTGGACGGGCAGCCCCGAGTTTGAACACAGGGTCCCCAGCGGCCCACTCACCAGGTACTCCTCAGTGCCATAGACGGAGACAAACTTCTCATCATCATCTAGCTCCCGGGCGGCCCCAAAGTCCGTCAGCTTATAGATGCTCTGCCCTTCCTCCCCCATGAGGCGCATGATGTTTCCAGGCTTGATGTCGCGGTGGACGATGCCATTCTCCCGCAGGTGGTTCATGCCAGCCACTGTGGAGAGACAGGGCTGCTAGCTCCCGGCCAGGAACAGCTCAGTGTCTGTGGCTTATTTGGGGCAGAAGCCTGTCCTTGGGTCCGGAGCAAGAGTGCACATGGGCTGGCAGGGCCACAGGAAAAGCAGGAGAACAGAGATGGGCATAGGACAAAGGAGGGGGTCCCAAAGACATGAGTATTGAAGTTCCACCGGGATTCCCTAAGAGATCAAGAGGGATGACAGCTCTGCTCCCCCAAGGACAGCGCCCCCTCTCCCGTCTGATTTATTTTTAAGAGTTGTAATACAATACACCTAACACGAAATTCACTATTTCCAGCATGCAGTTCCGTGGCATCAAGTACACTAGCAGCGCCATGTAGCCATCACCACCATCCACCTCCAGAACTTGGTCATTGTCCCAAATAGAAACCACCTATCACACCATCCCTCTCCATGCCTCCATCCCCCCAGCCCGGGCACACACTGTTCTACTTTGTCTCCGTGGTTTTGACCGCACTAGGTCCCTCATCTGAGTGGAATCATTCATATAGTACCCGTGACTTCACTTCACTTAGCAATGTCTTCCAGGTTTATCCACAGACAGCACATGTCAGAATTTCATTTCTTTTTAAGGCTGCATAGTGTTCCATCATATGTACATATTTTATCCATCCATCTGCCCATGACATTTGGGTTGTTTTCATCTTAATGGCTACTGTGAATAACACTGCTATAAACAATGATGTACAACCTGGTTTAATTTTTTTTTTTTTTAAGATGGAGTTTTTTTTTTTTTTTTTAATTTTATTTATTTATGATAGTCACAGAGAGAGAGAGAGAGAGAGAGAGAGAGAGAGACAGAGACACAGGCAGAGGGAGAAGCAGGCTCCATGCACCGGGAGCCCGACGTGGGATTCGATCCCGGGTCTCCAGGATCGCGCCCTGGGCCAAAGGCAGGTGCCAAACCGCTGCGCCACCCAGGGTTCCCCTAAGATGGAGTTTTAAACAGCTGCCCTAGGTCTGTGAATGGAGAGCCTCCCAGGTACAGATGTCTTTTGTGTTTGGGTCATTGTTTCAGAAATGCTGGACTCCCTGAGACTTCGCCTTCCACCGAGGGCTGGGCCTGTGGCTGGTCTGATGGGGAAGGGGACTTCCTGGGGGATGGTCAGGGAGGGGCTCACCCACACAGCGCAGCACCACCAGAAACTCGTCCTCGGGCAGCCCGAAGGCATTCTCAGGGCTCTCGAGCACGCTGAGCAGGCTCCCGCTAGAGCAGTACTCCATCACCAGCACCTTCTGCCGGCTGCCCCCCTGTGGGTGGGACAGAGAGAAGCTTGGGGACAGGGAAGGCAAATCTCTTCCCCTTCCATCACTATGTGAAGAACCAGCTTTTTCAAGGGGAGGGTGACTCAGCCTAGGTGAAAAGCCCTTATTGTCTAGGTCCCAGCTGCTGCCTGGCCTTCTCTCTTTGGCCTTATGGTGACCCCACACACCTGAGCCCAAGGTCACCTTCCCAGGAAGCGCTCTCTGATTAGGCCCTACTTCCCATCTTTGCTTTCCCACACATACCCCCACCCCAGCATTCTTTATTCTACTCTACAGGTTGCTGCTCTGGCTGAGCTGCTGACAAGCATGTGACCATGTCTCCGTTACTATGTGACCTGACTCTTTTCCAGCCTGTGAGGGTCAAGGACAAGACCAGCTCCCTCTGACCAACTACTGGACCCACCGTCTCCTCCACTGCAAAGAGCTTGACGATGTTCTGGTGGTTCAGCTTTCGCAGGACCTCAAACTCCCTCACCTGCACCTCGCGGGGCCGCAGGTAGCTTGCCGTGTTGAAGACCTTCACAGCAACCAGCTCCCCGGATTTCTGCCGTGCGGGATAACATAAGTCCCATTCCTGCCCTGGGAAGCACACATATGCCCCCAGGCCTCCACATAGCTTCTCCCACCTGCCTGACACCAGCCAGGACCAAAGACAGCCCGGTTGGGGCTGGGGGCTCCCACCCTCAGCTTCTTCCCCTAATCAGAGGGAACACAGCCCAGTCCAACCCTGAGACGGGATAAGGGCTTTGTGTACCTGATACCCCACAGGGGATGTTCGGTCGTTGCTATTACCATTTTTTTTTTAAAGATTTTATTTATTTATTGGAGAGAGAGAATATAAGCAAGCAAGAGAGAGCAGGAACGGGGGGAGGGGCAGAGGGAGAGGGAGAAACAGGTTCCCCGCTGAGCAGGGAGCCCGACTCAACATGGGGCTTGGGGCTCCATCCCAGGACTCTGGGATCATGACCTGAGACAAAGGCAGAGGCTTAACCCACTGAGCCACTCAGGCACCCCGCTATTACTGTTTCTAGTGACAATAGGCACCAACCACCCCTGGTGCTAGCAGCAAAGCGGGACTGGAACCTGTTCTGGCTCCAGCTCTTGACACAAGACTGTGATATGTCTACATAGTCAGTGCAGAGCCATGATGAAGGCGGGGGAATTCAGACAAGTCCCACTTCCCAGTGCTGCTATTCCTGGGTTTGCTGCCACCTCCCCAGGATGATGGCTTTGCATCTTCCTCTCTTTCTCTCCAGTCCCAAACTCTGCCTGACAGAAGCAACATCCCAAGGAGCCCTTTAGAACTCCCCACACCTCCTCCCAAAGCCACAGTGTCCCCTGGCTCCAGAGTGTGCTAGGCGTCCGCCCAGCCACACAGCACCCTTGCTGCCCACCAGGGGCCGACAGGGCCAAGAACTTCCTCGGCCTCAAGGGGCCTGGCCAGGGCTGCATCCTACCTTGTTTCGGGCCTTGTACACACTGGCAGTGGCCCCCTGCCCCAGCAGGTCGTCCGTGTGCCATAGGTAATTGATGGTGCTCTGCATCTCCTGCCCCTGGCCAGCTGGCCACCTTCGGCCTAGAGAAAGAACATACGAGAGTCCAGGATTCCACTCCTGGGGTGCGCACTGGTGGCCTGACAGGTAGCTGTGACCACGACCATCCCAGAACGGGCTCCATGTGGCCATTCCAGAGGCAAGGGGATGGAGCAAGTGTGAAGCGCAGGCAGGCTAAGAAACCTCTCCAAAAAGAAATACAGCCACCGGGGCCCTCAGCCCACAGCCTGTGCCTGTCCCCACGGGGCACTCTACCTGTCCTCACGCCCAGTCTTCTCCAACCCCTTCCCCAGAGGCCATTCTTCAGAGACAGACCTTTTTCCCTGTTACCTCTCCCAGGCACCGAGAATTCTGGGTTTTTGGCATCCAGACCTGGGATTGTCCCAGGAAGCAGAAATAGTGCTTGAAGGCAGGGCCCCAGGTCAGGCAGCGTCAACCACACCACCACAAATCTCCAGGATTGCAACACGAGCCTGGAGCCCTTCCCCACCCACTTGCCTGGGCCCACCACTTCCTGCTGTTGTGAGCGAACAGCTGCTCAGGCGGCCAGTGTGGCCAGGTCAGCGCTGCTCCGGAGAGGGATGCGTATACTGCTGCAGGGAGCATACGTGTATGAGCGTGCGTGCGTGTGCACGTGCGCACACTGTGGTGAGGGTGGGGGTGGGCAGGAGACCATCGAATCCAAGAACTCAAGAGCCCAGGGGAGAATCTGAAACCCTCTACAACTCCATTCCCCATCTCTGCCCCCATCCCGTTCTCTCCAAAGGCCAGTTCCCCTAAAGCAACTGGCTCTAGGGAGTGTAGCCCCAGAAATTAAACTCAAGTCCTCTCTGAAAAACAGGTTCAGAGCTGGCCTCAATGGGATGATGGGAGAAGGCCGGACTAGACAGGGCTTCTTCCTCTTCTAACATCTGATAGGTTCTTAACCCTAGGGTCACCTGGAATCCTACAGTTCCTTAAGATTTCTTTGAGCCTTCTGTCTGTAATCTTTTTTTTTTAAAAAAATGCAAATCTTGAGAATGTCATTTCCTTGAGCCAGAGGCCACTTGAAGAGGCTCAGTGGCCTATTCCTAGTTTCAGAAAAAGTGTTAGTGTTTGCATTTTCCAGAAGCCACTGCGATACAGGGAGACCTCCAGAAGGCGACAGAAGAGCTCAGCTTGGACGAGCTGATCAGGGAGTCCCCTCCCCGCTGACCCCAGGGGCTGAGGGAGGCTCAGGACGCCCGGCAGAGCGCGCTGAGACCAAGGCCGAGGGGTGCGGTCTGGGGCCCTGGCGGGGAGCAGGTGATGCCACCTGCACAATCCTTCCCTGGGCGGGCCCTCGTCGCGCGCCCTGGGGCTGGGGGCTGCCGGGGCGGGCCGCACGTCCTGGGCCGCGCTCCTGGCCCCGCCAGGCTGTGCCCGGGGCTGCCGGTGGCACCTCGGGTCGGCTGCGCCAGCTCTGCGGCCCCAGCCCGGCGGCGGAGCCCGGGCACCTGCGGCGCGGGGGGCTGCGGGGCCCAACGCACTCACCCCGCGCTGCGAGCAGCCGTGGTCAGGCCGAGGCCGTCCGGGGCGAGCGCGGGTCGTGCTTCGCGTCCGTGGCCGCTGCAGGAGCTGAGCTGCGCCGGAAAGAGCAGCGCGGCGGTGCGGTGTGACTCGGCCTCCGCCAGGGGCCCCGGCGCCGGCCCTTAACCCCTTCCTGGCACCCCCCCCCCCCCCCCCGGCGCCGGGGCTTTCCATCCCCCCGCGGCTCCGGGGGCCCCGGCTCGGGAGCCGGGCGCGGGGAGAGACCCGGGCGCAGGGCCGCGCGCCCCTCCCCGCCCCCCCTCCCGGGCGCTGCTCCGCGAGGGGGGGCCCTGCCGGGGCGCAGGGGCGCAGGGGCGCAGGGGCGCAGGGGGAGGGCGCCCCGGGCCCCGCGGAGCTCCGGCCCCGCCCCCACACTCACCCCATCTCGGCCGCGGGCCGCGCACCTGCCGGGCTCTCGGGAGGACTCGCTGTCATGCCCGGGCCGCGAGCTGCCCCCGGAGCTGCCCCCGGAGCTGCCCCCGGAGCTGCCCCCGGAGCTGCGAGGCTGCGGCGCGCGCCTCCCCGGGCTCCCGGGCTCCCCGCGGGCGCACGGCCTCGGCTCCGGCCCGCCCCGCGCCCTCACACTTCCTGATCTCGTTCTTTCTCTCTCTTAAAGGGGCCGAGACCGCGGAGCGCAGACGCCGCCCGCCCGCGGGGAGGATGCTCCGGTTCCCGGTTCCCGAGTGGCGGTGACGGGACCCGGTGGGCGCCGCCGAGAGGCCGCGGAGCGGGGAGTCCGGGGCGCGGCCCGCAGCCAACCGCGCAGCTCGGGCAAGGGAACCAGGCGGGGAGCACCGCGGAGCCCCCGGGAGGCCCGGGGCTTGGCTCTGACGCCTGGTCCCCGAGCAGGCCCCAGCAGGCCCCGAGCAGGCCCCGAAACCCGGTTGCGGCCGCTCATCCTCGACCTCGACCTCGACCTCGACCTCTCGGGCGACCCTCAGCACAGCCCACGTCCCCTCCTGGCCTCTTCATCCACAGCCAGTGATGCTCACGCAGCCATGGGCTGGAATGCGAGGGTCACCGAGGGTCACCGGAAGGAAGCCTCGAGGCCACTGAGGCCCCCACACCTGGAGAGACCTGCGCCTCCAGAGGCTGCTGGGGCTGCGTCCCGGGTGTGCCGGCCTCCCAGGCCCGACCCAACGCCCCGAACCAATCTCCCAGGAGACTGGACAGGCCTGCACTGTTCTGGTCAACTGTGAGATGGCAATTGGATAAGAAATGGTTAAAACCAGGAAACTCCACATTTCTAGAGAATGTCAGAGGGACTTTCCCATGGCAACACCTGGTGGTTTCCTCCGGCAGCCGCACCCGCACCCCGACCGCCCTGCACCAGAACAGGAGCCCGGCTGAGAACTGCCTCTGCCCTCAGGCAGACCAGACCGAGCAGACCTGTGATAACCCCCAGTCACAGGGGGGTGCTGGGCCTGCCCCGCCGCTGCCCGCCTCTTCTCCCGGCAGAACCGGGTCACCAGACCCTCCCAGCTCTCCATCCGGCATTCCCGGCTGTCCGCGGGCCTGGCAGCGAGAGAATTGCACATCCTTGGTACCTTCTGATGAGGTGGGGCCAACCAAAACCTTCAGTTGCTGCCCTAAACCCCCCCGCCCCAGGGCGCCTGCCCTCTGACCCTGTGATTCCGTTGGACTCCAGGACTGCCCTCCAGGGACAGTCAGAACCAGGGTCCCCTGCTGACCCACACAGGACACGCACCTTTGATAAGACCCCAACCTTTGAGGTTTTAGGCCAGAGGTTTGCAACATACCCCAGCCTTTCCCTAAAGATCTACCCATTTTTCCTGATGAACTTGCCCAGGCCTTACCAGCATCCCTACTTTTCTCTCTCCAGCAAGCCCAGTCTATCCCAGTGTACCTACTGGGAAGCAGGCAGCGTGTGCTGGGGACATGATGGTAAGACCTAGGCTTCTTCCCCAGAGCCAGGGTTGGCCGGCATGGTGAACACTCTGGGATCCATACTTTGGCTGGTGGTGACTTGAACCTGGCACCAAGGGGGACAGGCAGTGGAGACGAGGTGGTCTCTAAGAAGAACTTGCCAGGAGAAAGCACACTCAACCAGACTTTGGAGGGAGGGGAGTGAGGCAGAGAACTGGGGGTCAGAGATGAGGCATTCCAGGCAGTGGCAACAGGTGCAGAAGCAGAGAGGTATGAGGAGAGGGGACCACATGTAAGGCTGGAGAAGCTGGCGGGGGGGGGGGGGGGGGGCAGCGCTGAAGCCCTGTGTGGTGACAGATCAGATTTTTTTTTTTTTTTTGACAGATCAGATTTTGTTGGGAATCCTCCATGAGGTCACATCCTCTGTGTGGACGAGCTCTGGTCCCAGCTGCGCAGTATGGCCCTTGTTTCCCTGTGGGGAGGCACGAGAGTCTGGCGGGCTCCTGAGGGGAAGAGGAAGTCTGTAAGAGGGCACAGCATATTTTCCTGAGTGGCTCTGAGGAGTCCTAGAAATAGAAGTGGCAATCCAAAGGTAGGACAAAGACCAAAGGTGGGATGAAGAGGGTCTTTGATGGCAACTCTCAGGGAAAAAGCTCCCATCTACCTTCTACAAAGGGAGGCCGAAGGTGTAGGGGAAAGGACAGGAGCTTTACTAACACAGCGGCTGGCATCCTAACTGCTGCTTACTCTGCACAGCATGCATGGTCAGCCCTTCCATTTGTGCTCCGTAAGTCCCCCTTATCCTGCACCTTCCTTCTTCCCACCCTACGGGGTCTTGACCTTGAGCTAGTCACCCAACCTTTCTCAGACAGTTGCTGTAAGAGCAACATGAGATGAAGTACCTGCTACCCGGTAGGCCCTGAATAAATACTGATTGCATCTTCTGCCCCTCCACGGCTTGAACCTGTTTGTCACAGTGGCCTCACCTGTCTGGCACCTCACGGGAAAGAAGGTAAGGGCAGGTGGGTGTGCAGGAGAGGCAGGCAGTGCGAACCCACCATGCTCCAACATTGATGAGGCACTAAGCGACGAGGTCTCAGAGCCCTGCATCTTGCCGCCTTCATCAGTTAGCTCTAGCCTGGAGCTTTGGGTGGGGAAGGAGGGACATCTCTGCAGCCACATCTGGCGTTCCTCCCCAAGGAGCGGGGAAAAGAGCCATGGGACCAGCACCAAGCCACTGAGAGAAGTTGAACCCTTGTCTTGTTTTTCTTTTTTTAAATGAGAATTTTTTAAAAAAATTTATGATAGACATAGGAAGAGAGAGAGGCAGAGACACAGGCAGAGGGAGAAGCAGGCTCCATGTCAGGAGCCCGACGCGGGACTTGATCCCGGGTCTCCAGGATCGCGCCCTGGGCCAAAGGCAGGCGCTAAACCGCTGAGCCACCCAGGGATCCCCTTGTCTTGTTTTTCTTGATGTGGAAAAATACTTCACTCATTTTCTTGCCTCTCTAAGCCTCCCGCTCCCCACTCCCTCTTACCCTCAGCTGAAGTCTTTGCCTTAAACTTCATGGAAATACAAGAAGCAATCGAAAGGGAACCCCGGCATCTTCTCACCACCACATCTGCTACCTGCCTTGCATCACACTTGCTTTCCCTCTAGTGAGACGGGAGCGTCTCTTCTCATGACCACGGCCAACCCTTCCATTTGTGCTCCGTGATTCGCCTTCTCCTTCACATGCCTCCTTCCCATCCTGCTGGCCCTGCTCTCAAGCAAACATGTCTCAAAGATGCCCATTTTAAAGCAAAAACCTGGCAGCCGCGGTGGTGCTGCGGTTTGGCACCGCCTGCAGCCCAGGGCGTGATCCTGGAGACCCGGGATCGAGTCCCACGTTGGGCTCCCTGCATGGAGCCTGCTTCTCCCTCTGCCCGTGTCTCTGCCTCTCTCTCTCTCTGTGTCTATGAATACATAAATAAAATCTTTAAAAAAAAAAAAAGAAAGAAAAAAAAGAAGGTGCCAGTAATTGGAAATCCAGGAGAGAGGAAGGAGCTCGCAAAGAAGAGAGAAGGAAGCAAGTGACAGGTAGGTGGCTGGGAGAGCCCAGTGTCACAGACACCAAGTGAAGGACATGTTTCAAGAAGGGAGGCTTGGCTGTCAAATGCCAGTGGGTAAGGTGAGGCCAACAAGAGAGGCAATCCTTCTTCGGATTTGATCCCAGGACTCCAGGATTGCGCCCTGGGCCAAAGGCAGGCGCCAAGCCGCTGTGCCACCCAGGGACCCCAGGAATTCTTGATTAACGGTACTACTCCTTTCCCAGGCACTAACTACCTATTACATTGTTTCATTTTCTGAATCATGCTTGGCTTATTGATCTGTTCTTCCTCAAACTGGAAAGCAAGCTCCATTATGTTTCACCTGTTCAACACTATACAACAGTGCTTGGCACATAGTGAGTCTTAGAGTTTGTTGACTGACAAATGAGTCTTTGGCACATGCGATATGCCAGGGTTGCTAACTCCAGACTAATAAGAAACTTCATATACCAGGGCACCTGGGTGGCTAAAGTGGTTAAATGTCCCAGGTCTTGGGATCGAGCCCTGCATGAAGCCTGGCATTGGGCTCCCAGCTCAGCAGGGAGTCTCCCTCTCCGTCTGCCCTTCCCCGCTGCTTATGCTCGCTTTCAAATGAATAAATAAAATCATTTTAAAAATTTTTTAAAAAAAGAAGCTTCACATACACATTGTGATAAACATTTAAGAGTAGATACTCATTAAGGCCATTTCTCAAATTCATATGTACCTGGTCTCCTTTTTGGATTTCTATCTGGGTGGAATGGGCCTGTCTTCAAACTGTGTTGTCACTACCTTCCATCAGGCTCCCATCTGAATATATAAATTGAATTAGAGGATCCTCCAAAATAGCCCACCTTTGCCTGAGGTCTCTCTGAAAAGGTTCCTTGGTCCCCTGCCTATAGCTTATACACCAGCTCTATGTCAAAGAACTCATCCAGAGCTCAGGGTGGCAGGACGGCCTCACTTTTTTTTTTTTTTTTTAAGATTTTATTTATTTATTCATGAGAGACACAGTGAGAGAGGCAGAGACACAGGCAGAGGGAGAAGCAGGCTCCAAGCAGAAAGCTCGATGTGGGACTTGATCCCAGGACTCCAGGATCACACCCTGGGCTGAAGGCAGGCGCTTAACAGCTGAGCCACTCAGGGATCCCTTGAACAGCCTCACCTTTGACTCCAAGGGACCAGCAAGAAGCTCAAGATAGAGCTCTATTAAAATGAAGGAGGGGGAAGAGACAACAGTTGGAAGGGCATGAGACAGATGGAGGTGATGGACTTCAGAGTACTGTGTCTGGTCCAGGGACCGGGATAGGATTCCTTGTATTACCATTGAACACTGGGGATCCTCTTGGATATGAGAGATCTGATCCCTCCCCAGGGGCTTCTGGTATTGGAATAAGCCCAGTAAAAATAAGTATAAGCCCTAGGATGCATTATCAGCTGCTACCTTTGAATAATTTCACCCGAGCTCATGATCTGCTAGAATCAAAATCTAAAGGAGAGAAGGCATTTCCTGTATGCCCACCCCTGTGCTCAACACCAACAGCACAAGCATATGGGTCAGCTCTTCTCCCAGAGGCACAGGGCATCCGAGGGCAGAATGACTCAGGGCTCCACATGTGGAAGAAAGAAAGACCCCCCCCCCCCTTCACCCTTGGTTGTGGCTGGCAAAGCCTGCAGGCCATCTGACAGGCCCCACTCCCCCAAGTGGGGAAATCTGACCAGCGATAGAATCGAGAATGATCCTCACTGAAAACAGGGTGGGTAGATTCTGTGGAGGAAATGGTTCTCATGGCAACAGACTGCCCAATGGTGAGCTGGAAGGCTTTCTATGAAACCTTTTAGGCTCCGCACACGGGCTAATGGGCTAATGGGAAATGCTGGGGGGCGGGGAATCCACATTCTAGATGCACCTCTGCCATGCCTTGCTGGGAGGGAGAAGGTGGCCGGCTCCTGAGGTCACCACATTTCTCCTGTTGCCAGGCAGGGCTCTACCAGCACAGAGTTACATTTCCTCCTGGGGAGCTGGACTCCTGGATTGGAGATTTCAGGGGGTGGGAAGTGATAGGAACTGCAGCATCGAAACCTAAAAACGTATTTTATTTCGAAGTTGTGCTTTGGATTTTCCCCAATCCAACATCTGTTGAGTGACAGTCTTAGGTTCACACAAAGCATCTCCAAGCATACATACAATATTCCAGTTATCAACACTATTTTAAAGAATATACCATTTTACACAAACGTGACATACAAGTCAGACGCCACAACATTGCGATTCCCTGGAAGATCTAAACTTCTCTTCTGCACGTGAAGTACACACACACCAGCCCTTCCAGTGGTCTGTTCATCCTGTTGCTGGTGTCATCGCTCCTCATCTCCTTGGGGAGAAACCAGGGCGCCCTGAGGAGGTTGGCTGAGACCAGTGTTTCCAGTTTACAGGCTGCTGGCTGCAAACTCCTCTCTTTTTCCAAATGGGGATGCTGGTTGCTCCACCCCACCTCTGTTCCCCAAAGCCTGACCCATCAGAATCCACAGCGAGAGAAGGATCCATGCCTTGAGGGGCAGAGCAGGGCTCTCTGAAGCATCATGCTGGTTTAGGCAAGCAGAGCTGAGGAAGACTGGTCTCCCTTGGCCCCAGGTGGCCAGCTCCTTTTGGCTTTTTCGGTGTAAAAATCACAGTGTGCGACCTGAATTCCAGTTGACTGCAGGAGCTCTGCCGAGAAGGACTCTCCTTCTGTGGGTTCCTCGTCCTCTCGACAGGTCCATCTCACAGGCGTCAGGAGCACCAGAGAGGGAAGACAACTTGGCTCCCAGAGCTGGGGTGGAAGGTGGGGGAGTAGGTGGCCGGCCACTCACACACTGTCCAGTTCATGATGCAAATCAGCAGATGGACACGGCCCAAGGGGACAGTGGACACAGTCATGTACAAGGGCTGCAAGAGAAATAAGGCAGGAACAACACAACAGGCCCAAAGCTTTGTCATTAAGAAAGCTTTGCGTTCTCAGGAGTGTGCTAGAAGGAGGGGAAAGGGCAGGCATGGGTACCAATTTTGATCGGCTGGATCCAAAGGAATGTAAAGGGAAAGGTAGGGGTTCCATTTTCATCAAGGAAACAGATCCTTGGGGCTGAAAGCCACTGTTGGCTCAAGACCTGTGCAAGTCCAGATGACAGACAAGGACAGGCCAGTGGATAGAGCAACAAAGCCAAGAATCCAGAGGACTGTGGGTCGCTTCCCACAGCCAGACTCATTTTACTGACGGAGCTCTTCATTTCTCCTTCCTAGCTCTTGGGATAGTTTTCCTGGTGTTGCAGGTTATCCTTCTAATAATCTAGCGATTCCCCACAAAGCTCCTCTTTCCTTTGCACAGTGAGGAAAAAAATCCTACCATCTTCCACAGCACCAACCGCCAACTTCAAAAGGTTGGTCCAAAAAAGAATCTTCTAGGCTAAACATAAGGAAACTCAGATTTTCCTATCTGAATGGCAACCCATCGCCTCTCTTGACCTGTAGAAAATAAGGCTAAAAGCGTAGCTTTAAAACCAGAAAACAGAGAAGAGGAATGAGCTTCAGCTCTAACTCAAGTAGTTGTCTGAGACTCATGAGACAGGGGTGTGATGGTTTCCAGCCCTGGAGGATAGCGTGAAGCCAGGGCACTGGGATGAGGGGCACCAGTTTTGGAGGCCGGATTAAAGTAGGCGAGGGCATCATTTCTGCTTTTTGGAGAGAACCAGAAAAAAGGCCAAAGGCAGGCCAAAATATTCAGCATCCAATTTTTTATTTTGTTAGATTCCGGCCTCAAGAAGACTTTAGAGCCTGTGGGGCCAAAGTTCTCTTAGTTGTCCTTATTTGGATAAAAGAAAACAGGTTTTAAGGAGTAATGTCTCTCTTTAATTTAACTAGGGCTCTCCAAGCCCCTGTTGGTCCCTAAAGAGAGATCTTGTAGAATAACCAAACTAGAGGGGTGAACTTAGGATACATTTTCATTTGGGAACAGTTTGGGGGTTAGTGAAGGTGAATTTAATTTTTGAATAGCATAATGAATTTTTTCTTAAGTGCCCACAAAAAGTGAGGCAGAAGGACCCATTTCTCACCTTTTCCAAACCTGCCATAAACACAATGAAACTCTCTTAAGACTCTTTACCTAAGTGGAACCAGCTATAAAACTGTCTTATACAGGAAAGTGTCTTAAATGGAAAATGGTCCATTGGAGACAAAGACGGGAACCCGAGAAATGTCTATACATTCAGAAAAACTTCAGAAGTTCTATAAAAAGACTGGGTTGTATTCCTAGAGGATGAAGGAGAGCGAGAGCAAACACCAATGACCAATTCACACCAATAGAGAGAAGACAGAGAGAAAGCCCCCAACCCCAGACAGATTACAGGATCGAGTTCCATCCTGTTCAATTTTTTATGATGGAGAGACTTCAAAGGCTAGGTTCCCTGGCCCAGACAGAACAAGATTTGTAACGGAAACAGAGACCCCTGGTGGCTCTTGTGCGAACTGCCACAATAACTTACAAGGAGACTGGTCTGGGACCAGGAGAGGCTACACATGCCAGAGACCAGGAAAACGTGTGTGTGTGTGTGTGTGTGTGTGTGTGTGTGTGTGTGTGTGTGTGTAAAATGAGAATGGACTATATATGGTTCCCTAAAGTCAGTACCCAAAACAAGATGCCACTGAAAGCTGGCTGTCAGTAGCCAACCATCTGGTCAGGCATCCCCTGTGTCTGAGGGGACGGAGACTTGAGCCCGTGTCCTCATGACTTGCCGTGCCAGATTTCACAGTGACCTGATAATGGAAAAATCTATCTCTGGCTAACCTAAGGACAGTATGTACTGCAGCTGGCTGGATTACGACGACGGGGAGAAGCAGAGGGCAGTGGGAAGGGCAAGGCAGGGTGACAACGAGGGCTTCATTCTCAAGGTTATGGGTGACGGGAAGGCTAATTCCTGCAAGAACAACTTAGAATCTAATTTTCAACTGAAGTCCCCAAGCTAGTTAAATAGGAAGATTTTTTTTAATAACAGTCAGTCCCTTCAGTCCCCTTGTCTAGAACAATTAAATTATATCCTTCAGACAGTACAAGACTTGTCAGTGGACTGTGGGGAAGATGAGGAGTTGACACCAGGGCTAGTGGCATTTGTTTTGGGGAAGACGGTGGGCTTGGGTCGTGTAGCTGGCGGCTTAACAGGGGCGGCCATCTTGACAGACTTGACAGGCCGGAAGGCGCAGGCGATGTCCCCTGCAGTACTGGCACTGCGCTGGAAGGCGGGCTCGGGGTCCTTGAGGAGCTGGGTGTGCAGGGGGCTGGAGGGCTCCGATGTGGGGGCCACCACTGGGGAGGTCTTGAGGGGCTCCAAGGTGTCCAGAACCACATCGGGGGTGTGCTTGACACTGCTCTGCCGCTCTAGCTCACGCAGCTCATTCAGGGCAGAGTTCATAGTTGCCTCAATATCCTGCAAAACAGGAAAAAGGAGGAGGTGAGGCTGCTGTAGGGAGAAGTCCCCAAGGATCCTGTTTCAACAGCATAGGCCGAATCACGAAAAAACCAACTGGAGGGAGATGTCCAGATTATTTTACTTGGCCAAAATTCTTTTTTTTTTTTGGCCAAAATTCTTAAACATACGAATGTTCAGAATGTGGGGAAGGGGGAAAAAGGGATTTTCATTATCACGAGAATTTTTTTTTTTTTTTTTTTTTTGCCTTTAGAAAAGAATGGCTGAAATGTTATTTTAAATAAAGTCCTCAGGTTTTGGAGATATGCACTAAAATATTTCTGGTGAAATGACATATAATCCAGTGGGGAGGGGAAAGTTGGGTGAACTAACAGTGGCCAGGAATTTGGTGACAAGTACATGGCATTTACTATCCAATTCTTTCTGCTTTTGTGTATGCTTGAAATTGTACATAATAAACCATTTTTGACTAAATGGTAGAGATGTGGTATGATCTTTGTTTTCTTGGACTTCAAAGGTCAGGAAAGGTTCCAGACCCTGATCTTGAATATTCATCAGGACACCTCCCAGTGCTCCCACCCCCGCCCTCCCCTTCCCTTGCCCCACCTCACCGCACCCCACCCCACCCACTGGAGTGCCCACTTGAGGAAGCCATTTCCTTCTACCATCACCAGGAGAGGGGACCAAGGAGCGACCAGGAGGGGGAGCCAGAGCCCACACAGGTAAATCAGCTCTTTCCAGTCACAGTGGAACAAACCGGCTCTCAAGAATAGCAGAACCAAAGACCCTCTATCCACAGCCAGCTGCCCCTCAGGGAGACCTCCCAGTTCCCTCCCAGCCTTTTCACACCCTTGTGTCCACCACCCCTCAAACCACCACAGGGCTCCTCCCTTGGAATCAGGCTCACTTGGAAAGATGACACGTTCCAAGCAAAGGCCTTGGCCCTTACGGGGTGAACCATGCTTTCTGCTGACAGTGATTTTTACTCACCCCCATGATGTTCTGAAGCCTTAAAACTGCTCAGGAAGAACTTCATCATCTCCCTCCTCAGTCCCACTCTACAGCTAGGGGGGGGCGGTCTGTGCCAGGAATGTAGTCTAACATTCCTACTAAGCCCTGGCTCAGGAGGGAGCTGGGAGGAGGGTTCCCGCGGTGCAAGGCAGGTCGCAGCCAAGAGCTCAGGTAGGGGCGCAGAAATGGAGGGTTAGCCAAGCAAGATATCTCAGGCCCCAAGCTTAATACTATGCTCGCCAGGTTCGCCTTCCCGAAGCAGAGCATCACAATTAAGCCAATAGAGACCACAGGCAGCCTCTATCGCCCCCTGGAAGATGGGGTGACAAGAATCTCAACTCAGTTGAAACATAAGAGGGCAACGGGGAGCCCATAGCTCCTACCTGGTCTAATGAAAATTATAGAGTTGGGAGAGGCGTCTGAGTGAACTGCCTGGAGTGGCCCCGGAAGTCGGAGTTTTAGAGGTGGGGCTGGATCGCTAATGTTTCATGGAAAACAGAGACTTGTCAGTGTGGTGTGCATACATGGAAGGAAGACCCTATAACCAGGGAGCTCATTGCCACTGCCATCTGAAGCCTTGGGCTGGAAACCCTTCTGGTACCCAAGCCCCTGCCAGCAGAGTATTTTGGGGCTGTCAAAACAGGAGCAGATTAATGACTGATCTTCTACCTCCCATTACGGATGAGAGATTAGCCTCGGGGAACAGGAGAGGGGGATGGGCAGGGTGGCAGAAAAATATGGCCAGAACTACATCTGAGCCTCAACAATCGGGCAGCTTCACTAAAGCCTACCACCCTCTCAAGACCTGAAACCTAGGCAGAATGGACTCCAACAAAAGACTAATTATTTGCTTTAAAATGTACACTCCCGGGACGCCTGGGTGGCTCAGCGGTTGAGCGTCTGCCTTCAGCTCAGGGTGTGATCCTGGGTCCAGGGATCAAGTCCCACAACGGGCTCCCTGCGAGGAGCCTGCTTCTTCCTCTGCCTATGTCTCTGCGTCTCTTTCTGTGTCTTCTCATGAATAAATAAATGAAATCTTAAAAAAAATAAAACATACAGCCCCTTGCAAACAGCCTGAACATGGGCCAGAAGTCCGAATTCTTTTATTCTGTCTTTGAATTCTTCTTGGGTTAGTGGGGTTGGCAAATTGCTTAGAGAGCTGCATTGTGGGGTCCAGATATCCAGCAGCCTCTGAACCTGGTATGTGATGTACAAAGCCGCTGTTTCAAGGCCTGTCGTAACGAATGTGGGCTGCACTACGCAGTAGTGACAAACGTAGACAGGCCAGCTATGTGTCCAGAAGCCCCCAGTTACCTGTGCAATGACCTCGGGATCCACAGGCCGATGGTTATTGAAGCTCTTTGACCTTCCTGCTGTCACTGTCTTCCGGATCTGTGGACTGTCCAGCCGATTCTTCAGGGATGAGTGGCGGCTGATGGAGTTGAGGCTCCCATGCCCACTGATGGAACACTTATCTGGCCCTTCCTTGGGGAGACTCTGGCTCATGATGGGCTGGGAAGATGGGCGGCAGCTAGCCCCCACCCCCGGGGAGGCAGAGTCAGTCAGGGAACTACTCAGCCCATGGCTGTCGCTCCGAAATGTTTTCCGGATGCTCCCAGATTCTGGCCGCTTCCTTTGCCTTCAATCACAAACAGAAAGGGCAGTGTGATCAGGGAGCCCTGGCCCCGAGGAAGCTGGGATGAGTGAGAGTGGGACAGGTGTTGGCATCCAGGGACTTCTGGAAGGAGAGGGACACACAGCATGTTCTCTCCTTGGCTTTACCTTCCCCCTTGCTGTCTCTGTGCCTCCGTTCCCCTGCCACCCCCAACCTGGGCAAAGGAGAAACGGATACTTACTTGGTGGTCGTGGGCTTTGAGTTGTCAAGATGTAAGGTGCTGCCAGGAAAAATGTCTGATTAAGGGAAAGTTTCTAAGGGGGGACAGATTCACAGAAAGGCCCCCTCCATGACCTGCTTTGAACAGACACTAAGGCCCAGGTGGGAGAAAAACTCTCATCATCACCATGAACGCAAGAGGAGAGTTGATTTTTCCAAATTCTAGCATGTTTCTTGGCCAACTACAGGACTGTAATCATTTTGGGCTCTGGCAAGAAGCTGTTGTTGCTTCTTATTTGCAAACATGGAACAGAGTCTTTTTAAAGAGGCTGCAGTGCTGCAGGGTTAGGGCCAAGTTTGTGCATTTTCTTAGGGTGGAAATACATCTACATGACCCTAAGTCACCCAGCACTGGGCTGAACCCTGGCTCTGGGCCAGTCTCCTTCAGACCACTGAGACTCTCATACAAGACAGCTTGGCAGAGTCCTAGTAGTATGGGTGTTGCCTACTGCTGAATAATTTCATTTTTTTCTTGGGATCAGATCCTTAAGGACCTAGCCTAAGAAGCAATACAACTTCTGGTTTGGGAGGTGCAGCGGGGCAACTCTGATCCGGAACCTACTATGGGCGACTAAGGCTGAGGCAGGCATTGAGATGGAAGGGGTAGGGACTGGAGATAAGGAGCTAGTCTGTGTGGCAGAGTCAGTGTCCTAACCCAGTCCTGGTCCCGTTCACTGGTTAGGTCTTCTACTTCGGGGCCAGCGTGGAACCTGGCACACATTTCCTGAAGCTGCCTGCTCAGGCCATTTAGCCTTGGGTGTCAGCCATTCTCGAGCAGAAGGATGTTCTCAGAGTCTTATGTGGCTCAGCTGAAATGACTTCCCCTGCAAAGTCTTCCCTGGTACCCCAACTCCAACAGCAGGCAGAAGCACACACTCCCGCTTTTGTTCCCTTCAGAGCTTCGATGGCACTGCTTTTTTGTTACCTGTCTCTATGGTATTTACCTTGCGGGAATGAGCAGGGAGGCCGGGCACTGCATTATTCACCTCTGAATAACCAGCACGGGCGCTTGGCACGGCAGTGGGCCCTCGCTCTATGTGTGAAGTTAAACTGAATGCCACACCCGCCTAACTCTCTCGCTGATTTCCTCTTTCCACTTGAGGATGGCTGACTCACAAAGCTCAAACTGCTGAGGGGGCAGATTGTGGAGTGGCTGGTGTGTGCCAGGTCCCTGGCCAGGCCCCTGGGACGTGAGGAGAGGAAGGCAGAGCTCTTGGGTTCAAGATGCTCAGCCTGGTGCTTTATCCGAGTGCAGCTTGAGTCCCGAGAGACGCTCAAACTACTGTGGGACTACAGAACGCGGGCACCTAACTCAGGTGGTTAGGTGGCCCTCGGGGGTGTTAGCAAGGCTTCCCCAAGGAGGTAAATCTTCTGACTACGTCTTGAAGGGAGAGGAGGAGCTGATCAGAGGGAGGAGGCAGCAGATGTGAAGGTCCAGGGGTGTGAAAGAACCCGGGGCCCTGGGAAGGAGCGACGTGTGGGGCAGGCAGCGAGGCTGGAAGGGCAGAGTCACTCCTCAGGGGCTGCCACTCACCCACTGACTAGCTGGTGTCTGGGGAGACCACATCCTCTGAGAACCCCGTCCTGACATCACCAAGGAAGGAGTTCAAGGGAACCGCCTTGACTTTCCACCTGGTGTTCACCTTCTGACTATTTCGGCTATTATCCTTTACAATTTCTTTGTACAAATGGCAGCACATATATGATGGCTTAGAAACATGTACCTAACTAATTATTTAACTCTCCCTCCACCAACCCCACCTCAGTTTCTGGGTTAATTAGAGGCTTACAACCTTATGATTATAGGCTTATAATTAACACAGACTTGTAAATAAAGAAAAAAAATGTGATTAGTCCACAGTTACTTTTTATTAGCTCGCCCTCCCAGCAGGGCATTACGCTGGAGGGAAGGAAATAAAATCCTCATTCTTTTTTACTGGTCTGACTTAAATTATACCTACACTAAGTGAGCTGAATCAGCTACTTTGCTAACTTGAGGGTGAAAGATGGAAGAGAGCCACGTGCCCCAACCACTCCCCCTGCTACCGTCTGGTTGGAAGAAAGCCAAGAGATCTGGGCGACCTGGTGCAGTTTCAAAACAACAAGCATCTTTTATTCTCCTTCCAGTTTCAGTGTCCAGAGGCTACGGTTAACAGGTTTTCAATGTGCAAATCATTTCATTCCTCCAAAGCCAGGGGGGAATAAAAACTGTACATCATCTGCAATCCATATTCATCAGGAACACCCTGGGGCTTGTCATCCCGCTGGCACTGGGCCAAGTTTCAGGGTCTGGCGGAAAGAGGTCGGTAGGCTTTGGGACTTGGTGTCTGGCCCCTTGAGATGAGATTAGTTCTCCAATAACCTGAATGTCTCTAGGGGAGGCAGCAGCACACAGGCGTGGAATCCCTCTAGCCGGCCAGATCGGGTGTGGGTGGAGTTAAAACCCTGGGATGCTGCTCACAGCCACAATGAAAGCTGGGGCCAGAGTTAAGAGCCTGCCGGACAGGAATGGGAATCTGCAAATGGACTTAACAGGGGAGGATGACACAGGGCTAAAGCAACAGGGAAAACACGGACAATTATTTCTACTGGTATGAAAGGGCAGAAGGGAGCTGGCAGTTAGGCAATGATTAAAAAGCTCAGGACAAAGCTTTCGTTGTGGGGTGCTGGTGGTGGGCGGGGGCAGAGTAGTCTCCTTTCCTTGACGGAGTGAATGCCGGACAGGGCAGGAAACAGACACATGGTATCTAAATAAACCCATCCGGGGTCACGTGAGCCTAGTGGAAGACACACAAGATGTTGGATCTTTGGACAGACAAGGAAGGACCAGGAAGAAGACATCAAAAACCATTATTTGGGCAGGAATTGGAAAAGAGAAGGCACCTCTGAGAAACAGTATAAAACCAAGTTGCATAAAGTGACCAAAGCTTTGGCCAAGTTTTAGTAGTCAGATGGGGCCGGGGAGGCCCGAGCTGACAGATGCTGCAGAAACCCAGGCTGGGGCACCCTTCCACAGCAGGGCGGCAGCTGGCCGGAGCCCGGGGACCTGCCGGTGGGGCCTGTGGAAGCCTCCTCAGCCCTGTCCACCCTGCAGCAGCAGTGAGCACATGCGATGTTAGGCCTGAGGGTGTGTGGGGGAGTGCGGGGAGCCCTACATGCAGCACAGGCTCAGAGAGGGAGGCCGGACGGTGAGGCTGGGTGTCACAAGGCATTCAGGGGAGCAGAAAATGAAAAGCAGAGCTTACTTGTTGATGTTTGCAAGATAAATATCGGCTACATGACCCCCACTGGGACAGCTGGCCCCCGCTCTGGCTGTCACCTTTTCTTCAGGTGGCTCAGAAATGACCTCAATCTCAGACTTGGGGCTGGACCTCTCCACGACACCGTCCTCGCTGGGGGCGAAGGGGCAGGCAGGCAGGGAGGAGGGGGGAAGAACAACAACAACAACACAAAAAGCAGTGTTAAATCGGCAAGATGGCCCCCCGACACACACACACACACACACACACACACACACACACACACACGCGCGACCCCTGAGGCAGCGGTGACACCTGGCTGGGCTAGCTCTGCAAACAGACTGTGCCGAAAGCTAAGGGCCTTTGGAGGGTTGTTTAAATAAAAATAAATAATCCCGCTGCGTTCTGTGGGATCCTCAGCGTCGCCGGAGAGCTGAGCTAGGGGGACACCTGGCTTGGAGGCATCTGCCTTCTACCCCACGCAGCTTTCCTGGGGCAGCGGTGCCGGGGCCACCTTCTGGAGAAGGAGGCGGCCGGTCCAGGTTGCGGTTTATCTGCTGAGGTCCCGAGCCCCGCGGGGCAAGGACAGGCTGCTCTGTGCTGGCTCTGGAGATGCCGGCGTTGAGGCAGGACACCGGCACACTCAGTCGTCGAGCATCGAGCCCTGCTTAGAGCGTCCAGGCCGGTCCCGGGTCATTCCACTGCTCTCCCGGCCCCTCTGGCTACTGATGACAAAGAAAGCCCCTTCTCCCCCACAATTCATCTTCTCTCGGTCCTGTCGTGAAGTCATAATGCTAAATTTGGGAGGGTCCTGTCCACGCACAGATGACCACCAGGTTTGCGATGTTATCAACAGAGGGAGGATCTCCCTGCAGAACGAGCCGGGGAGAGGCTGGGAGGGTGCAGACTCATTCAGGATATCAACCTTTAAAAAATAATATTAAGGGAAGGGCTAAAAACAGTGACAGCATCTATTCAGGGGTGGGGCGTCAGGGGCAGGGCGGCGGGGCAAAGGGGCAGGGGGGGCAGGCTTGCTGGGGGGCTGGGAGGGAAGCCCCCTGCCCTGGAGACTTTGCTTCCAGCTCTTCAAAGAGCTGGAGCCAACGGACAGCCCATCTGGTGAAGTCTCTCTGGGGCCGGTTCCCGGTTCCCTTTGCTCCCCGAGGTCCTCTCCCCTTTTCTCCCGTCCTCCCCCACGTCGACCTCATCTTGGTTAAATGACCTGGCTCGTTTCCACAAGGCTGCTTAAACTAGATGTCCTAAAAAAGCAATGCATCATTTTTTTCTTATTATTTATTTTTTTTCAAAGCATCACTTTTCGTTTGCAAGTGGAAAAGCGCCCCATCAGTGGCCCAACTGGTTGGGATGAGCATAGGTGTTTAAAAAAAAAAAAAAAAAAAAAAAGTAAAAGTGTTTTCCCCAGCCTGAGCCTTCCAGAAGGAAATGTAAGTGCTCAAACAATAACTCTTCCTTATCACTCATCAGGTTTAAGTGTGGATGAGCACGAGCACTGGCCAGGTTCCAAAATGACTAGGGGGGAGGTAGGTGGGGGAGCGATTTGCAGGGGGAAGAGGCTAAAAAACAATCCTCCACGGAGTCTTGGGGGGGGGGTTTCAAGAACGTGTTGGCGTCCCCTAGCGGTTGGTCTCCCTCAGCCTCCTGTGGCGCCAGAAATCCAGCCGCCCCCACCCCCCCCAGCCCCAGTGCAGCAGGGGCTCACCCAGACGGGCAGGGGACCCAACGTACGTGTCTTGGACCACGATGTACTGATGGGGAATGAGTCCGTCGATGCCGTTGTGCCGGCCTTCCCACCAGTCATCGGAAGCCCGCTGGTAGAGCAGCAGGGATGCCCCTTTCTTGAAGGACAGTTCTCGGGCTGTCCGGCCCACGTAGTCAAACTTGGCAATGGCCTCGATGGGCTCACACTCTGCGAGGGGCAGAAAAGAAGGAAACACATGTTGTTGGGACCAACAGACTCAGGAAACTGGGCGGAAAAGCCCAATTAGCTGAACTCACCCTGGTGGGAAGATAACCCGGTGTGACAAAGCAGCCACTGCCCATCTATGCTTGAGGCTGGGGATTCCCGTGGAGGCTGGCCATCACTCTGAAAGTGCCTGTGTGCCCCTTCCTGCCTTTCATCAGGCTCTGCCCCCCACTAAAATCTCTCTCTGTCATCTTCCTGATGTAGCACACGGAGTCACAATTGTACACATCATCATTAAAAAACAAAACAAAGAATACTTTATTCTCTCAGCAGTTTCTGTGCACAAATGAACCACACGTGCAGAGTCTCATCTTGCTCGGGTACAGTCAGCTGCCCAACAGGCTGAGCTCCACTCAGGGCAGAGAGTAATTTCTCTGGTGTGTCCACAGCTCTTTACGCCAAACCCTATCACTGAACCTGCCGTGCTGTATTGGTATGCATCGTTTCTTCTCCGATCATAAAGTAACTCCATTAATTGCAGAACATTTATTGTACGGTACTCCCAATACAGTAAATTTTATTTATGTTATCCACTCCCCCTAGTAGACCACGAGCTTTTAGTCTCCATAAGGAGAAAATAACTCACCCAATCCCCTTTGCAAGGTGCAAAACATGGAAATCTATTTTGTGGATAATACATGGGAAAACATACATAAAAGTAATTTGAAAACTAAAAGGGGTTTGCAAGTGCAATGTCTTTTTATTTTTGAGTGTGCTTTCGTCTCCCCCTCTGGGGACAGGAGACAATAGTGCCTTTTTTCATGAAGTTATTAGGAGGAGTCAATAAGCAGAAATTTGTAAAAGCTTTTAGAACAGTGCCCAGCCTATCGTCAGCACTGTGTAGATATTCGCCAGTTTTCTAACTGGTCATCGTTACCATTATCTGTGCTGAGCAGCAGATGGAGGTCACAGAGGAAGAAATAAAGCTCCCAGAAACCTGGAACCTGAGGTTCAAGTGGATGTTCCAGGTAGTGGACAGGAAGGCTGCCTAGAGGCCAGCCCATGCCCAAATAGCATGACTGGTGAGCCTGCTCCTTAATAGGCAGGGCTGGAGGTTTTACTATAAGGAAGCACATCAGAGAAAGCCCATCTAAATATCCCAAATCTCAGTTCTGTATAGCCTTGGGCCTTATCACTTGACCTCTCTGGCCTCTGTTTTCTCAGCTATAAAATAGCTCTATTTCACTAGGGTCTTAGAGATAAGACACACAAAACTTGCAGCAGGGACAAATTTCCCTAGTTCACCTACTCCCCTCCTGTAACGGGGCAGATTATCATATTGATCCATCTGACTTCAGCATCCAAATAAGCAGCCCTAATTTTTTTTCTCCTCTAAAAAGCTGGCCTGGGATTGCAGAATTCATAGCAAGGTGGAAAGCGGGGAAAGCTCCACAGACTGTGCCATTTCGTTCTCATGCCCAGAAAATTCTGAGGCCCCTTGTCAGCTGCTGAGTCTTCCAAGAGCCCAAGTGGTCCAGAAATGGAGGTGTGGAACTGTTGGAAGGAGGGGAAGCGTGCTGGCTGGACAGACCCTAATAAATCATGGGCGCTGCCGAGGGGCCTGTGGTGACAGCTGTGCATTCCACCTCTCGACACACACCCGCCAGGCTGCACAGCGCTCACATGTCTGTACTTTGGAAAGGGTCAATTTTTCCAGTCAGCAGGCATGAAAGTGTGTGGTTTCTACATCCTGAGTCCCACTCCCCTCTGGCTTGCTTCTGTTGGGTTCTTGGCACCCAGCTTCTCTATTGCCCAGGCTTACAGTTTTTTCAAATGAGCTCTCCTTGATTTTGGTCTCCAGCTACCTGGCAGGAGTCCGGGCTGTGAGAGGGGACCAACGTCAATGCAAGCAAGACAGGCAGGCGAGACAAGGAGCTAGGAGGTGGGTGAGGGGCATAGGGAGTTGAGGCGAGAAGCTTGAAAGGCTCAGAAAGGTCTCTCTCTCCATTTCTGGTTGAACATAGAGACCATTCTGGTTGGGAAGGTGGGCTATCTCTCCAAGGAAAGGAAGCAATGAAAATTAGAGACAGGAGAGCCCTCTGCCTGTCTTCAGGGGGCTGCTGAGCAGGAAGGAGCACTGGCAGCAGAGGCTACATGATCCCTCCCTTCCGTTTCACCCCCGGTGGCCCCACTGCCCAGGAAGCAGGGCCCCATACCATCATCACTCGTGTGGTGTTCTGCGGTCACGTCCTGGGTTGAGTCCTCAGCCGAGGTAGTCTCTCCATGAGGGCTGTCACTGCAACAGAACCAAGAGTCATGGGGACCTCAGCCCTCGCTGACCAAATTCTTGTCTTTTCCTTCAAGCAGCTTCCTTGGAGCAAGGGCTCGAAAACCATCTCCCGCTCCCTACATCCTAATTGCTCACTACAGACAATGCTGGTGAAAGACAAGGCTCCCAGGGTTCTCCAGTCTATCTAGCCCCTGCTGAAAAACTGAGACCGCCTGGGACTTAGAATATCCTGAGACAGAGGGAACTCCTTTTGAATCTACAAAATAAGTCTTTTCGAAAAGACAGAACAACTCAAATTCTCTGGGGCTGTTTCTTGAGGTGAATAGATCCCTGAACAGAGCATGAGGAGGAGAACACTAACTAGGCCTTGGCATGGGACACAACAGAGCCTGAAAATCAGCTCCGACACTTGGTAACTGTGTGATCCTGGGCAAGGCAGTGAAACTCTTTCAAGCCACAGCCACCTAATCAGTGAATTGAGGATAGTGGTCTGTATGCCTCACAGAGTTGAGTGAGGATCCAGAGACATGACGGACTGGTTAGTAAGTGGCCTTCCTTCCCTTCTTTTTCATTTTGCTTCTGTCTCTAGGCTTTGTGGTTTGGTTTGTGTACGGGTGAGAGAATGGGAGGTAAATCAGAGGGAGAAGAAGAGCCTGCCGTGGGCTGGACTCTGCAAGAGGGCAGGACATGCAAGCTAGTCAAGTTCTTCAACAGTTCAGAGTCTAAAATCATCCAGGGTTGAGAATGGAAAATGGCCAGGGAAGTTACTAGGAAAGACATTTCTACTCCTGGTCTCCTGGCTTGTGGACATGAGAGTGGATGGAGATGGACACCAGGAAGTTCTGACTTCCTGAGAAACAGACAAAAACAAGGGAGCTTTTCCAGGCAATTCTACGGAAGCATTATCACCTCCTCCATCCACCACCTGGCCTCATGGTTCCTACCTTTGAGCCTATAGCCTCTCCCTCCCCTGGGGATGGGTCTTTCACTCTGAAAATCTCCTCAAAGACCAGGGGACCAGTTCAGAAGTCAGTTCCAAGGAGCTTCTCCAGACTCCAGAGAATATCCTGGGAGCACATCAACACGGATTCCTCCTTATCAAAAAACATGGGCACATTTTTTCACTGTTTACTGTGCCGAAAAGCCCTCTGCGGAGTTTCATGACCTTTTAGAGCCCCTTGGGGCCCTAAGGGTGGGGTGACAAGGCGGAACCTCAGTTCCCTCCAGAGTTCCAAGTTTACTTACGTGGCCATCCACCGAGGCAACAATTTTCAAACTTCAGGGAGTCCTGGATGGCTTGTTAAAAGTGGGCTGCCTCACCCCTAGACTTTCTAATTCTCAAGGGCTGGGCGGAGCTAGAGTGTATGTGTTCCTAGCCAGTCCTGTGTTACGTAGGTGCTGTTGGTCCAAGGACCCCACTTGGAATGCTCCTGCTCTAACCTAAAGGCAAAATGATGCTTCTCTAAGGCCAATTCTAGTGATAGGCTCCTAGGCTGTCCCGCAGGCACACCTCAGCAACACCTCAGCCCATCGATGCCTGCGGTCTGAGGAAGCCCAACCGGCCCAACAGCAGGCAGCCCTTGGAAACTGAATTTTTGCATCAGGGCTTGGGAAGCATGGTGAAGTGGGATGGGCCTCTCTTCTCCACAGCGGCAGGGAGGCCAAGCAGCTAGGAGCTCCCTCTTCCTAGCCATCCTCCAGGATTCTCAGGCTCTAGCATCCCCTGTGCCACCCCCTCCCCTGCTCCTTCATCTATCTTATCTCCTGCTTCACTGGCACTTCTCTTCCCGAAGAAGAGAGGCTGGGAGCCTTCAGTGTGGGTATGAGTCCAGCAGTCAGATGGTCCTTCTTACCCAAGGTCACCTACTCTTGATCCCTGGGTGCTTCTGGCTTCCCACCCAGTCTGTGGTAGTAACATTCCCTGACTAATCTTGTGGTTTTTCCTGAGGCTGCTAATAAATTTCGGATGCAGAACAAACAGCAGCAGGGGTGGAGATGCTTTGGCAAGAATTGGCAGAAGGTGCCCCCGTCTCTGCCCCTGCCAGCCACCCCGACAACGACTCTGGGGGACCAGGGCCGTGGGGGGCTCTGTGTCCTGGGATCGGTTCAGAGATGTCTGAGAAGTGAGGAAACGCTTTGGAAGGAACATAAAGCAGGCACTGGGAACCCTAGTGCACAGCTTCTTAACCCACAAGCGAGAGAGAAACCAACTCTCCCGGTCATGTGCACAAGGACAGCTCCCTGGAGCTCCTCAGCTCGCAGGCTGAGACCTGAACAACCTCCCCCGTCCCCACCAACCATCTGGCAGTGACAAAAAGCTTTCTCTCCGAGGGGCAAGCATAAGTTTCTCCAGCCTCTGGGATCCGCAGGACAGCGGTCAAGACCCAACCCAGGGGTGTCCGTGGTAGTTTTATATGCACAGACACACAAATATCACAGTCTCCACTCCTCAGGCAAGAGGTTCCTTCTGTGGCCATCAGGGAGAGGCGTGGACTCACTGGCCTCTAATTAAGTAGATACCTCTGCTGTCCTCCCCTACCCTAGTGGATAGCAATGGGGCTGCTGAACTGGTTCCAGATGTTGAGTTCAGATGGAATCTGATTTGGGCTGGCTGAGGTTTTCAGCCCAGGCTGAAGCACCACTCGAGGGGGAAGATGGGCTAACAGGCATGTGGGGTGGGGGTGGAGGAGGTAAGGGACATTAGGGGGTAAAAGAGAGAGGTAGTGTTTGACGGGAAGATGACACTGTAAGCGGTACCCTGGGGTGTCGTGAGGGGTCCTGGATGGTGTCCTGTACTAAGACCCTTTGGGGTTGGAATCCCCACCACTATGATGGCCTAGGATCGTCACCGGCCTCTCTAGGTTACAGTGACTGCACCTGCAACATGGAAATAGTCATTTGTCAACTGTCCAACAGAGGGTCTAGTAAAGATGTGCCCTAGGGATTCCTTTTATACTTCTGTTCCCAGGCTAGGTCACGAAAGACCTTGCCCGGTAGGACTGCAACTCGCTTTAGGATGGAAGTATGCCTACCCCGCCGAAAACGGAGCTTACCCCCTTTTTTCTTCACAAATCTCTGTGATCACTCTCAATTATCAGTGTACAAACCCACACTGAGGAAATTATGCCTCATGTCTACACTCTTCACAAGAGGAAAGAAATTCTTATTTCTGGGATCCAGGCTTGTGTCTCTTACAGGGCACACCACAGAGCAGGAGCCTGACAGACACTGTTCACTGACAAACGGCTGTTCTAAATACAACTTTCTACCTTTTCCTTTCCTGGAGATTATTAATACTCCTATTATTGTTATTATTTTCCAGAATGTTCCTCACCACTAAAAACTCATAAAAAAAACCCCAGGGAGGTGGCACAAAGTGGCACTCTGTAGGTCAGGCCGAGGTGGGGGTATTGCCAGCACCACCCCCAGATCCTGGCAGCTTGCATTGCCTGGGAATGGGAGGCTGAGAGGATCTGGGTGTTTCCCTCGGGTCTCGCTTGGCCATCTGGCCGCCACACCGGTGTGTACTGGGGATGCCCTCCCCCTCTCCAGCCCAGAGCCCCCTACCAGTAGTCCTCTGTGCTTCCTCCTCTGCTGTAGATGGGGCCCTCCAGCTCCCTGGGGGTTGGGAAGATGTTCTCATGCTGGATGATGGTGGTTTTGATCAGCTCGTTCACGTGGGCTTGGCAGGACACCTGGTCGTGGCCCTCAGGCACCGACATCAGTGAGGGCCCGAAGCAGATGGCGAGGTTGTAGGGGTCCATCATGTTCTCTTCACTGAACTGTGATAAACTGGATGAGAAGGGAAGAGGGCAAGCTGGAGAGCACTCGCATGAATGCCCAGAAAACACAATCATGGGAGGCACTGCCAAGAACAAGAGCACAAGTTCCACAAACTGCCACCTGCTTTTCTGGGCCTCAGAGCCCTTCTAGAAAGTCTGGGGGGAGAAGAGAATGACCACCAGGTTGGTCACTCAGGAGCAACCTCTCTCTTGTCAGCTCCGCATTCGAATTCTACTTGCCACCTCATGGTCAGCCCTGCTCCATACCTTCTCCGCCAGATCTCCCCTGACTTGAGAACACATTACTTTGAGGGCTGAGACGGCTCCCACACACCAACCCACTAAGCTGCCAGAGCAGATGGACACCCTCAGGCTGCCCTCATAATAATATGGTCAGAAGACACAGGCATTGTGCATTGTGCACCTTCTTGCAGAGCAAAATAATCAAATTACTAGGGATATTCCATTCTAAGCTCTAGACTTATTAAAAAAAATTGCCAACCAATTAGCTTTTGCAGTCCATCAAGCAAGTGAATTTCTTTCTGGAACAGCTAATGTAATTGTTTTTCATTTTCATAAAATCCTCTATTATTACAATCAAGATTTATTCAGGAAAAGGTCAGCATGCTGCTCAGTTTCTGCACAGGTTTCCTCTGGATGCAATCTGACTTTGTTATTGGATATTTATCCTGGGAACTCCCCACTTTCAGCCAGCAGCTGCTCTGGCCACACCCCCAACCTTGGTCAAGGACCCCAGCCTTCAGTGAGCCACTAGGCCTCATTAGCCCCCACCAGTCTGTTTGTTGGGGCTGAAGGCTCGGCCAGCCCTGGATGTCTGCCCCCAGACCCCAGCCCTAGGCTGCAGAGCGGTGAGCTCTCCTAAGGCGTTCTGCCTCCCTCATGAGCATTAGCAAGAGGTTCCCAGCACCTGATTCAGACAGATCTGAGGAGAAACCAAAGCCCTCTGATGCTGAACTAGAGGCCTGAGACCCAGCTGTCTTCATCAGAGTGGGTATTCTTCAGAACTGGACAGAGTTCATTTCTAGTGTATTCCACACCCAGACTCAAATGACCAAGCTGGGCTCTCTCTAACCCAATGGTTCTCTCCTCTACTCAGATTCGCGTATGTCCCCTGTCCACATTGGAGAAGCAGTACCATGGATGTGAACAGCTGTCACAGGGAGAAAACTGTCATGGTTGAGAATCATTCTTCTCAAGGACCTAGTCAAATGCAAGGAGGCCAGTGAGGGGTGAGGCTATGGATCTTAGTGGTTGGACTGCTTCACAGAGGGTCTTAAAGTTTGAATTTTACAAACCTTAAGTTTATAAACTGGCTCCTGAGTTAAAAGAGAGCCGAGATTTAGAAAAGACTGGGAGAAGTTTCCAAGTCTACTTCTTGGTCAAGCAAACATTGGAGACGGGAGAGATAATTATTGTGGTAACCCCAGCAGGGATAAGGAGGAGGATGGTTCTGGTTCTTTGGCGCGATCCAACAATATTTGGGAGCATGGAAGAAAACCAGGCATTTCTAGGAAGACTGGCAGTCAGAGGGAAACAAAATATAGTTCTGAGAGTCCCAGTCAAAGGCCCATGAAAGATGGGCAACTCTGACAAGCTTCCTAAGGGAAGGGCTGTCTGATTCATAGGTGGCTGCAATGACCAGGGGCTTGAGGAGGCCACATCTTCATGGACTGGGGTCTCATGAACCAGTGCCATTTCTTACTCCCACTGAAATATAAACCGGCATTCTTCTCTCTCTTCCAATCTACAATGGGAACATCTAGGTTGAGGGATTAAAGCCGTGGTTCTGAACTATTTAGGGGTCACGGCCTCCTTCAAGAATTGGACAAAAACTAGAGATTCTCTCCCAGAAAAATTCATACAAGTACACATTCAGATACATATCATTTTATATACAATATAATGGTGCTAATAATCCATGAAGGCCCCGAATTCTGTATCCAGTATAAGAACTCAAATTTTGGATTTTTATTTTTAAAGAAATAACCAAAACAGGTAACACTGGTAACAGGTCCCTCTTTAAAATTGTTTTGGTGTCGACTTGTACAATGTCATCTCTTCTAAGAATTGTACTATATTTCTATAGCTTCTATCTATAATATTAGTGAATTCTTCTAATTGAGTCAAACTCATCTTTTGTGTATCTTAACGAAGTTCAGTATAGTGATTGGGAACACAGGTTTGGGGAGGAATGAGAAAATCAGGATTGGTGTGGGAAACTTGCTTTTTTATCATGCACTCTTCCGGACTTTTTACCTTTTAATGACGTGCATTTGTCTCTTCGATTAAATTAAAAAAGAAAAACAAAGCATTCCAAGAATTTGAGAGTCAATTAGACCTGGTTTTGAATCCTGGCCCCATAACGTACCAGTTCCAGGATAGTATTCTAGTTTCTAAATCTCTTCCTTGTAAGAGATTTATTTAGTACCTCCTTTGTGGGGCTGCTGTAAAGCTTAAATGAGGTATTATATGCAAAGCTCTGAGCACTGTGCCTGGCACATAGGTGGAGGTGGTGCTCAATCCATATTTTCTGTAATTATAATATCTGATTTGCTTCTTGATAAAGGACCCTCAATTCTAGTCAGGGGATGGGAAGCAGGGCTGCCAACATTTGCCAGCAATTGATTTATTTTATTTTATTTTATTTTTTTATTTTTTATTTTTTATTTTTATTTTTTTTTTGCCAGCAATTGATTTATAGAAGTCCAGCCACTTTCTTCTGACAGACATCATCAAGCCCAGGACTCTAGATCCCCAAATCGAAACTTTAAATCCTCAGGGAGAACGCTAAGCTTTGGACAGACTGTTTTAAATACATGACATTTCACTTAAAAACCTTCAGCTTCAGAGGCCCCAGGGGTTTGATTTGGCAACAATCAACAGACTTTGGATAAGAAATGAATGCATCAGGGTTGATTTTAGGTCTGAAAGGGATGAAGAGAAATTGTCTTATTCACCGTGGCCCCAGGCAAATCGTGGGGCTGAGAATCCATCAGGCCTTCAAAAGCTTTTCCAATAGGAGACACTACAGATGTCCCTGTATAAATCCATGACTTAACGGGCTTCCCCAACTTTCCCAAAAGCTCTCTAAGAGATAAGAAGTCAAACGTAATTCTGGCTGATTTTTTCTGATGGTCCTTCAAAGGCGTCCTGTCATTCCCCTTACCTCTAAGGCCGCGTGTCAGCATCCTCGTGCTCCCCGCATCTATCACAGGACTTGCCTCTGCGCCCTCGTGTTCTGCCTTCCTTTCCCTGCAGTGAACTCCATCCTCTTTCTCCAGCCAGAATATTAGTCCAGCAATTTCCCTTGCATCACTAGCTTTTCCTCTCCACTGGGTCATCCCCACCCGCATACCGACATGCAGTAATACTGGCCACCTGAAAAAAATACCCTCAACCTCACATCCATGTCAAAATACTGTCCCATTTCTCTCTTTCTCTTCATGATGAGACTATCTGGGAGTTGTCCATACCTGTTGTCTAATTCTCTGATTCATCTCCACCCCTCTGTTATGGACTGAATTGTGCCCCTTCCGCCCCAAATTCCTATGTTGAAACTCTTCCCCCCAACTCCTGTGGGACTGTATTTGGAGAAAGGACCTTTAAGGAGATAGATACTTAAGGTTAAATGAGGTCATAAGGGTGGGGGCCTAACCCAATAGGACTACTGTCCTTATAGGAAGAGGAAGAGACCCCAGAGCTCTCCCTGTGTGTGCACAGAGGAAAGCCACAGGAGGACGCAGAGTGAAGATGGCCATCCACGAGCCAAGGAAGGACTCCCCACCAGAAACCAGCCCTGCTGGCACCTTGATCTTGGCCTTTTAGACTCTCGAACCGTGAGAAAATGAATTTCTGTTGTTGAAGTCACCTGGTCTGTGGTATTTTGCTATGGCAGCCAGAACAGACTAATACAATTTCTCTCTTGCCCCCTCCCCCTCTTTATTGTGGTAAAATATATATACTGTAAAACTGACCATTTTCACCATTTTAAAGTGTACAATTCAGTGCCATTTAGCATATTCACAACATTGTGCAACCATCACCATTGCCTAGTTCCAGGGCACTCTCACCACCCGAAAGGAAACTCCAGATCCATTAGCAGCCAGCCCCCATGCTCCCCGGCCTCCAGCCCTGGCTTTGCCAATCTCCCATCACCACTAATTTGTCCACTCCGGACACTGTGGATAAACGGACTCACAACCATGTGGGCTTCTGGGACTGGCTCCTTTCCTCAGCAGGATGTCTGCAAGGTGCATCCATGTTGCAGTATGCCTCTGCACCCCATTACTGCTTACGACTGAACACATCCCACTGCATGGACCCCCACATTCTGTTCACCCCTTGGTGGTACCCCTTCTCTCCTAAACCTACAGCATCAGGGTCTGGCCCCTTCTACCCCATCAGGACAATACTCCTCAGGGTCACTGGTATTTTCCCTGTTGTGAACACAATACTTAGCCCTTTTCTTAGCTGACCTGTCATCACCTTTAACTCTGATTTCATGACCTCCTCCCAACATTTCTCTACATGGCTTCTGAGGCACCATCCTCTCCAGGTTTTCCTCCTACTTTAAGGCCTGCTGTCACCTGCTCAGTGAGGTGTCTGCTGACTGCCATATATTAAAGGGTGAGCTCTCAGGGCACCTGGGTGGCTCAGTGGTTGAGCGTCTGCCTTTGGCTTGGGTCATGATCCCAGGGCCCTGGAATCAAGTTCCATATTAGGCTTTCTGCAGGAAAAGCGAACTCTCACCCTGATCCCCGGCACTCTATGGTTCCCTGGCCTGCTTTGTCTTTCCCTAGAGTGCTTTTTCTCTGATACAGGGTATGTGTACTTATTAGTTTGATCTGTCTCCTTCGTATAGAACATAAACTCTAAAGGGACACCATGAGATACCTGGACTGCTTGGTGTACTCTGAGATGGCCAGCTCCTAAAACAGGGCCTGGCACACAGAAAATGCTTCATAAAACATTTGCATAAGTGCATAAATAAGTATATGAGCAGTTCTGGATCTCCAAGTCAACCCAACCACAACTCTACTTGTCCATCTGCATGGGGAAGCCAAAACACCCCTCGTGAAGTCAGAAGAAGCTCCAGACAGAGCTTTCCAAACTAGGAGGCCCCTGGAGATTGTTGAGATTTCGAGGATGACTCCACTTTTGTAGAGCCACTGGGGGCACCTCAATCACAGAAAAAAAGCAGCCCTGATTCACGCCTTCGTGCAGTGTTTGAGGACCTAGAGCATGCTTCTCTCTTTTTATTTTTTTTTAAAGATTTTATTTATTTATTCATTCATGAGAGACAGAAAGAGAGAAGCAGAGACCCAGGCAGAGGGAGGAGCAGGCTCCACGCAGGGAGCCCGAAGCGGGACTTGATCGGGGGCTCTAGGATCACACCCTGAGCCGAAGGCAGGTGCTAAACTACTGAGCCACCCAGGGATCCCCTCTTTTTATTTTTTTTTTAGAGCAATGCTTCTCAAACTTTCATATGCATGAGACTCGTCAGGGGACCTTGTTAAGATATAGAGTCTGATTCTTAGGTCTTTGGGGGAGGAGGGGCTGAGATTCCGTACTTCAAACAATCTCCCAAATGATGCTGATGAAGCTGCTCTGTGGACCTCACTTGATGATCAAGAGCCTAGAAGACAATATTGTTTGATATGTGGAGAAAGCAGGTTTTAAAAGGCAAGCAGCAGAGTCAGCCATGGACAGGGGAGCTACCGACGCTTTGTTGGGGGGCAAACACTCACTGGGTAGCACACAGGCTGTGGTAGGCAGCCTCTGAAATGAACCCCACAGCCCCTGCCTCCTGGTATTCACACCTGGTGTAACGTTCTCCCTTTGAGTGCAGACTTGATTCAGGGACTCACTTATAGTAAATGGAAAATGGCAGTTGGCATGGGATGTCACTTCTGAGACTAGGTTATCAAGGACTCTCTTGGGTGTTCTCACTCATGGGCTAGGAGGGAAGCTGGCTGCCATGTTGTGAGCAGCTCTACGATGAGGCCCACATGGTGAAGACCTGACGAAGGCCTCTGGCCAACAGTCGGCCAGCTAGGAAGATCCTTAGTCCAGCAACCTGCAAGGAACCGATTCCTGCCAATACCACAAAGTGAGCTTGGAAAGCAGATCCTCCTCATTAGGGCTGACTACAGCACTGCCCCTAACACCCTCACTGCCACCCCAAGATAGTTAGAGCCAGAGAGCCCCCTGCTGTACTGCACCTACACTGTTCATTCCTGACCCACAGAAACTGTGATATAATAATTCATGCTTTTGGGGTTTGTTTGTTTTTCTAAAGATTTCATTTATTTATTTGAGAGAGACAGAGAGAGAGAATGTGAGTAGAGAGAGGGAGAAGCAGACACCCTGCTGAGCATGGAGCCTGACTCAGGGCTCCATCCTAGGGCCCTGAAGTCATGACCCAACCTGAAGGCAGACACTTAACCAACTGAGCCACCCAGGTGATCCTTAATGGCTTTTTTTTTTTTTTTTTTAAAGATTTTATTTATTTATTCATGACAGACAGAGAGAGAGAGGGGCAGAGACACAGGCAGAGGGAGAAGCAGGCTCCATGCCAGGAGCCCGACGTGGGACTCAATCTGGGGACTCCAGGATCACACCCCAGGCCAAAGGCAGGCGCTAAACCACTGAGCCACCCAGGGATCTCTGCTTTTTGTTTTAAGTTGCTAAACTTTAGGATAATTTGTTACACAGAAATAGGTAGTTAATGCAGATGCTAGAAAGGATATTAATAACTAACAAGGCCCGCTGGATGGGCACATACCCGGGGTTCATGCTGTGGACCGAGCACTCTAGAGGACTCTAGATATATCTATATCTATCTATCTATATATATATACACACACACACATATATGTGTGTATATATAGAACCAGGTCTGTGTAAGGAGTTCCACATACATTTATATACATATTAGTTTTTTGGCTCCTTGAGATTAAGGATGTGTACAACCCAAGAGAAAGACCATAGCCAGAAATAAAGTATACACCCCCCAGGACACAACAAAGGAGAGCAGTCCTGAAATCTGGGCCCAGCAGAGTCTCTCTCAGGAGCTAACTGTCAACTGTTGCCACATCTGTTGGTAAGTGTACACTTAGGACCAGTCATCTTCCCACAGATGTGGTATTCTCTATCACCGGTGTCCTCAATTCCATTTATTGTTTTAGGAGACACCGCAGTTCTTAAGGCTGCATTTTCCCCCAAAATACTTTGATGAGCATATATATCATTTTTTAACCAGACGAAAAAGCAAAACAAAACAAAAGTAATTGTTGGATTGGCATAATTCCCACATTTCTTATAATAGTGGCCACCATCTCCAGCTCTGCATGATGCTCACTCTATTGTTCCTCCTCTCCCACGAGTTCCCCGCCACCTTCACTTAGCAGGAAGACAATGTAGGAAGACAATGCAAAGAATGAGGCCACTGTGCTTATAAACAGGCCCATGCCCAGGACCAGCCTGCTCCCCCACCTTTTTATCCACCACCGTCATGCTCTTGGCCTGGGGGAGCAGACCAGGCTTCCTTTGAGGGCAGGTGTCTTATCAGTGAGGGAAGACAAGGACTGGTGGCCCCAAGGGGCTGAACAGGTCCAGAGTCATTGCAGAATTTCCATTTTTATCAGCCCCAAATGCATAGCATATGAACACCCTATGTGAGTCACGAGGGGTTCTGAACTCAGGCAAAGTTGTGGTGCTCAGTCAGGGCTTGGCTGATGGAAGGAGCAGACACAGCCATGAGGAGGAGGCAGGCTGCAGAGCCAGGACACTCTGTTGCTCTGCATGGTGAGCAGCAAGGCTGAAGGATGGCGTGGGTGCCCCAGCAAGGTCTCCAGAGGGGCTGCTAACCTAGGTGCCTAGAGGGCCAGGCTGACCATGAACTCATAAGCAAGCTGAAGCTCACGAGATGGCCACTAAATCTGTTTTCCTGTGAAGTAAAGACCAAACTGACTAAGAAGACAAAGAAATTTGTGTTAGCTAGGGTCTCTATTTTCTCTTTTGATAGAATCATTGAGCTAGCAAAATGTTTCTCTACTAGAGGAAAACCCAGGAAGCAAGAGTGATGATCAACGGCAGCTAAACTCAGCCTTGGTATAGGGAGTATCTGGGAGGGCCCGCCTCATCTGGCAGCAGTCCTTCCTCCACAGGGAACCACCATCTTGCTGAATGCATGCCCATCACTGCCAGACCTGATAGTGTTTTCGAGAGGAGCTGAAAATCTACATCTTTTTAAGTAAAATCCTCTCACATTTAAATGTTTTAATGTTTTCAAGCCACAGCAGACTGAAAGGAAACACATCTATGGGCCTCAGCTGGCCCTCACGTTGCTCTCAGTTGTTGAGGGAGCCTCAGCAGGGAAAGCAACGTGAAGACAGAGGTGCCCATGGGGCAAGCTCCACAAGTCCTTGCTTGTTGCCTCTGCTAGCCTATGGGGACCCAGCGCCTGCCCTAGGCAAGAACACACTGCTCGGATGGGAAGCCATGCTCCACTCAAGCACAGGGCCCCTTTGGCCCTCAGACCTCTTCTCTAGCTACCTTCACTCTCTAGGTAACCAGCTAAAATATCAGGACATGGTGACTCCAGACTCATATCTCTACTCTGGGTTTCTCCCGAGTATCAGGCTCCTATGTCCCACTGCCCACACAGAACCTCCCCTTGGAGGCCTAACAGGCATCTCAAATGGACATGGCTGAGTTGGTGTCTCAATTCTATCTTCCATACCTTGTCTTCCTCAACTCCACAATGGAGTCACTAGTTCCTTGTTGCTCATGCCAAACATTCAGAACTTCTCTCTTTCCTCACACTCTACATCGTCCCCATTAGGAAGTCCTGTCAACGCTAACACTATGCTTGAAATGGAATCCCAACCCGGTCCCACTGAGGTGGGTGAGTCACCCTCCCTCATGACCCACACCCACCACCCTGTCTGAGCCCCTAGTGCCCATGGCTGAGACCTCATATTAACCTCTGCCTAGGTGTCCCTGCTTCTCTTCACAGACTCGATGGTAACTACTCAAAGCTGTCAGTGGGCTTAAAAAATAGAGAGATCAGATCTTATCACTCTTTTGCTTAAAAGCTTCCAGTGGCTTCCCAAATCCAGATCCATTATGACCATGACTCTCAGGGCCTGATAGCCTTGAACATCCCTTGTGAACATCACTCTATTTAGGCTGCTGCCCTCACACGGTCTCCTCAGAGAGGCCTTTACTGAGCAGCTTTCTATAGCGGCTCTCCCTCTTTCATTCCTGCCCCCATTCAGATCCCATTCAGCACTCTACTTCTTAACTTACGCTTCTTCTTCTTCTTCTTTTTTTTTTTTTTAATCTAAGCACTTATTCCCATCTGACATATCTGTTATCTGTCTGTCTCTACCCTGGAATGTGAGTTAAATGGTATAGGGCTCTTGTCTCTAATTTTTCATCTATTCTTACAGCCTACAGTTGTGCCCAGCACCCTGTCGGTGCTCCACAAATATCTACTGGGCTGGATGAACTGACATAGCTCTATATGTAGGTGCCCAAGGGCTGAAGCCAACACCTGGTCCAATTGCTCACTGGGAAGTCTACTCACTGATGGAGGAAGGCAAAGAGGTATCTCATGATAATCAGAGTGGTTTTGGGCAGGACCAGGAGGACTTTCCGGATGTGCAGAGCTCTCTCCTGCAGGTTGTCCATTGCTGAAAGAAGAAAGCCAAGCGTTATCCTTCACCACAACTGAGATCCGCAGGAGTAATGGTCAGGAGACCCTTCCTACCAGCAGGTGCTACACAGACAGCGGCCGGGTCAAGTCCACACAGCACGGGTGCACTATGCAAGAAGATCCATCTCGGTGGCTCCTTGGGGCAGGACTGCTGCCATAGGGCACATGCTGGGCTCCAGGTGCTTAGTGATGCAAGACTTAAGGAATATGCTCTTTGGGTTCAGAAAGGGTTGGAGATGCTCTCCAAGCACCTGCCACTCTCTTATTAAAACAACCTCCAAAAACCTGCTACGGCAGACAGCTCAACATCCAGCTTTGGAGGATCTACATGTGGGGTGGGAGACAGGCGGTGTGGGTCCTGTCCTGCTCGCTCTACACATGCATCACCTCATCCTCTGGACAGGTCTGGCTTATCTTCTGCCTCTCTTATCTGCAGTGGGGTTGAGCAGAACGTGGCCAGAGGCAAGAGATGGCAGATCCTTGCATAAGTCGTAATATCTGGGGAGGAGACCCAAGGATTCCTGTCCCTTGTGCTTTGGACAGATCAATTACAGGTAAGGCTGGTGGCCTCCATCGTGGCCAGCCTCCCTACTACAGTGTGCCATGTGGACACTGTCATATTCTATGAGTGCCGTTCTATGAAAAAGAAGTGGAAAGCAGTGGGTGAGGAGGCTGTCTCAAGGAGAAAACTGGGCAGCCAAGGTTTCTTGAACTTTCTTGGTAGCCCCAGCGACCAGCACTGCCTTCTCCAGCCTCTGGAGCCACCGTTCCATTGGGGCTATTCCCAGGATGACCTGGTATTAATCTACATTTCCATAGAAAACAAAAGAGAAGGTGTTTCAGGATAATGAGCTAAACTAAATGGCCTTAGCTTTTCAAGCCCCAAATTTGAGAGTAAGAGGCAGGAACCTATGAAAAGGATAAAGTAGAGACTATCTCTTTCTAGGAAAACATCATATTGTTATATTTAAATGTGCAGAGGGCTTTTCTTCCTAAAAGAACCCATATTGACACATCTAGAAGGTAAGCCACACCATGTTTAAAGCAACAAGCAGGGGCACCTGAGGGACTCACTTGGTTCAGTGTCTGACTCTTGATTTTGGCTCAGGGCATGACCTCAGGGTCATGGGATCCAGCCCCGCATTGCGCTCCATGCTGGGTATGGAGCCTGCTTAATTAAGATTCTCTCCCCCTCTCCCTCTGTACCCCCTATTTAAAATCAATCAATCAATCTTATGAAAAATCAATTCTAATCTTAATTATAAAAAAATAAAGCAATGAGCAAAAAATATCTCCCCTTTATATCATAAAAAGCACAGGCACTAATATGTGAGCTTCCAAGAACTGAAAAAGACTGTGCCTTATATATGAATAGAAACATATTTTATTGAAGAAAAATAAAGCCCAGCAAAGCAAGGAGTTTAAGGCAAATCAGAAAGCTGTCTTGTGGTCCTAGCCTCTCACTGAAAAGTCATCCTCCCTCCCTCCCCACCAGGGGCTAAAGGACTGAAGACAAGGAGGAGAAACTTCACTGAGGAAAATGAAAAAGAAAAAAAAAAAACACATTATTGAAAAGCTTATGGGAGATAAAAAGACCCCATGGAAATTTCTTGTCTGTTGAGACAAGGTGTTCTTGCTTAGAAGCCAGTCTGAGGCCAGGATGTACTTACTGACGCAGGCCATGAGGTCATGGAAGATGTCCTTGGGGAAGAGAGGGTGTTCCAGCCCCCGGAAGTAAAGCTTCAGGACACCAGCAATGGAGTCCATGTCATGGTCATTCTGGTCCCCAGCCAGGGGGTCCTCTCCTGAGGATAAGCAGCCCCCCAAAAAGGAAAGAGAGAACAAGGGAGATAAAAACACATAGGATGGAGCACAAGTGGTAGGGCAGGAGTGAGCTGAGTCCTCCTGAGTCTGTCAGTTCACTGCCCAGCATGGTGGTCATGAGTAGGGCAGACCAGAGACTAGACTAAAGCAAAGATTGCTTAGGCTCAGGGGCCCCAAGGCTAGAGGAGGGCAACAAGGGTCCATTAGGATAAATTCACTTCCGCCAGACGAGCTCAGGGACATTCCCTATGGGTTGGGGTAAGACACTGCAACTGGCCCTCTCACAAGAATTATGAAGCCAGGCTGGGACTGAGTCCCTAGGGAAGGAAAATGAGGCCAAGGAGGCTAGTCCCTCTGACTGGCTCTCACCCCTCCTGGCTTGCAACAAAGGACACCTACTTACAGGAGAACAATCACGGTGGAGCTCCCTATGGAAAATTTCATATCAGATGTAATTAGATTTAATGATAGGACCAACCTCAAATTGAAACTATATATATCCATTACAGTGACGGAAATTGCCAAAGCTTGCCCATTACCTTAATAGCCCACAAGATAATAAATGGGCTACGATGAACAGGCGCATTAGCCTTGATATTAACTGCCACCGAGGGTTCTGGATGAAGCCATAAACCGCCCAGATATCATAGTTAACTTCTTGGGTTTCGACAGATCATCCGCAGGAGAGAGGCAGGATGAATGGGGCTAACGAAGGAGGCTGGGATGTGCCCTGGCACCTCCCTGTACATCTTGAGGAAGACTGTCTACAAGAGAGTAGGTGTCAGGCTGAACAAGTGGCTTGGTAACCTCTGGGTACTTCTCTGGGGAGGATGGATGAAGCCAATATCCCAGGAGGCTGGCACACATTTGGTCTCATCTTTAAGCCTGTTTCCTTACCTCTCTCAAAGGCGTTTTTGATGTCATTCACCTCCACCTGGGATCCCGACACCCGGAAGATTCCTTCATGCTGTAGTCCTAGAAAGACAGGGAAAAGTGATCAAGGAGAAGAAACAAAGTCATAAGCACAGCTCCAAGCTTAGCTGAATGTCTATGTCCTCCATTTGTGTGCATTTAAGTACCGTCTCTCTTCTTCAGGCCAAACAAGAAAGCATGTGCAGGGATGCTGGAGAAGTCACCGGAACAGATATAAGGCGTAAAGAAAGCACAGAGTCAAAGATTTAAGGGGATAGATGTCTATATCCGGCTCCATGTCTGATTCTGAGGGAGACTTAGAAGCAGTTTCCTTCCCCTGCCTTTGCCTCTCTGTTCCCATCTGCAAAGCGATGTGAGGTGACCCCTGGCACTTATCACCCAGGGCCAGGAATGGGAACTAGGGGGATGGCAAGCAGGCCACTAGACACCACTGGAGGAGTTTCATAAGGTCTGAGATACAATGCTTGCTTTGGCTGTTCAAATACTATTTGGCTCTTCTAGTGCACGACGTTTTGAATACTTAGGAAAGAGAGAGGACAGGAAAAGGCAAGTGATCACAGTCAATAGCCAGTGCTGCTAGACACCGTGCTAGCTGCTGGTGCTTGACTCCCAAGACAAACGTGCATGGATGTTGCGGTAGGATGATGGGTGTGAAAATCTGGTCTAGAAACAATTATAAAAAAATAATGCATGTGCAGTGATTGCCGCTAAGAAATGCCTTCATAGAAATAAATCAGCTGGTTCTTACAACAGCCACTAAGGTAAGGGTCACCAGCATGCCCATCTTCCAGATGAAGGAAGTGATGAATGATGAGCAGCCTTAGGTTATATAGGTGATAAAAACCAGAGTCAGGAGGCCATCCAGCTGCAATTGCATACTCCTCAACACCAGGCTGGTGGGGCCCACCAGAGGCAAAGGACAGAGAGGGCAGGAACCTGCTTGGTAGTCTGAACACAGATGTGGCTCACAGCCCCACACATGTAGCTGCAGAGGTGGTAAGAGATCCAGTGCTAGCCCCAGGGGTCAGACTGAACTGGCATCTGTAATCATATCAGGCTTGCCAGCCCTTCTCAGGAGCCCTGTGTCTCCATCTTGGGCATCTTGTCCAACTTCCTCTGTAACAGCATGATTCATCAAAAACTTGGACATATCAGGGAAATCTCAAACAAATTTCTTTTTAAGAAAACAAAATAGAACTGCCTACTGTTCTTGGGCTATCCTCTCGGTGAGGGGTGACTGGATTCTCTCAGTTAGACCTTTTTTTTTTTTTTTTTTCAGTTAGACCTTTAAAGGTAAATAAATCATGCAGGCCAGGGCTACAATCTTGAATCCAATTGAAGTAATATTAAGAAGCAAGCAGGGGGAATTTAATTACCTGGCTTGTAATAGGACTTAAGTTGTCTGCTCCTCTAAGGGAATCTCCAGAATATTCCTCAGAGAATGGCAGGCAATGTTAAAACCCCATTAGTACCAATGTAATAATACCATATTAGTTACCAATGGGATGTAACAGCCAAATAACGTAATTTAAACACAGAATGTAGAACAGCAAGTGTTCTGACAGAAACAGCCACGTACCCTGTGACTTGTCAAAAACACAGTATAGGAGAAGGAAATGTCCCCTTGGGGACCAGGCTACTCAGTGCTCTAGATGAAGCCAACCGTTTGCTGAGAGAGGATCACTTAGGTCCTTTTCAGTAGATTAGACCATCAATGAAAAGCCACCTTGGACACCTGGGTGGCTTAGTGGTTGAACGTCCACCTTCTGCTCAGGTAGTGATCCCGGAGTCCCGGGATTGAGTCCCACATCGGGCTCCCTGCAGGGAGCCTACTTCTCCCTCTGCCTATGTCTCTGACTCTCTCTCGGTGTCTCTCATGAATACATAAAATCTTAAAAAAAGAAAAAAAGAGAAGCCACCTTGGCCCAGGGGCCCAGAACATGAAGAAATCAGAGGACAGTTAACAGGAAGTCAGGCGGCAGGCCTGAGACACACTAAGACTTATCCTTCGGCCTGGTTCCCATTTCCCTTTAAAACCTGTGCTTTTGAAGGATCACTACGCATTCTTCCTCAACAGACAGAATCCTTAAGAGTGTCTATCTAATCTAAGGACTCTGGGAGTAGAGACACGGATAAATGGCTGGGTTCCAGAAGTAAAGGGGAAGAGCAGTAGGCTTTTCATTAGAAGGCAGGGCAGGCCTCACATGGCTAACCTGACACATTGCGACCTTTTTCATTTGCTCTTAGAGCATGCTACCATAAAAGTAGAAAAACACTCTTCTTGGGTAACTTACTTGGAAATGGCACAAACCTTCCACTCTGCACTGGATCTGGCTGTTGCTAAGAGGGGCTCTCCTAGAGAATTCTTGAAATGGTTGCTACAAAGTACCGGCTCATGTTACTTGGCTCCCTTCTGCATAAGCCAGGTGGGGTTCTCCCCTCCGATTCTGTCACTCAGTCTGTCATTCCCTGCATGCCTGTCCTTTAAGCCTTCGTGCATCACCCTGATGCACCATTTACAGCTGAGCCTCAGCATTCTCATCTGCACAATGGGAACTCTAACATCTATTGCCCAGGGAACATGAAGAGAGTTAAAGATGAACATGTTCCAGCAGCTTTTGTGTGTGTGTTTTTTTTCTTAAGATTTTTATTTATTTATTCATGAGAGACACAGAGAAAGACAGAGAGGCAGAGACACAGGCAGAGGGAGAAGCAGGCTCCATGCAGGGAGCCCGACGTGGGACTCAATCCCAGGTCTCCAGGATCACGCCCTGGGCTGAAGGTGGCACTAAACCGCTGAGCTACCCAGGCTGCCCCTATTCTCTCCATCTCCTCAGTGTGCTTATGTTATTTGTTTTGCAGCTAGGTTTATTTGTTACTGTTTGTATTTCACTTGGGGTTTTATCCACATCCTTGTTTTATTTATCTTTTAAACATGGGAAACACTAATGCAGTTCTGAACGTCACAATTACACAAAAAGCAATGTTCAGAGAAATGTCACTTCCCTCCCATTCCCACTCCCCATCCTTTTTACCCCCTCTTTGCACCCGACTCCTGTGGATGAGCAATCAAATAAATATTAGTTTATGGATTCATCCTTCCTGCCAAAGTGAGAAGACATGTACATTCTTATATCCTCTTCTTTCTACATAAAAGGTAGCATGCCCTAAATACTCTTTTGCACTTTGCTTTTTTTGGCTTGATAATATAGTCTGGAAATCTCTCCATGTCTTTTCAGGGAGACTGTGTGCATTCTTTTTTTTTTTTTTTAACTGCCTAGAATTCAGATATACCATAGTTGATCTAACCACTCTTCTGTGTGAGGGTATTTAGATTGTTCCTAATATTTTTACAAATGATGTTGCAACAAATAACAGATGTATCTTTATATTGTTGGAGGTGTAACCTTCAGGTTAAATTCCTACAAGGACCGCTGGATCAGAAGATAAATGGATATGTAGTTCTGTCAGATATCATCAAATTCCTCTCCAAAAGGGTTGTGCCAGTTTGCAAAATACCACCAGCAACCTGTGAACACACCTATCTCCCCAGAGCCACACCACAGAAATGTCCCCACGTGCACCGATCATGTGCGGGGGCAGTGATAGGGATATTTGAGCCAAAATATCCCGAAGTGTCCCCTCCTCGGCTCCTCCACAGCTACCACTCTGGGCCTGACCATGGTCACATCTTCCCTGGGCAGCTGCAGCTATCTCCTTCCTCCCATGGCCTTGTCCCCATTCAGCAGCTCTTTGTAAAGAGCTCTCTCTGTTCTGAATTCTCCAGTAGCTGCCTACCTCACTCAATAAAATCCAAACACCTCCCTTGGGTGAGGAAGCCCTAAGAGTCTGGCTTCCAGCTTGATCTGCCTCCCTTCCCTCTCCTCTGTCCCCATTCTGGCCACCCGGGGTCTCCTGCATGCCAGGCCCTGCATATGCCAAGGATCTCTGTGTCTGATGTGCCCTCTCTCTGAAACACTCTTCTCAGATATCACTTCCTCACTTCCTTTTAGGACTCTGCTTCCAATGTTACCCTCTGAAGCGACCTTAGGGTCTTTCCCCACGCCACCCACCTAGAACAGTGTCCCCTCTTCATTCTCCAGCTCTTTGTATGGCTTTTCTTCATTCCACTCACCATCACCAGACACACTGTATAATATCGTGTTTATTTATTACCTGACCAGCCAATCATCTATTTATCTGTCCTTTGGTAAAATATAAGGTTCACGAAGGCGGGAACTTTTTCTTGGCACACAATGAGCAGTCTATCTCTCTCTGTATATTTCTTGGATGACCGAAGAGAATGCATGGCTGAAAGAACAGGAGTTCAGACTCTCTTCTTCCTATTGTCATTTAGACACAAATAACTTTTCCTCCCCGGAACTCAGTTTGGACTTATCTCTGCCAATTACTTGATCATTAATCACTACTATCTTTTGAAATTTCTTATACTGCAATTCTGAATGGCTATATCTTATCTCTTTTTATTTAGCTTTCCAATTGCTTATTTATTTTCTCCCAACTGCATCATAAAACCAAATAAAGACAGGAATAGCATATTATCCCTGTTTTTGTTTTCCTATTTCACAATAGGAAAACACAGTGTCCCAGCACTGATCAGGGGCTTGATAAATATTTTTGTTGACTGGTGATTTATAATGCTATTACTTCAAGTGAATAGAGACACAATGAAAAAACTGTAGCTGATTAGAATGGGATAAATTGTAAGTATGTTAAAATAATTACTATTCCAAAAATGAACCCAAGCAATGTTATAGCCAACTAAGAGAAAGGGAGAGAAAATGTCTGCATTGAGCCCAGCAATCACCTCTATACCTCTCAAGCTGCAAGAAGGTCATTCTGTCCTTTTTCCTATCATCAGATAAGACAGCATCATAAAACAATTTCTGATGTCTAGTTCCTAGAAATCTTCATGGTGCTGAGAGATATCTTTGCTTCCTAAACAATCTTACACTTAGAAGCTTGTGCGGCCATTCATCTCCACCCTAGATTCTGTCCAACCAGCCTGGGAACTGGTGAGGAATGGAGTTTATGAGACCCAGTTTCATCCAGGCAGCAGATAGCGTGACCTGACTTAGGCTGAGGAGGGACCAGCCCCTGGAGACTCTCAAATGGTGGTGACAACTTGAAGACCAACTATCACTAACTGAGCTCCAGGTGAGAGCACACCAGAACAAACACTGAATAGTATTAGGAGTCAGTGCAACATCACGGAAGGAGTTCTCAAAGCTGTCCGATGCAGAGGGCCACGTGACATAAGGACTCAGACTGTGGCAGGAGATGCTGACATGTGCAAAGATGGTGAGTAATGGCGAAGCTACCATCACATCATACCAGCTGTACTTACTCACATCACGGCTGTAATTCAAAACCCACTCTCAGGCTAGAAAAGGGAGTGTGGTAAGTGGCTGAGGCATTTTGAGTCAAAACATACAATGTCTTTTTCTCAATGTCTAGGTGTGGCCATTCTGAGGTAGCAAACATTACGTGAATGTAGTTAGACTTTTATTCCGTTTCTGAGAATGTCAGGATGAGAAGTCAAACTATTCTTACTCTACAAAGAATTCCTGGAAGTTCTTCCCCACTTTGCACAAATATGGGCAAGGCTGTAATCCTGCTTACCGTGTCTGCTGATAAACCGGATACAGCTTTCTACCACCAGAGGAATTGCCTGGCTGGAATCCTGAAAGGCCAAAGAGAAACAGAACATCACAATCTTCAAACAGGCATAGCCCAGAGTCAGAGAAAACAGGCCAGACTGTGCGGGACTTTTCTCAGCTGGATCAGTGGCTGCTGGTTCTCAAAGAAGCATCTGGCCTGTCCTCCAAGTTCCAGAGCACATACACAACCGTCTACTTGAATGTCACAGGGATGCCTTGAATTCATCATGTCCTAAATGCGACTGATCATCTTTTTTTTTTACTTTTAAATTTTTTTAAAAAAATTTATTCATGATAGACATAGAGAGAGAGAGAGAGGCAGAGATACAGGCAGAGGGGGAGAAGCAGGCTCCATGCAGGGAGCCCGACGCGGGACTTGATCCCGGGACTCCAGGATCACGCCCCCTGCCAAAGGCAGGCGCTAAACCTCTGAGCCACCCAGGGATCCCCGCGACTGATCATCTTTTATTGCAAACCAGCTTCCCACCCTCAGCCATCCAAAAATCAATCAATTAATCAATATGTTCTGTCAAGGCGGCTTCCTAAATACCTCTCAAACCCATTTACTTCTCTCCATCTCTACTGCTACCCACTTGGGCCATACATCAATATCTCCTTCCCACCCTTGTCATCTTCCAAACCATGTCATCCTTCCTTCACATAGTGATTGGGGGATCTCTGAAGGTGCACACTCTGTAATTCACTTCCTAGGCTAACCTCTTTCAAAGACTTCTTGTGAATTTCTTTGCACAGCCCTGCATGTCCAGGATCCTGCCTTTGCCTCCGGCTTCATCTTCTTCTGCTCATCCTCCAGTCTATTTCAACCACACCAGCCTTCTTTCTACTCCTTAGATCAGGTCTTTGTCCACAGCTTTGCATGAGCTGCTCCTGCTTCTAGAATGCTCTCCTTACCCTGGAACCCCCTCCCCTCCTTAGGGTCTCAGTGCAAGTATCACTTTCTTACGAATGCTTTTCCAGACTCCCCAGATGAGATCAGGGCCCCTGTCTACAAGATCTCAGCACCTTGCACGTGGCTCCCATAGCCCTGGTTGTGACTTAACTGTAGGTGGGTATGAACATCTTGTTTGTATGTGCCACCGCTATATCTCATGTGCCACAGGGCAGATACTGTCAATTCTTGGATCTCCATGGCTGCCCACGATACTCTCACAAGGTAGGTGCTCAATTAATCTCAGTTGAGGATAGCTAAATGAACCAGGGAGAGCATCAGAAAGGGTATTTACTTGGCATAAAAGGTAAGAAAGAAAAAAAAACCCAATTCTTAGAAATAGTGGAAATTAACTGGTACTAAACTAAGAAGGAGGCCTCCCAGATATCAACCTTTGCTCTGCCATTTAACTTTTTTGGGCCTTGATTTGATGTCTGCAAATTGTGGAGGAGATGGGTGGTGAGGAGAAGAGTATTTCCTATTGGCACAAGAACATTAGTGCTAACCATTTAAAGAGGAATACACTGGGTGCTTTAAATGGATCGGTCCTGGTAACAACCCTATGGGGTGTGTATTATTATTCTCCTCATTTGATAAATGAAGAGATGAAATTTTAGCAAGGTGAAACAGTTGCTTAAGACTGACACAGGCGGTAAGAAACAGGGCTTGGATCTAACCCAGGATGTCTCCCTCTGAGACTGCACATCTCACTGCTACCTAGCATCTATCCCAGGAGCTCAGCAAACATTGCCATGTACATACCCAGTCTGCATCCCAGGAGCTCAGCAAACATTACCCGGTATGCATACCAAGCATTACTAAAAACCAGTAGGGCTTTATAATGGCAGCTAAACACAAAATAATTCAGTTATGGGGAAGAAAGACATCAAACAAAGGGACCTATACCAAGCTCGGAAGGGCTGTAGAAGTTCGGGACAGGGGTACCTGGCTGGTTCAGTTGGTAGAGCGTGTGACTCTTGATCTTGGGGTTGTGGGTTCAAGTACCACGTTGGGTGCAGAGATTACTTAAAAAAATATAATATTTTATATTTTATTTTATTATTTTTTTAAAGGGAGATAGAGGGAAAGGGAGAGGGAGAGAGAATCTTAAGCAGGCTTCATGCTCCGCATGGAGCCCAACATGGCGCAAGATCTCACAATCCTGAGATCATGACCTGAGCCGAACTCGGTCAACACTTAACTGATTGAGCCACCCAGGTGCCCCTAAAAAGAAAATCTTTAAAAAAATAAAATAAAATAAGAAGTTCAGGACAGAGACTGGTTCTCAAGCAGCATGGGTCCTGTGGCTTCTGTCCCTTTCACAGGTTTGCCTATATCCTCAAAATTTTAGCTGTGGCCCTGGGGTTTGGCCACTATTAGGGAAGCAGCTGGATCTTATGAAGAAGTTGGACTGTAAGAAGAGCTGGCATGGCCTCCAGCTCCCAAGCTTACTGGGAATGCAGGATGCTGCCAAAGGAAGTAGCAAGTGTGCCAAGGTAGAGCTGGGGTCAGGAAGGTCTCAGCGACCCAAATGCTCATCTTCATGACCCTCAAGCCCATCCTGCTTCCTCTAGCTTTCCAGCCATAGCAGCCAGCATCTGCCCTCTTGTTGCCATCCCTGACTTCTGCGAGTCAGCCCAGGACAATCCTAGAGAAAGAATCTTGGTCAAGCCCTTCCATACTCTAATGAAGAAACTGGGTTCCACCATTAAAAACAAAACACAACAAAACAACCCTCCAATTTTTGGAAGTCTTTTTGTGTTTGCAAACATTGTTATTACAGTTTTCTTTTTTTAACATTTTATTTATTTATTTGAGATACAGATAGAGAGCATGAGCTGGGGAGGGGGCAGAGAGAGGGAGAAGCAGACTCCTTGCTGAGATCAGGACCCTGGGATCATGACCTGAGCCGAAGGCAGACACTTAACTGACTGAGCCACCCAGGTACCCCATTATTGTAGTTTTCATTTACAAAGAGTAGTCCAGTGATAATGAGCTTAGTGATATGGGGATTTGTATGAGGGTTAGTGATATGAGGTTTTTTCTGGCCGCAGACTTATACTTAAAGACCTAGAGAGAGGTGGGTTGGGAAGCTCACAGGTTACTGGCTTCAACAAGTTATGGGAATGTAAAGCACTGCCTAGACTTACGGGAAATGGATTATCAACAGGAGTTAAAGGGAAGCGTGCAGGGTGGTAGACAGCAAGACACCAAACGTGCACATCCATGATTACCACTGGCGCATCATAAGTAGCCCAGAGGGATAATCTGTGGCAGACAAGAGTGGGCCAGAGTTGACCTACATGACCGAATAATAGTATTTTCCTATGGGCTCCTCCAGTGGAGCCTAAGCCAGAGTCCAGTGGGAGCAAAAAGTGGACAATGCCATGAAGGCCTCAGACCCTCCTACCATCCATCCCTCTCTTTTTAATTTTCCAAGTTCCAAGTGAATTCATTTTCCCAAGATGTGCCTGTGTGCTCCTATGGGACTCCAAAGACCCCCACACCTTACCAATGATTTTGCATACACCTGACCAAGGAGTGTCCATGCGTGTTCTTGCTCAGTGTCTGACTCTCCCTTTCTTCCCCTCTCCTTCCTTTCCCTAATGTTAGGATCTATATACGTTTAATTCTTTAGTTCATAATATTTCTGGTGGTATAATCCTAGGGTTGGAAGGAGCCTCTAAGGACAATTGGGCCAAGTCTCCATTTGATAAGATAAGGGACCTTTAAACCAAAGGCGGAGGGAAAAAGGTAACATGCATAACTTGGAAAAGAGGAAAGCAGGGGCCCTGTGATTTGCAGGAGAAAACAATTGGGAAGTGGCCAGCTAGTGGCTAAAAAGGCCATTGTTTGGCATAATTTCTCATGAGAGAGAGGTTAGGATTTTTGCCAGGTACCCATCTCTGTTACATTCGTTAGATTTCCATTTCTACCCAGGGAGAAAATAGAAGTCTCCATGACTGACTGGATGTGGTGATGGGAAAGAAAGAGGTATTAGAGGTACTACTCAGGGCTTCAGGACTGGGAAGAATGGAGTCCCCTCCCCATTACGAGACACAGAAAAATTAGGGGGTGTGCCAAGTGAGTTAGAAAGCAGGGGGGAGATGAGGGGAGCAATGCACAAGGGAGGCGGTGCTATATCAACTCTCAAGCTGATGTCCAGCCAATCAGTTCAAAATTCGATCCAAAGACTCAGGACGATGGACACTTGGAGGAGGAGAGACAGGTTCAACTATGGAAATGAAGTTAGAAAGGAAAGAATATGGAGAGAAGTCAAAAGAGCACCAAGCCTGGGAGCACACATACCTTTAGAGGAATGGAGAAAGAAAGACGAACAAAGAAGAGACAGAAGTGATAGGAAAGAGAAAATGCTAGGCCTGAGGGTAGGAGGGAAAGCTTAGAAGCAGCAGCTGGGGCAACAAAGGCTGGGATGGTCTAAACTCAGGCCCTGCTAGGGTCAAAAGTGACTGAAACCCAATAGGGACCCGCAAAAAAAAAAAAAAAAAGCTACCAGATTATTTGTCTTGTTTGGCTGACTTGCCATAAAAAAACAAACAATTATTTATTTCCTTACACAAGACCACTCATCTTCCAGGTTAACTATTTACCTGCCTGCCTAGTGTAGAAAAACTCTTTACTGATCCACCATCAGATTTGAACTGCTGGGGCAACAGAATGAAAATAAGGTCTTTACTTGACTGGGGCTTTGGGTGCATCCTGGAGCTCCTACACAGTCTAGTACCAGGCACATATGCTCCTCCTGCAACTGCTTAGATGCAGCAGGAGGCACAACAGATGGGCGCTGCTCCCCTCTGATGGTGAACCCGGGCAGGGCTACTACCCGCCAAGCCGTGGTCTCCGGCATGCCCGTGGCCACAGTGGAGGCTGTGAGGCCCTCACACCTATTCTCCATCTAGATGCTGGAGGTCCAGTTTCAGCCCAGGAACTGAAAGGAACAAGTGTTAAGTTCAACTCTATTCTTAGTGTTGAAGGGGGAAAAGCTGGCTCCCTCTTTAAGATATCTACCTATTAACTTTATTTTTAACATTTTTGAAGGTTTATGTATTTATTTTAGAGAAACCGAGGGAAAGAGAGTGTGAGCATGTGTATAAGCGGGGAGAGAGGAAGGGACAGAGTCAGAGGCAGTATCTTCAAGTAGACTCCCGGCTGACCGCGGAGCCTGACCTGGGGCTCTATCCCTTGACCCTGAGATCAAGACCTGAGCCAAAACCAAGAGTTAGATGCTCACCTGACTAAGCCACCCAGGTGCCCCCTCACCTATTAGTTTTAAATGTAATAGATTATCCCTGAGAGGTACTCCATTCTTCTACAATTTTTTAAAAAAGATTTTACTTATTTATTTAAGAGAAAGAGCATGTGAGCAGGGGAGGGGGAGAAGAAGAGGAAGAGGGAGAGGATCTTGAGTAGACTCCATGCTGAGCATGGAGCCCAACATGGGGCTCAATCTCATGACCCTGAGATCATGAACTGGGCTGAAACCAAGAGCTGGACACTCAAATGACTGAGCCACCCATGTGCCCCCACCATTAATTTTAAATGCAATAGATCATCCCTGGGAGGCACTCTATTCTATTCTAGTTCGTTTATTTTATTTTATTTATTTATTTATTTATTTATTTATTCATTTATTTATTTATGAGAGAGAGAAAGAGCAAGTGTAAGCAGGGGAGGGGGAGAAAAAGAGGAAGAGGGAGAAGATCTCAAGCAGACTCCACGCTGAGCATGGAGCCCAACATGGGACTCAATCTCATGACTCTGAGATCATGACCTGAGCCGAAACCAAGAGTCAGATGCTTAGCCACCTGAGCCACCCAGGTGCCCCCATTCTTCTCTACTTTTATTTTATTTTACTTATTTTTAAAAAATATATTTTTTTTAATTTATTCGTGAGAGACACACACAGAGAGAGGCAGAGACACAAGCAGAGGGAGAAGCAGGGAGCCCAATGTGGGACTCAATCCCAGGACTCCAGGATCACACTCTGAGCCAAAGGCAGACGCTCAACCACTGAGCCACTCAGGCATCCCTTTTCCCTACTTTTAAATGAAATTATGGGAGAAGGGGCAGAAGCAAGAAATAGAGGAACCAGAGGAAGGAAAGATGCAATGAAATTTTTATAAATTTAAAAATGTATAAATTTTTATCATTATAATGATCTGAAGCAGAGAAGGGGGAAAAATATTGACAGCAAAGTTAAGACAATTGAGAGCTATGTCATCCGAGTGTCCAGCTGGACTGCTCAGCTAGTTGGAATGGTCACATGGGCTGGAGACCCTGTTGGGGCTGCTGACACAACAGAAACCATGTGCCCTCTACATCCTCTACATTTGATTATCTTTCTGTGGCTACAGCCACTGTGAATTACTACCCAAAACAGTTTTTTAAAGCCTGGATCAGTTTTCCCCTGAGCAGACATGAAGACATTTCAGAGCTCTATCTCCTCCCTGCTAACTGCCTGCTACGTAATCTGGTATGAGCTTAAGAGACACAAAATCATTTCAGTATTTGCCGTAAAGTATAATTAGGAAGTCAAATTTGCTGCTGCAAAAAATATTTCAATTATTGTTATTATTTTTTACACAAGCACAAGTGCCATTTAGATTATCCATTGATGTGCATTACCCAGCCCCTGCCTTCTGAGATCCTGCCCTCAAATGGGTACCGAGAGCTGGCTGACCAGCTCAGATTTTAATACAACACTGAAGATCATGCACAAAATCACAGAGTTGAACAGCAATTTGCCACTGTTCTCCTGTTCTCAAGCCAGGCCAGACTTATCTTCACATTTTTAGCATGTCTAAGAAACACACCTAGGATGGACCACACCACCAGAAAACAAACAAACAAAAATCTGGAAACCTAAGCCAACCTGTGTGTGGGCAGATCTAAGTGGTTGATCTAGTGGTTGGGTCTAAGTGTCTGGTCTAGGTGAGTAGCTGCTGTGAGCCACTCACATTTGGAACTTCTATATAAAATGTGAAGCCTATTTCACAGTTTCCTAGAGAAGCAACACCATGGGCAATTCAGGCACAGTCTGCTACAGTCAAACCAAATCTCCAGCCAGGAAGACGGAGCATGACTAGAGAGGGAGAAGGGAGGACCAAATCAGAAAGACCATGGTCACTCCTGTGGAATGAGCTCAATCCATGAAGTTGCCATAATATTAAACATACTCTGACTGAGTGGTACATTCCAAATGGGGGCAGGAAGTCAGGAAAGTATCCTGCCCATAGTAGGGTTCCATATATGTCTATAGGTGGGATCATCTTCACCTGGGGCCCTTACCTGCTTCCTCACCGTAGAGCTACGCCTGAGGTTGACCCCATCAAATCAGAGAGGACCGAACCGGCAACAGGGAGAAAAAAAGAGAGAAAATGGGATTAAAAACAATCTGTGTGTTAGTTAATGAAGCAAGTCACATTACTCAGCTCAGTCCCAGGACTGGCTAAGACACTTGATAAGTTACTTTCTGAATAAGGCCCAATAAAGCTCTTTCAGAGCACAGAGGTCACCGTACTCACTATCTGCCACCATTCATAACTAGGGTAGGAGGGGACTGGCTCCATGCAAATCTACGTGCATTAGATGGTAAGATTCTCTCTGTTTGCAGGAGACCTAAGTAAATGCCAAAGGAAGCTACAGTTTTCCTTCTCTTGGAAATCCTTCAGGAGCAATTTTCCTTGAGTTTAAGAGGACAGAGCAGTCAGACTGGAAGGAACCTTGGCAATCCTTCAGGTGAATGCTTTTTGAGACCTGAAGCCTCAGCTGCCTCTTCTCCAAAGGAATTGGACTCACAGGATCCCCCAAACTAGGAGAACAGAGCTGCCCCCGCCCCCCCCGAGTGACATGAAGGCCCAGAGCCTGGCTGCTGGGCCCTCTCTGCCCCTTCCACCAGGCTGCTCCTGTGGAGCCTCTTTGGAATCCTAGAGCTCATCGGATCTAGTGGAATGCTCTTTCTTGTCTTACAGATGATGAGACTGGAGTTTGAAGGAGGGAAAAGAGCAGCCCACGATCACAGCATAAGGGAATTCAATTCAACTGAGCTTTTTCTCATTTCCATAGAGCCTTCCACAGATATGGGACTTCAGGTGAACTTACAATAAAGACTCTATCACCAAAAAGATTTATATTCCATGGAATTCCATTATCCTGGTTCTCTCCAGTCAACAAGACTGGTATATTAATGGGATCTTTACTGTAATCCACAATGACAAAACGATGAAAGCCAAATGAAGCTATTTCTAAATAATGAGCCTATAATTGTAAATGGCCTCATGATTATTGTGTGTGTTGGCAGATCTAAGTGGTTGATATAATGGGCTAACCCGGGGTCTCTAAGGAGTCTAGCCCATTAAAGCTCTTTCCCCAGTTAAATCAGCACATTTTTAGGCATCTGAGAACTGCTGGCTGGATGACTGCCTTGCTTGTCGCTAGCTCACGAGTTTTCTCATAGCAGCTACATGACTGGGAGGGAAAATATTTGGCTGGGGTTCGGGAGGGAGGGGAAGGTGGGGAAAGATTGGGAGGGTTGCATACTTGTACATCAGGCAAGGATTTCTACCAATGCTGTTTGGCAAGCCAGTGCCATGTAGTATTTCATTATCCAGCAACAGTCACTAATTAAGGGCTGTCATCTTTTCCATGCATAAAATCTCAGATCAAATGCTATCTTCTGATCTTCCTTCTCTGGGTCAGAGACTTCCCCAAAACCACATGCTGAAGTCTAGCAGCGAAGGTTAGGTTACCAGGATCCTCCAGAGTCGAACACTTCTTGCAAACATGGTGGCTTTGGGGAGTCTCTGAAACTACTTCAGCAAACGATAGCTCCCTTCATCCCAGTCTGCTCAGCTCTCTCCCCAAGTCACAGCAGGCCCCATTTCCATTTGAGGCCAGATGGGGTTGGCAAGGCAAAAGGAAGGGAGCAACCCCGCCCTAGTCCCCTCCTTTGCAAAGTCACCCAATGCCTTCCCACTTCAACTCCTCGGCTCTCCCAGCCTGGGATCATCTATCCCAGGGGCCTCTCTTCACCCCTTCCCAGGGCTGTCTCAGGCCACACCTACCTGGCCAGACTGCAGTCTGTCCGCTGACCTGTTGGAAAGACAAAGGCAAAAAGCTCATGTGGAAGCAGAAGGGGCGAGAGAGGAAGACTTATTCCCAGGAGTTACCTGAAATGCCCTGCCTATCTCCCCCAGAGAGCTGAGCTCCCATCGCTTGCATCACTGCGTGACTGGCCTTCTAAGCAAAAAGAGAGAGGGAGGGAGGGAGGGAGGGAGAGAGAGAGAGAGAGAGAGATGCCCAGAGCCTCTTCCTGGGCAAGTGCTGTTTCTAATGCTTATTCCCACGGCTGCTGATATGTCCCTAAAGCTGAGGTATGCCAACCGTGCTTCCCAGAGGGAGAACAGGGCAGCTGCAGGGGACAATAGCAAGGCAGATCACATTTTAGAGAACAAATTACTAGAAGCCTTCCCAAAGGTAAAATCCAGCTTCTCTTCTGTGTATGCGGGTGTGTGTGGTGAGGGAGGGAGGGATGAACTGGCTTGCTCCAGAGTAATGCACACACACACACACACACATACACAGTGAGGGCCGCAGGGGAAGAAAGGAGGAAGAATTGTTTGCGGGGAAGAGGGAGAAGATAAGGATGTTCTAGTTTTAGATTCACAGGAAATTCTCTTAGGCTGGGCTGGGGTGGCAAGGGAGAAATGAGATTTAATTGCTATCAAACTGTGGTTCTCATCCAATAGAGGCCCTAAGATTAAGTTTAATGGGTCACAGCCAGCTTTAAAAAATGAAAAATCTTAAAGTCCCTAAGAATTCTTATGTTTTTAAAATACACACATGCATGTGTACACGGGCCATGATGTGATCTGTTTGCTTTCTTTGGATCCACAGTTAACCAGTTAACCAAGTGTGGTCTGTATTGTATAAACCGGGGACAAGGCAAGCAAGTGCTGAGCTAAGGAACAGATCATCCCCCACAGGCCTCATCCATGTTCCTGGAAAAACAGCTCCAAGGACCAGGGATGGGGAGGGCAGGGTTTTTTCTGGCCTTTAAAGGTTGCTAATTTTGATTACTCTTCAGCTCATCCTGAGCAACATCCTCCCCCACCCCTACCAGCCTCTCATTACTAAAGGCTCAGCTTTCATCTGCAAAAATATTATTCTGAGCCATTATTTTCAACATCTGTACCATTTCCATTCTGGAATACTCATACACATCAATTATGCCTCTATGGCAAGAACAAGGGGCTCTTGCATTATGGTGACAAATTTACTCAGAAGGCAGGGACATGATGATTTGCACACAGAAAGATGTGTGGCTATTTCTCTCCTTATTACTGGAACTTGTCATCTTTAGATGAAGGCAATTTGCAGCACTAATGAATGGTCACCAACCTTTGCCCTTCTACAGTAGCAAAGCTGGTGCATGTTTGTGTGTGTGCAAAGCCACTCACTCTCTCTCTCACACACACACACTCACACACACACACACACACGCACACTCCCAAGGCCTTGCTCTCCATCTCACCTATGGACTACGCTTAGATTATTTTAGAAAAACACACACACACACAAAACCATGGTTATAACTTGTTTCAAATAGTTCTGGGGAAAAAAAAAATAGTTCTGGGCTTTCTTTTGTCTGATTCCCTATGAAGCAATCTGATAACCCAAAAGCAAAGATTTTCTATAAGCAAAGCTGGGCTCTCTATGCTCAAACCTGTTCAGACTGAGTCCCTTGGGTGGCAGGGAGGGAAGAGAACAGAAGTTACCTAACAGGCATTCTTCGCATAAAAGAAAATGCCTTTATAATCACAAGATCAAAGATATCACAGATAAAAAGAATTCATCATCTAGGGGAACTGTCCAGCACGGGAGGAGGATGGGACAAGAGGGTGGGTAGGAGGCTCTGGTATGAAAAGTGTGCCTCTGATTCCTGAGGCCAATGAGCTAACGAGTCCCATCTGCCTTTATACACTATGCAGTTTGTCTGAAGAGTGCTCAAGAATTTGTTTTAAAACATTAGGCTCCGTGCAGGTTTGTCTTTCCCTGGTGTTCCCATATTTTGCCTGTAGCCTCCTGGTCCCATCTAGAAGTGAAGGGATGAGCAGGGCAAGGAGGAGGGGCCAGCATCCAGAGGCATCCCCCACCTGGGAATCCCATTAATCACAGGAGGTATGATCTAGGCAGCACCCGGGCAGGGTGCCCAAAACCCCAGGGAAGCTTCTTTCAACCTTGGCCTTCTGTTTGACAGCTGAGGAGAGAAAGTCCAGAGTGCCAGTCCAGTTCTCTGCTCTGCTACTTTCCAGGGTCTGGTTAAAATCATCCTCGATTCATGGACAAGACAGGCCACTCGGTACCCTGTCCTCAGCAGAGAGGGCTGCCACTGAGCATCAGGACCTTCCAAAGTGGAAGGAAAGAGATGCTCTCACCTGACGCTATGGGATGCGGCAGACTGTGGGTCAATCCTGCCTTCGAGAAGCCTCTTCTCTCCTTAGAGCAGCTGCCATCCTGGCTCACTGGCCCTGTAGTCTCAGTTCTGCTACAGAAGAGCTGAGTTTTTTGACAAAGTGTCTGGAGAGTAAGTGACCCAGCGGCCTTTTTATCCCAGTCGTGGCAGAGAAGGGGGACAGGGTGGTGAGCAGGAATGCTCCATTTAAACAAATAGATCATGAACATTAGTGCTGCATTAAGCATTGGCCTTCTCCCATTACTCAACCAGTCGTTTGGGGCGGTGTGCTTCACATCAAACAGGCTAGGAAAAGAGATGCACTCATCTAACAAGATCAGGCCCACAAGGATCAGGAGGGAGGCTCAGCCATGCAGCTTGGGGCCTGGCCTTCCCCTCATTGCCAAACCTCCAGCAGAATTCCCACACTCACTTTCTCCCAGGGTTTTCTGGAGAAGGTCATGCTTGGCTTGTAGCTTGGTGATGAGGTTTCTGCCCTCCAGGTACTCCTTCATTTTCTGTAAGGGAGGAAAAGAAAGAGCAATCAGACTCCTGAAGAAAAAAGAAAGAAATCACAGATTCTCAGCTGTGCAATTCCCTTTCTCTATGAGGGCATTTCATTCTGACCCAATTTCTACTAGCTGCCTTTTTAAATTTCTCTATTTCTACTAGGGCCCTGAGCATCTGGACAGCTGCTGACTTCTACAGTGGATTATTAGTATCCTGCTCTATGTTCTCTTAGGAGCTAGCTCCACATTGGCCAGTGTAAGAAATGCTCTCTTAGAGCCCATCATCCATCTCTCTCAGTTCCACTAAAGAACAGAGGGCGGGGATGGGGTGGATGGACTCATGGAGCCCAGATCCTCTTGGTGTGGGGACACACACATGCCACTTGTCACCTCCACGGACATCTAGCCCCACCTCGGCCCCTCCCAAGGGTGCATTCCAACACATCAGGAGCAAGGCTAATGGCAGGCTCAGCCCCTCGCCTCAGGCCTCAGCTGCACCCCAGCATGCAGAGCATATTCCTCTCAGCCATCTCTTAATCAGCTCCCTGCTCTATTCTGCACGGAGACTTTGTGGAGAGCTTGGGATTTCCAAGCCTTCAGAGAGAGGGGCTGCCGCCCCCCACTGCATAGACACATAATGCCAGTTCTCAACACAAGATGAAGTTATGGAAATGTGCTCCATCTGCTCTACCAGTCAAAATACAATTGCTGTGCTGCATTTTCTGATTTGACCTCTCTTAACCCTTGTCTTTCCAGGGAGAGACTATTTCCCTGGACAATTCATCAAATCTTTAAAACAACCCTACAAACTGATTATCACTGTCCCCATTTTACGGATGAGGGCACCAAGATTTGGAGCAATTAAACAGGTTGCTCAAAGTCAGAGTGAGGGAGTGGTAGAGTCCAGACATCTGCAGTTTGATGATCCGGTGTGTGTGCTCAACCATCATGACGGCACGCTCCATCTATTAGGGTGCACAGCAGAAGGAAAGGCAGCACAAAACTTCATAGTATTAATTCTTTATATATGTGGAGCAATTCAAGAGTTTTCAGAGCCCTTAGCACATATTCTCTCACATGACTGGCACAGTAACTCTGCAGAGCACACTAGGGAAGACATTGCTGGTTGCCTGTAACAGATGAGAGGATGATCTTGGGAGAGGGGTGCTGAATTGCAGATCGCTGCCAGTTAGGAAGTGGGAGTGCCAGGCCTTTGGTGCCTTAATCTGGTGTCTTTCTACCCTGCAACAGGTTCCTGGGGACTGTCATTCACCTTGGCTGCCTCCTGCTGCAATGTCTCAACTCAGAGGCAAAACCAGCAGTGTCTCCCTGAGTATGATCTGTGACTCTCTGAATATACAGGACATAGTGGAGGGGGGAAGTGGATAAAACATTTTAAATTGTAATACCTCGTCCTTCTTCCAATGTACTAAGCAAAAAATGTAACCATTCATCAAAACTCTGATTTTATGGCTATTATAATTTAGGAGGAAGGCAGAAAAAGAAGGTGAAAAAATGTGAGTTACTTTTACTTTGTACCTTTCTGTAGAGGGTAAACTAACTATCGTTTCTTTCTTTCTTTCTTTCTTTCTTTCTTTCTTTCTTTCTTTCTTTCTTTCTTTCTCTTTTCTTTTCTTTTCTTTTTTTTCTTTTCTTTTTCAGGGTAAACTTTCAACCAAGACTGTGTATTTCTTCTCTCTCATGTAAAAACAAAGAAAAAAACCCCTGCTTTCTCTGGGATGCACATCCTGGCCTTCTCATGCTCACTCAGATGCTCCTGTGTGTACCTTTGAAAAGTTCACATGGCCCCGGCACAAGGGCTTCATCGTCATGTGTCTTTCTCTCCAGTCTGCCTCTCCTCTAGGGTCAGCGTCATTACTCTTTGCATCCCTGATGCTTAGTTTGTGCCCAGCAAACAGCAGACACTCAATAAATGCTTGAAGGAGGAGTAAAGAAACAAACAGCCTCACTCTCCTCTGAAAGAACCTTCCTCAGCAGTCACAACCCAAGCCCCCAAGTGTACCCCTACTCTCTAAATCAAGTGTAAAGCAAATAAAAACAAACCCTATACCAAATCAGTTCTGTTGCTTTCCTCCTGGCCTGTTCTCTCTGCTCTTTTCTGTCTTTGCATGAGAACATCTGCATGAAAACAGGCTCCCTTGTCACCTTCCCCTTCCCATCTGCTTCAGCTGCCGGCTCACCTGCTGTCAGCCTTCCCTGGGTGATACCCTAATCCCCAACCAATGCCTAATTGTGGGGCTGGGAACAGCACTGTAGGGCCCAGGGGTGAAAACCTGCAGGAAATATCCACTGCTAGCATCTGAACCCTCAAAGGCCCCTCTTTGGAAGTCTCCCAGGAGACTCTAGAGGTTTCCTAATGAGGAAAAAAAAAATTCACCAAGAAACTGTAACCCTTAAGACAAAACCAGACTGCTCAGAAAACAGCCAAAATTCTCAAAGGAGAAGGATGCAAATTCCTTCCTTTCACTCATGTTTCTACCTGTGACTCCAGAAATCATTTTTTCATTCATGTCACGGTTGGCGAGTTAACTCTGGGCTGTCACTTGGTGAACCATTAAAATAAATAACAATCTGATAAAGACATATGTTGGATTACCTTTTCAGTTCCATGAAATCCGGGAGGATCAAAAACTATGTCGAGGTTGACCTGCATTCCTAATAGTGGAAACAATGGTTGGAAGTTTTCTATCTAGGTAGGTGGGGAATGGGGGGTGGGGTGGGAGGGGAAAATGATCCCAAAGTTCGCAGGCCTGTTATTTGCCAACTTTCTATCCCACCCGTTAGCACTCTGCACAGGACAGAAGCTGGGAGAAATAACCTGGCCATGACTGGTGGAAGAACTCAAGCTGAGGAGGCTGAAGGCAAGGAAGGCATACACGGCTTTCGGATGACTTCTGGTTGACCAGGAGGCCATGAAAAGAATGGTTTATGTGTCGTAAGGGTCATTTTCTTTATTTAAACCGTGTTCTGATGCAGGTGATTTATTTATTTCACTCCTTTCCCCACACCTTGTTCCCTTCCCAAACATCCATAAGTAACATCACAGGTGTTGAGTTGTCACGGATGGAGGAGAAGACAAAGGGCAGAGTTCTATTCTGGAGCACCAAAATAAAACCAAGTTCCTAAAACGCAGTCTCACCAGACCCATTCTCCCACCTCCATATTTTACACTCAATATTATAAAAACTGGGAATTTCTTTAAAAAGTAGGAAGAGAGGCAAAGAATCTATGGGGATGGTTTTGTTTTGTTTGCCACTGTGAGTCTTCAATTCAGTCTTTATGATCTCATTAATTCATTTCTTAATAATTCCTAATTGGTTAACTGTCGGCGATGAGTTTTATTTATTGCAAAATAAAATGTAATAGTTTTCCTCTCAAGGCCCTTCTTCCCTGACAGACATTTTTGTTGCAGCAAAATGAAAGAGTCTTAGTTGAGATATTGTAGTCCTGCTGATGGGGTAACAGAGGACCAGCTGAGGACAAAGCACACTGACAAGTCCTGGAAACAGGCAGATGGAACTTCCTCTACAGACTCAACTGCCTCAATGTTCACATTTTGCTAGGGGCAGAAGGCAATCCTAGCCTGACCCCCAGGAGCCTGTAAGTCTACTTTAACATATAAAAATTCCTTTATCTCTAAACCCGCAAGATCCATGTTGGTGATCATCTCCCAGAACATGGCCCACCGATAGACATCTGAAGGGTCTCATGACTAAGGTTTTATTAGATGGTAATAAGTGACCTTTCCCAACAATAGAGAGCCCCCTCAAGGTCCTGGAAACCTTGCCCCCAAATTCCTTAGTGAGTACGCTCCCCTCTCCTCAAACCTCTCCCAACTCCCAGCTATATAATCAGCTACCCCTCATAGGCCTGGGGCAGCAGCTCTTCCTGCCCACGGGTCCTGTCCCCGGGGCTTTAATAAAACCACCATTTTGCACCGAAGATGTCTGAAGAATTCTTTCTTGGTCATCGGCTTCGGACCTCATTCCACCAAACCTCACCTAAATTCTAAAACCTCATCACTACTGCTTACCTTGGGCAAGTCACTGACCCCATCTGAAAAACAGGGATAATAAAATATTTTTCCCAAGGTTCTTAACAGGTGACACAGGATAACAAGCAGGACCGTGATTATTAGCACACAGTCTAGCCACCCTGCAGGTAGTCAAGAGTATTCCTTGTACCTGAATCACTCGCTCAGAAAACCTAAAAATGGAACTTCCCTAAACTTCTTTGCTTTGTGCTAATATATCATACAGCTGAATCAAAACAGGTTTCTGGCCTTAAAAAAAAAAAAAAAAAAAAAAGGCAAAGAACGCTTTTCAAATTTAATTTAAAATACCTCTTCCCTTGAATATGATGGCAGGATAAAACTCAGGGACCTTGAGTTTAATCTTGAGTGAATTTAATCTGAGTGAACTGAAGGCCATAAATGTCTACCATTATAAAGGGGTGCAGTGGGCGGGAGGAAGGAGTCATGTCCACCTAGCCTCACGCACAGAGACACACAGATGTCATCATAGGGTGGTTGCTTCCCCATTATCCAGGCACGCTAACATTTCTCTCTTCTTCATCAATTTTGAAGGCAGGAAATGGCTATCAGACAGAATATGTAATAGAGCAGACCTGTAAACGGCAGCACGTCTCCCACTTTAATTGACAGCACAGGAGCTCTGTAGGTGCCTACTTAGCACACATTTCCTGAGTGCCTATAGAAGACCAAGATAAAAAATGATCTCGGACCATATAAAATCTAGGGGTCTAGAGAACTGCCCTGCTGTCTTCTCTCCTATGATCTTACCAATTCTGTTCCCAAGAATTCAGGCAGTTTATCTTTGTTTATTTTATGAGCCATGAGCTTTAACTCCTTCTCTACTCCAATCCCTATACAAAGAAATACTTAGGAGAAATGCCAGCCTTACAAGGCTTTGACAATCCTTGGCTAAACAGTGAGCATCACCTCCCACCAGCTGGGAACTGGTTAAATAAATGATGGTACATCCATTCATAGAATGGAATTCTGCGCAGCGATTTAAAAAAAAAAAAAAGGACACAGATCTTTTTGGACTAACATGAAAAGAATGTAAAAAAAAATTAAGTGAACAAAAGCAAAGTGAAGAACAGTGTGAGTGGTATGCTTCTATTTGTACTTCTCTTTATTTGATTTCATTATATTTCTAATGTAATTCTATTGTATTAAAGGGTACATCGGTGGTGTGGTTCATGCATAAATATCCCTGGAAGAACACAGAGAAACTGGTTTCAATCCCTGGCAGAAAGGAGAGGAAGTGAGGGTCAGAGATTGGGGGAAGCTCGACTTGTTCTGTATGCTCTTTTGAACTTTTGAATTTTTTTTTTACAATCACAATAAAAAAAGAAACAGGATAAAAAGTAGACACTGCTGGATTGTGTGTTATGAAAGATTAGTGATGCAAACCTCAGGAAATCAGGAAACAGCCTCACATAGGGCAAAAGAGAGGAGAAACCTGCTAAGCTAGTTTTAGAGCCTTTCCTTCACCTCAGCTGCTTTAGCAGGGTATAGAGAAAGAAGCCAGTGGCCTGAGACCAGGTGACCAGGGTTGTAGTTTTAATTATTTATTTAATTATTCAATATTTATTTATTTATTTAGAACATGTGTGTACCAGCGGGGGTGGGGAAAGGAGAGAGAGAATCCTAAGCAGGCTCCATGCCCAGCATGGAGCCCATCAAGGGGCTTGATCTCATGACCTTGTGGTCATGAACTGAGCTGATATTGAGTTGGATGCTTAACCGACTGAGCCACCCAGGTGCCCTCAGAGTTCTAAGTTTTAGTCTTGCTGGGTCACTTAGAACAGCTACCGAACTTCTCTGGATTTGGAGTGTTTTTGTTTTTGTTTTTTCATCTTTCAAATGAGAAGGTTGGTTAGAAGATTTCTAAAAATCACTTCAAGCTTTTAAATTCCATGCTTATTTTCTTGGGACTCCTGCAAATGACTGACCTTTCTAGGACATGCTTCAGATTTCTAATTGATGTCACCCAGGCAGATCAATCTGATGACAGCTGAGAATGGGCAAACAGCTTTCTAGCAGAACCTCTGGGTTGCTAGGCACAACCAGCAACCTATGAGTCAAAGCCATGATAAGGGACCTCTTCCCAACTTTCCAAAAGAAAGGAGCTTCTAGGATGCAATACTCTGATGGCTTTGAAGGACACAGAAAAAAGCCAGGGGTGACATCTATGGAGTAGGGAGTCATCTGACATCTGCAGTTCTGTGGGCTTTGTATGGTTTGGGCAAGCACAGGCAGTCAGGCTAGTATGCACACCCCCTTTTTTAAAATGTCCATTTCACCACCCCCCCAAAGCCCTTTTATCATGAAATGAATTATTTGATGCATTCCAAGCACCAGTCACAATACATCCATTACTACAGAAGCCCAGACAAAAAAATGTTCCTGTTAGTTGCAGAAATTTGCATACAATTTTGATAAGTAGCACTCTCTGGCCACAAATGATGGGAAGTGGGCTAGGGGTGAAAGGGTGGCAGGATTTGAGAGGTCACCAGTTTGTATGTGGTCGTCCCTGCTCTTACAAAAGGTCAACCTTGAATACACATGTCATAGCTTCACTGAAAGCCAAAAAGTAATTCTGACAGTCTTAAATACAGATTTTTAAGTCAAAATTTCTTATTCCATAAAAAAAATGGAAATCTTCTGCAATGTAATGAGATTGGGTCATTAAGTAGTGTTATATCTAAGTACTGCAGACAGACCAGCCAAACAATCCTATTATTAAAAGCCTCGAGAGTGTTCAACAACCTTCTGAGATAAGGAAGCTTGGGGTGGTGAGACAGCCCTTGTGATAGACAAGAAGTTCTCATACTGTCTAGCCCAGGCTTCAAAATGTCTTTATGCTTTGCACAGACTGCTCTTTCCTCCAGGAATGCCATTCCCCTCTTGAGTCACTGCCTCATTCACCTATCCCTCAAGATCAAGCACAAAAGTCACTTTGTGCGTGATGTTTCCCCAACTCCATCCACCCTGGCTACCGTTCACACACGTGTGCATGTATGCATTGAACATTTTTTATATTTCTTTTTTTTGATTGCAAAAATCAATCTATTGTAAGTATTTAGAAACATACAAAGTGAAAATGAAAGTTTTCCTTTCGCATGTCTAATGCCATCATTCCCCCTCTTTCCTCCACACCCTTGGCATTCCTGGGTTTAGCACAGTGTCTGGCACATAGAAGATTCTCGATAAATTATCGATGAGGAACTCAACAATGATTAATGAATAAGTTAATAATGATTGTGGTGATAATACATTTTTAGCACTTATTGAGCACTAACAACAAAATATTTTACAAAACTGGATGAATGGGCCAAAATATCATTCTGTTATTTTAGGTTTTAGCATTTTACTCATGAATATATTTAAAGGATATTATGATGAAATGATGAATTGGAAAAATATTAATCACTTGTTAAATGAAAGCAGATTATAAAACAATGTGCACAGCAACATTCCACTTTTTGACATAAAGTATAAATACTTATATTCACATAGATGTTTGTGTATGCAGAGGAAAAAAACAAGAAAGGGAATACACCCTAACATTGTCATCTCAAGGTAGTGCAATTATGAATGATTATTTTCTTCCTTTTTGTTTCTAAATTTATAACATATGCATGTTTTGATTCCTATAACAAGAAAAAAGTTATTTTAAAAGAATAATACTGTTAAGTCACTCCTTTTCAACAGTCTTCTCCAGGATCAAAAAATAAATCCAAAGAATTCTTAGTTTAAGTTAAAAGACAGATTTCATTTTTTAGAAAAGATAGCAAATCACTAGAGTTCTTAATGGAGAAAGGGCAATGTTCAAAGAAGAATTAAACAAATTATTCTAGTTGGAGGAAAAATTCAATTTATTGCATGCAGACTGTGTTTCTTGACTGAAAAACAAGTTAATCCCTCTCATTCAGAATCAGTATGCATATTCACTAGCTATATTTCATCTCACATCTGCAAATTTAATTTTTCCTTTCTTCGTTGTCAGAACATGAGAAAATAAATTTTAGTCCCGGCAATGAATCCTACTTGGCAAGCTCAAAATAACTTAATTATTAAAAAGCAGCACCAAAGACCAGCCAGCAACCTTCCACAGGACTGTTAACACAACTTGAAAGAAAATCGGGTCCATTTGTCTAACAGAAGTGGGGGAATACAGTATTTGGAAATTCTCTGCAAACCAATGATGCTGCATTATTACCTGTCCTCTTGAATTTTAGTTATAATTACAAAAGGTAATTTCCCATCAACAAAAATTATAAAATACTGTCATCGCCTCACCTAGAAGAGATTATGGAGTTTAAAAATAAGACATGCGTTAGCCAGAATATTTGGATGTATCTCCCAAGAACCAAGAAATGAAGATCTCCTTTTATGACTCCCATGGAGAAGGAATTCTTTCAACAGAAGCCTACTAGTGGTTAGAATTCTAAAAGTCTTCCATGGGAAGGAAAAAAAAAAAAAAATAAAGAAAAGACTATCTTCCTAGTAGTGTTCTTGAGAGCATCTTTCTCTTGGGGGTCCCTTTAGACATATATAACTCAGAGATATCTGTGTCTTAATTTAGGTTGAGGAATGGTCTCTGAATATCCAAATTAAGATATTCAAAGACTGACCTTGCAACACTTGACAAGGACTCTGGGTTCCAAGTGTCCCTGTATGCTGCAAGTACTCCTCAAGAGCCACTGAACCCCCCTCACCGTGAAATAGAACTGCTCTGTCTCTTGCTGGTTGGCTCTCCTCTTAGCGATGCTGGGCTTGCTCATGAAGGTTTCTGAGACCGTGGACTTGACAGATTCCATAGAGTTGCTGTACTGGAAGCAGTCAGACACATCAAAATCCTCAACGGTCACAATGTCCTGGATGGTCTGCAGAGTGGCTTCCATTGTTTTCTTTACCTGCGACGACAAGGGCCAACATAATGTGTGAGGAGTGGGCTGCAGAGGAGCAGGTACCGGAGAAGCCTGGAGATGTGGGAGAGGAGTGGCTGGAGGGGAACGGAGGAGCTGCTGCTGAAGGCAGGGCTCTGCTGCCAGTTGGCTGGTGCCTGGTGAGTGACAACCATCACCTGGACTCTGTGTTACAGTGCCACTGTCCAGCGAGGACCTAAAAACCACCCCTCTTCATGCTATTTATTTGACCCAGCTCTTTTATTTAATGTCTACTTTTTAAGTTTAATATTAGCTCTTGCCCATAATCGAAGTGCTAAGAGAGTAAAACAAATCCAAACTGACCTCATGATGCAAAGAGCTTGTTAAAATGTGAGATGGGCCTCATCCCATAATGCCCCACAATCTGCGCTTCAACAAATCAGGGGACTTGTTTCCCCATTCACAAACTAAGTGACTCACCCCCAGGCCTTCCTGATCTTCCTGGGAAATGTAAGACCGATTGAGATGCCAGGTAAGAAGTCATGTGAGCACAAAAGAAAGAAGTTGGATAATTAATCATGCTGCCCTTTTGAACTAGTTGTTGAAAGCAAGCACACCAGGCCCAGAAGAAAGTCTTCATTTTCTAAGAGGATGGAGATGTTTTAAGTGTCAAAGTCAAAGGCCTCTGTTTGTTTGAAAATGCTGGAAAAAACCAGGCATGAGGGGGTGGTTTCAGAGACACAATATTGTTCACACAGCTGCCAAGTGCCATTTTGATTAAATGTGTAGAGGGAGGAAAAAAAGCATTTTGCAAAAGCTCAAAATAGAGTTCAACCTTTGGCAATGCAAGAGCAACTTCCTGGAGTTCAAGGGCAGGATGTAGAAGAGGGGGAAAATCCAAGGCTACATTTGGCTAGGAAATATTTGCAGCAGCCCGGACATTCTCTGCATGCTCCTTCCACCTGCTCCCAGATGGGCAGCAAGAAAGAGGTTGAACAGGGAAACACGGAGGGTCGCTCCAAGTCTCCTAAGCAGGAAACTCACCTCTTCGTTCTCAATCTTCAGGGTGGATAGGCGAGACTGCAGTTGCTGGCATCTCTGTACCAGCTCACTCTGGACAGGCTGCTGGGCACAGAGCTGGGAAGCCTGCCAAAAGAAAGCAACACCAGGTCAGGAAGAGGACACGGTTCTTCTGGCGGTTCCAGAGTCCCATTACTACTAATAAAAGTACTCGTGTTCAAGTTGTCAGCCTCACAGTTTCTGTGTGAAAATAAAAATCCAAAGGCAAATTGTGTGAACTTCTTCCAGGACTCACCAGCACAAAGAGGGAACAAGGAGTGGGACCTGTGTGGAAAGACCAGGTCTCTCCACTTGGGGCCGATCCCGAGGCTGGTGCTTGGCAGGGTCTGCAGCTCTGTGGAAGCTGGTGTTAGGCCAGAGAAAGGTGCCTTGGGCAGCCCCGACTTTACACACACAATGCTTTGGCAGTGAGGATTTCCTGCTAGAAGTCCGAGTGGCCACCTCTCCAGCCCCTCCTTCATCCCCCTTCATGCACGCACCAGAGTGAAACCAGGAGAGAAGTGGGTCAGGAGGCTAGCCTGCCGCTGTTGGCAGCCAGCATGTGTTTATAAATCTGGGCCATGCATGAGAGCTCTGACTCAACGAGAGAAAGTAAAGCCAGGAATGAGTCCACAGGCTGTGCTAGAAGGCCCCGGAGGGCACAGAATCTGGTGGCACCTGGCACTTTCAAAGAGCCATCCTTTTGCCCCAGGCTTACACCAGATCTGTATGGGAAAGGCGTCTGCCCCTCCCCGAAGGACCACTGTCAATAGGCTTCAGCCTCCATGCAAAGATGGTTGAGCTACTGTCTCCGGGTGGCAGCATGGCTATGGCATGGGCACGAGGTCACCCACTAAAATTAATAAAATTATCAAAACATTCTACGTCCTGAGAAAACAAATGAACAAAAATCTATCCTAGTCCCCAGGATGACAGATGAGGAACAGAAGGCTGGCAGATTAGGAAGCAGGACCCACATGGAGGCAGCTCCTGTCACCTTGCCACCATGTGTCCCTTAGCCTCTTGTCTGAAGAGAGACATCTGGATAGAACTGGCCCCCTTCTTCCTCAGCAATGAGTGGGCACATTCACATGCCCACAGACTGTTCTCTTGCTTAGAAGACAAAACCTCTCTTCAAATGGAGGGGGCTGGGACTTGACCTTTCCCTCCATTGGCTTTTAAGCTCCAAACTGACTTGACCTCCTCCCCCCAGCTGAGGGGCTGGCCTGAGCCAGCTCTCAGATCTGAAGAGAGCTGACTTCACTCTGGCTCTTGGATAAGCAGACACAATGGAGAAAGCTCAGTGGCCAGGATGGGTTAGAGCCAAGACTGAAACTCTCTGGCTGCCTGATGTCACTGGTCAGGCATCCAGAGCCCCACAAGCCTCTGGGGGCACCAAGAGTAGAGCCAAGCACCTCCTCCTAGTACATCTGAGAGTGTTTGGCATCAACTCATGTGCTGAGCACCCCAGAACACCAGGCAGTGTGGGGTCTTGGCCAATTTCAGGGCTTCCGGTCAAAATGCTACCCGAACCTTGGCCCTCGTCCAAGGACTTCCAGGCAGCTCCCTCTTGTTGCCTCCACGGTCTACAGACAGCCCACACTCGTGGGGACAGACTGGCTGCAAGGACCAAGAAAAACTCGCCTTCTCATCTTTTTATTTTTGACCCCTAGGAAGGCTAGGCCAGAATGCAGAACCTTTGCAAGATCTAGGGCCGACCCCAGCCCCTGCCTGGCTCAGCCACTGATCAGCTGTATCACACAAAGGGAGGACCCAGACAGAAGAGTGAACTATTGATGTTAAAGTAACCCAGACCTAGCAGGGAGGTCTCAGAGAGGGAAAAATGACCTCCACGCCTGTGCCTTTAAGAAGCAGCGGGGCTGTGCTTCAAGCTTTGGCAGAGGTCCTCTACCGGGGTGCAAGGTAATACATTCCAGCTGTGCTCCACAGTATGAAACTAAGGCACTGACAGGGCTACGAGGGGGCCTAAGCACCCAGCATTTGGATTCTCCCTTTATGGAGACAAGCTGTTTGGCTCAGAGGGCAACTCAGTCAACACCAGAAAATGTATCACTCTGCTCAGCTGGTCCTCAAGTTCCACTGATTCTTGGGAAGGAATGTCAGTGGCAGCTGGAGAAGGGGACTGGAAGACAAGTTGGACCAGAAGCCAGGGCAGGTGAGGAATGGGGCTTCCTGGGGCTCGGTGACATTCCCCCCAACTGCACACGCTGCCATTTCACTTCCCCATCTGTTCAGACACTGACATTTCCTTAGTCACAGAAATGGAAACAAACTATACATGGTTTGGTTTTCCCTGAGGAGAGGAAAGAAATCATCTCCACGTTCTTGTCTTTAGGATAGATATGTCCCACTCTCTGTTATGGCTTATTGATGACAGCAAATCCTCTAGTTAGACTGTAATAGTTGTCATTCTAGAATAGGGTTTTTTTCTAAAAAACATCTAGATACTAATCCTAATGAAAACACCATTCCCTTGTTGAGAGGACATAGTTATTTTTCAGCCACCTAGCATCCCTTCCTCCTTCTCCGGTGACTTTGGCCTGACTGTCCTTGGCAGAACCTCCTACCCCACAATCCAAGTGGTGTATTTTGGATGAGGCTCTCCACAACCCTGGGATGGGTTAGGCTTATGACTTAGGCTTAAACCAACCAGCCAACTGCAGACACCCAGCCACAATAACTAGCTCAGTGCTAAACATAGCAGCCAGTCAGAACGAAGAAGACACAATGAGAATTTTGTGGGGGCTTCTAGAAGGGAAGCAGATACTCCTTCCATTGGATTTGGACCTATAAGAAATCAGGCTGGAAATATAGTCACCTTGCCCTTATGGGATAAGAGCCTACTTGAGAATAGAGCCAAGATACAAGATGTGAAGCAGAGAGAGAGAAAAAAAAAAAAGCAAAAAACCAAAAACCCGAGTCTTGATAAATCCCCACTCCTAAATCCAACCACACCTGAAGATCCATCTATTTCTATTATGTAAGCCTATACATTCTCCTCCCAATTTCATCTGAAGGTTAAAGGCTAGCTCCTACTGGCAGGAATCAGGGTCACTCTGATTCGCATGCACAGCCACTCCAAGTGGAACCAAATATTCAGAGCAATGAAACCCAAAGAGCTTCTTGTTACTCTCACTTTGTTCAGATCCTTCTTGTTTTAGTCTTAGAGGTTCAACATTCAAAACAGGGCCCCCATGTTCTTGTTCCCTAGCCTGGGCAGACAGCATCAGGCCTCTGGGATGACATCTTAGCTCCTGTCTTATCTGTAGGTGCCCATTCTTTTTTGTTCAATACGCCAGCAAAGCTATACCCCTTATTGTAATCTTCTAAACTCAAGAGAATAAGATCCTTCAGATCTCTGCCAAGTGACATAAGATCACATCACTTCTGCCCACTTGGCTCTCCCTCCCCATCAAAAGCCTTGAGTATCTGGTTGCATCTCAGCTCTTCTTCCAGACTCACCATTTGGAGGCCTCCTCCAAATCCTTCCCCCTTCCCATACTGAACTGTTAGTTTTTATACACCTATTGTTTTCCACCTCCTCTGATCCTGCTGGACTCTCTGGGGGCCCCACTCTATGCATATCTGGAACCCTCTCTCAACTCCCCAGACTGGAAGCTCCCAGAGGGCCCTAATCCCCACCTTCTACAGTTAAGCCCAGCAGCCGCTCAGTAGCTCTTTGCCAAATGAGTGGAATACTCCTCACTCAGCTGAAAGTAAGCCAACCCCAGGCCTTCCTCTCCCCAGAATAACATGGCCTTAGTGTAGTGAATCCAGACACAAGTGAGCTCAAGCCCTGGAGGGGGTGTGCTGATGGGAAGGAGGCCTCACCATGTCCCCCATGTGGGGCTGGAATTCAAACTTCATAGGTGGGCAGAAGACATTGTTGTACATCTCCATGAGGCGCTGCTTGTCACTGGTGGCATCCAGATTCTCGACAGCATTCTCGATGGCATCCAGACCCTCGTGCTTTGACTGCTCCAGATTCAATTCAGCAGAGAGGAAGGTACGTAGCGCCCGGTTCAGGCTAGCATGGTAGCCCAAGTCACAACACTGCTGTGGGATGGAGAAGGCATGTGAGCAAACCATGGACAATCTCACAGCTGGGCAGAAAGGGAGTGTGGCCCCCAGGGCAGCTCGGACCATGTCAGCAGGACTGGCTGTGCAGCCGGAACAAGGCTGACATTCTGACTTCCAAGATCCAGGTGAAATTTCTGGTTTCCATTCCCAGTTCAACGGTAGACACACCTCAGAGGGCTATGGGCTGGTTGAAAGGAAGAGGACTCAACAGAACAGGACATTATTTCATCATGTGCTGCCCAGGGGTATTCCGTAAACATGAGAAGAGCTAAGGGTTCAAGGGAACCCTCTTCCACTTCAGGGGTTTCTCTGTGGATACCATTTTAACAAAATACAACCATGAAAATACAGCCTGCCACTCCCTGAAGGTCACTGTGGTCAAGTCACTACCTATGAATCAAACCAGGCCATTTCACCATTCCAGGCTCACAGTGCACAAGTGTCGCAAGAGCAGCTGGTTTACACAAACACTGAACTTCAGTGGGAGAAGAGAATGGGGATCAGACTCTGTCGTCCATTGTCACCCCCACCAGTTCCTGACATTCGAGGACAGCCTTCGCTCCAGACTTGGATTTCTGCACTAAAGCTCCTCCCCGACAGAAACAGCATTTATAAGACCAAACATTTCTAAGTGTCAGTCTTACTGGGAAAACTCAGATCATGTCAAGGATCCTGACTTTCTAAAGCAAACTGGGGAGCGGGGGGGTGTATGAGAGAGGCAAGAGTATAAAAAAAAAGCACTGAACAGGAAATCAAGCAACCTTGGAAAAGCCACTCCCCAACCCTGAACCTATATCCTCAGCTGTCAAATGAACAGATCTGGCCAGGTCAGTGGTCTACAAGCTGTGGATCAGAGCTGTACAGTTCAATGCCACTGCTCAGGCTGCTCTTGAGAAGGGGGTAAAAGGAAGCAACCAGTAGGACTTGGGAGCCCTTCTCTCTGGTTCAACCAAATCAGCTCTGCTCTTTTGTCTACTTAATACATTGGGATTCTATGTAAGGTCTGGTTTGAAGAAAGAATTCTGCTAGAGAAAAAGCCTGAAAATACATGGACTAATTATAATCCCCAAGGCCGTCTTCAGCAATGGCACTCTAAAATCTTATAATATTCCCCATCTCTCCCAAAGGATCCTGAGACTCAAATTCCTTTGTCATCCATTATCCCTTCTATTGCTTAAGCAGCTTTGAGATCCAGAACCTGAGAAGAAACATCAGAGAAGAATCCATGCATAGAGTAAGACCATCTGCCTGACTACTGTTTCAGTCTATAGGCAGGCATCAAATTAACTTCCCCAGCCCTTCCCCTCATTATGTTCACGTTGGGAGCAGCCATGATTGGGGAAGAAAAAGCATGTGACGTGTGCTTTTCCTCCCAGCATCCCACAAGAAGCTCAGTGACACAGCGCCTGTTGGGCTGGGCTCTGGGTCAATGCCAACAAGCTCTGGCAGGTGCCTGGCTGCAGCTCAAGAACAGCAGTTACAGCTGAACTAGGGGCAGAGGATGGAAAGACATTAAATTCAGTTGGGATGGAAGAGCAAATGGAAGCAAGACAAAAGCAGCTGATTGGGAGACTCATGTGCAGGGGCCATTTCTCCTCCGAAAGACACTGCTGGTCTAGCCAGGCTGCCCTTGAACCTGCAAACCTTCCTGACTAGTTCTATGCAGATGCTGATGATGAAACTGGATGCCTGTGAATCTGTGAACAGAAGTAACATGGCCTACAGGGCTGAGCAAGTAGGGAGCTTTTGAGTGCAGAAGAGAATTGGGGGGGGGGGGCGGGGTGCCTCTCATCATCTTTACCTATTTTTGGTGACTCCACTTTCCTCTTCATTCTCTCTACCTCTACCCTGATTCATACCCTTTTCTACACCAGTGCTGTCTGCTTCACTGTCTTCAGAAATGGCTTTTGTTATGCCACTTGCCAGCTAAAGAACTTACAAAAGCTTTCAGTTTTTTCCTCTCTTTCTTTTTTTAAGATTTTTTTTAAAAGTTATTCATTTGAGAGAGAGGGAAATTGAGCAAGACTATGAGCAGGGGGGAGGAGCAGAGGGAGAGAGAGAAGCAGACTCCCTGCTGGGCAGAGAGCAGACATGGGGCAAGATCCCAGGACCCCGAGATCATGACCTGAGACAAAGGCAGATACTTTACCTTCACCGATTGAGCCACCCAGGTGCCCCAGCTTAGTTTTTTCTAAAGTGAAGTCCACCTTCCTCATTTTGGAAATTTAAAAACACCTCGACTTTACTAAGTGTGTGTACTGTATACCTGATGTGCACTAAGTGCTTTATGGACATTCTGCATCTGAATCCTCATAATAACTCTAGTGAGGTTGGTATTATCTTACTTTCTCAGACTAGAAAGTTGAGGCTCCGTGAAGTTAAGCAAAGTCAACAGCCAGAACAAATTATAATCTGCCTTGCAGTCTGACCATCCACATCATCTCCCCTCTATTCCATTCCTCAGCCTCTTCTGCTCTAACCAATGACATGATCCTGCTTAGGATAGACAATGGGAAAACAGCAGGCCTCAGGCCTCAAATCAGCTGCACGACCACAAGCAAGGAATTTAACTCCCCTTGGCCTCCAAGGGGAACAACAGCAGTCTCACAGATCATAGTGAGGCTGAAAAAAGGCAATGTATTTACATATGTTTGGCATCATGCAGATACTTCGACATCAACCACCAAGATCCCCAAATCCACTGACCTCTGCCCTTACCCCAGCATTCTCCCTTCTTGACATATTTTCCACTCTTCTCACTTGGTGGAAATGGACCCAATCTTCAAAATCCAAACCTAATTCCCAGCCTCTGGGAAGCCAGCCAGCCCTGCAACCCTGGCATCTATTAACCTTGGCCTCTACTCAGGGCCAAAGCACACCAGCCCTCATGTGACAGCAAACACACTGCCTCACTCTGAGATTTGCCATTTCCTATCACCCCAAGCAGAAGACAAGCCTCAAAGAGGGCCTGGTCAGTGTCATTCCTCCTTTGTATCCCTCACCAAGAAGCCTTGCTCATAGTAGGCATTTAATACACATCAATTGATTTTAGCCTCTTAGGAAATAACCCATTTAGGCTGAATACCAATCTAAGTCATGTGGGTAGACATGGCCACTGGAAGCCCCTTATATCGCTCAGTCTGTATGGCCTATGGAAAGCAGGGAGCTTTCTCCAGCTGCCGGCTACCTCACTGATACAATTGTTCTGTAGCTTCTCTGTGCCAGTGAGTGGGGGTCTGCCTCACAATGTGCCGTCTGGCTCCTCTCTGCCTCCAGCCAACCAGGGAGACTTGGAATTGGTTTTACAGAGCCGTGGCTATCCACAAATCTCTGTGAGTGCGACAGCCAGAAACTGAGGCCTTAGCAAAGAAGCAATTTCTGGCAAGGTTAGGTAAACGAGATTTGAATATTTCATCTCTGTTCCCAAGAGAATCCCAGTGAGTAGAGGCAGCACATTATTTTCCTCACAATGGGGACAAAGTATGCTTTTGGTGGCTTCTGATGAGTTCTGTGGCCACGCTGAGCTCCCCTGGCCATTTCTGGGTTATATAAATGTTTGATGAAAACTCTCTCAGGGGAAATCAAATTTTTATAAGAATTTAATGATAGCCCATCCAGATGTGTGATGACTTGAGTTGACAGCTCATTAACCCTTTACTGGTTCACGTCCTCATGAAGAGACTCTAGAGAAGGCCTAGAAAAAAAAAAGGGTATTTCATAATATCCACTTCTAGTTCACACAGAAGAGAAAAATAAATGCCCTTTATAAAATTTCCTGTGAAGAAGGCGGAGTTCCCTCATGTCCAACTTGGGTGCACAAGGTGTCACAGACTCTCTCTACCCATGTATGTAGCCTTCACAAACCTCCAGCTATGCATGAGCACAATGCCCTGTTCTTCATTCATCCATCTGCTCCTGGGTTGGGAAAGCCACAGGAGTACGGGGGAGGAAAGCCACATTCCAATGAGCCTACAGTTCTTAGACTCCATCAAGTCAGCTCAGAATGTCTTTTTGGCCTGAAGTCAAGGTTTCTCTGGTGTGTGTTAGATGCTTCGTGTGGGTTTCTACAGTCTAAGTTTAAATCTTATTATCTTATAAAATGAAGTCAAAGGGTAGTCCTTGTGTCCGTGCACTGGTGTCGATAAAAATAACTTCCTTTGACTTATCCTCAATGCCCTTAGCACACATTGCGCTTCCGCACCAGGAGGAAGGAGGCAGCATGGTGCATGTAACATGGATGGCGACAGACTGGCACAAGACTCATCCTACGTCATAAAGCAAGTTCTGGATACTGTCAAGATCAGAAAGCCAAGGTACCCAGGCTCCCCACTCCCGCCCTACCGATTGGTTTGCTGCCAAAGTGTTCTTTGGGCCATTTTTATTGCCTGGGTCATTTAGAAAACTACTGATACACAGACGAGCAGTGGCGATGCTCAAAAACATCATGCTGGATAAAAAGGGGGCCAGGTATGAAAAGTATATACTATAAAATCCCATCTTTACGAAGTTCTACAATAGGCAAAACTAATTTATGTTGAAAGAAATCAGAACAGTGGTTGCCTTGGGGTAAGGGACTGAGTGGGAAGAAAATAGAGGAACTTTTTGAGGTAACGGAAATGTTCTCTATTTTGATGGACATGTAGGTTACCAGGGTGCTGGAATTTATCAAAACTCTTGAAACTATTAACACTTAAGTTCAAGCAGTGTATATAAATTATATCTGCAGGTTGTATTAAAAGGCATAAAAAGGGGGAAAAAATCTTGCCTTACGAAATCACGTTCTTCCTCCTCCTTCTATTCCTTTCTTCCTTCAATGAATTATACTATGTGCTCAGCTATGTATTAAGCACTGTGCATGTTTTTTAAAAAAAGAATATCTTAATATATAAAGTTTTTTAAAGATTTTATTTATTTATTCATGAGAGACACAGAGAGAAAGAGGCAGAGGCATAGGCAGGAGGAGAAGCAGGCTCCATGCAGGGAGTCTGATGTGGGACTCGATCCTGGGACTCCAGGGTCACGCCCTGAGCTAAAGGCAGACACTCAACTACTGAGCCACCCAGGCATCCCAATATATAAAGTTTAAAAAATATATATATTTAAGTTATCTCTACACCCAACATGGGACTTGAATTCATAACCCTGAGATCAAGAGTCGTATGTCTTCTGACTGAGCCAGCCAGGTGCCCCAGTTTATGTATTAAGGTAAAGAGAGGACTTGGTTCCTGCCCTCATGGAGTTTACAGAGACTAAGAGACATTCCTCTGTTCTTAGTGCAGGGACTCAAACTTTTTTTGACTTCTAACTCACAGTAAGAAATACATCTTGTCATACACACACACACACACACACACACACACACCCCTAACATAACAAATTCACAAAATAAAATTTAATCTTACTAGTATGATGTACTCACATATTTTATTTTCTTTCCTATTCTATTCTAATCCCTTCATTAAAAAAAATAAGTCAAACCCATAAAAGTGATTTCATGACTCCCCCCTGATGGATCATGACCTATAGTTTGAAGAACACTGTCCTGGGGCCCCTTGGGCTTACCTTTAACGCTGCAATTAGCCAATTACATAGAAAATATCATACAATGTCTATGAATACCTCTAGGGCAAAAATTATTTTATACCTTTTGTACCCTTGATGCTAAGCACATAGCCTCATTCCAAATAAATATTTACTTAGCCGAATAATGTTACCAGCTTAAAAAAACAAAAAAAAGAGTAATGAATCTGTCCTCACCTTAGAAAAAATAAAAACAAAACAAACAACAAACAAAACAAAAGCAACTTACTGAGTGGCCTGGAATGGTGCCAACCCAGACTTGCTCACAGTAGCCTACACCCACACCCCGAGTGTTAAGGAGGCTGGCAGGCTGCTTTTTCATGAGACTTCATACCACATCCCATGAAGACAGGCTCTTAACATACCTTTCTTATTCTTCTTCTTTAAAGTGAGAATAAGTAGCAAAATAGCTTGTTTCTTAGACATTTTAAAATACCTACTCACATCTGATGGAGGGTCTATGGATTGCCAAGGTCTCTCTCTCACCCCACTCCCAGATCGGCATTTTGGTGAAAGGGGTGAGGAAGTTACCCTGGGGGCAAGAAAGGAAAGGACAAACCAGAGGAAGAGGTGTAATGGACTGCATGGCCTAATTTTCTTTTTCAACAAATGTGAGATAAGTAGCAGAAATGGAACATAGAAAGAACTGATTCTCTTCCTTGTGCTGAGAACAGGTGTCTCTCCCAGTAGCAAAGAACCATTCCCCTCACGAGGAGAAAGGATCCTGTGTAGGGCTCTGACCTCCACTGAAGGACAGTGTTCAGATTGGCATCAACAAGCAAGGAGAACAAAGTGGTGCCTGAACAGGCATCAGGGCTCCACTTACCCAGTAAGGCAATGATACCCGGGGCATGAAGAGGCTGACATCTATTGAATCAAAAATCCCTGGCTCAAGGAACTATTTTAGAAATGTTCCCCAAGCATGTGGAGTCAGATTTCAGTACCAATGATTTAGTCCAATTTTTCTGTTTGCCAGAAAGAAGTGGGGGAGAGGGGAGCAAAGTGAGCAAAACAGTTCAGTGATAAGCCCCATATGACCTGAATCTTAGACCACACACCAAATACTCATGTGTGAAGCGTGGTAGGTTCATTCACTGAGAAACTAAGTTGGGCAAGGGGGCAAGGTCTGGCCAGGAAAGTCCAGTGGCTGCCCGCTAACAGCTAGAGGCAAATAGCAGGCCTCAGAGAGGATACCAGCTCAGGTCCGCCCGAAGCCCCAGAGGGTGGCTGCTGACACAAAGTCAGCTGACTCCAGGCCCCCCACTTTGAAGACTGGAGGGAAGAGCGTACTCTTGCAGCTATAGTCCAGGCTGGCTCAGGCAATGGACCGGCTGGGAGTCTGCAGGTGAGAGAGATTGCAAGGCTGACCCCCAAGGTCAAAGACAAAAAGCATATTCCTTGTGTCTAAGCCATGCAAAACACAGGTGTCTACTCATCTGCTTTTCTCATCATCTTTGGGCCATATGTCAGAAGGCATGGGCCCTACGTCAAGGGCATCCAGCTTCCTACTGACCAGGGCCCTCATTTGCAGTGTAACTGAGGGCAGGTAACCTTGAGCCTAGATTCCTAATCTTCAAATTGGAGATAGTAACACTGATCCACAGGGTGATGTGATAGTCAAATGAAATAATACCAAGAGATATTAACTATCTAAATATGAGGTATGGCATTTTAGCCCTTTAGCTCTTGCCACTCACTCCTACATGCAAGTGGCTGATCTAAGGAAATATTTCCTGGGAGAGACGTGCACTACAGTTATGAGCATGGGTTTAATAATCAGCCCCAGGGATAAATCTTGGCTCTGTCACTTATTAGCTGATTCTGGATGAGTCATCTAGACTCTGAATTTTAGGGACGCCTGGGTGGCTCAGTGGTTGAGCATCTGCCTTCGGCTAAGGTCGTGATCCTGTGGTCCTGGGATCGAGTCCTGCATCAGGTCCATGCAAGAGCCTGCTTCTCCCTCTGCCTATGTCTCTGCCTCTCTCTCTCTGTGTGTCTCTCATGAATAAATAAATAAAATCTTAAAAAAAAATAAATCAAATAAACTCTGAATTTTAAACTCTAAAAATGGACGAGTGCCTTCCTCTCAGGATCCTAGTAAGAACTGAATAAGATAAAGTATAAAGGGCTTCACCTGGTATCTGAAACATGGCAAGCCCCTAATGGACCACAGCTACTATCTTCATAATTCTTCTAAAAATGCTTGAAGATGCCTGAGCAACAGACTAGGGAACATCCGGACAATTCTCCAAAACCAGGAAGAAGATGCCCTTGAGCCCCCAGCTTTAAGCACTTACATCAATAAGGTCAGACAGGTCGTGGATGTAGTACTTGAAGACAGACGCATTGGTTGCCTCCAGAGCCAGTAAGTACTCATTCCGGGCTTTAATGGCCTTCAACTTATTCTCTGTGTACTTGGCTTGGCGCTGAAAAGGGAACAAAAGTTCAATTCTACTTTTTTTAAAGGGGAGACTGTTCTCTAAAAGATGAAAGTACAGTACATTCGAGAACCACAATTGTACTGCTACTCCCTATGCGCGTCTGCCTTAAATTGGGTTCTAATTCTGTTTAATGAGATTCAAGGGCATAATGTAGATCAATTCAGGAAAGGTTAATGAGGCTCCCTACTTTAGATGCACGTCCCACTTTGATTGTAACTACTAACACCATTCTCCATCCTTGTACCGGACCCGGAAGAAGGCATCACTACATCTGCCCCAGGATACAGGGCACCTGAAGCCAAACCCTAGGTCTGCAGTCCCTCTGCCAGGTATGAGAAAGGTTTCTAATGTTTCTTGTGGATCTGCTACAGGTGAAAAACTTGGAGCCTCCATGCCCATGTTCCTCCAGTACCTAGAATTTCTTCCAGGGCAGATGGCAAAGACTCACGTTTGACCATTAGGCACTAAGGAAACCAGAGTTTCTTTGTCCTTCTCTTCATAGCCCCTACTGGAAAACTTCTATTAGCCCTGACTCCCAGAGTGCTCCTCCCCAGCCCCCACAGATGCTGAAACATACACACCTTCTCCTTCATCTTCTCAATCTTCTTCACCGAGCTTCTTCGGACGTGCTTCTCTTCAATGCGGACATTGGATGAGGAGTCAGGGGAGCGTGGGGTCTGCCGGTCTTCCTGCTTTACCGATTTTCCGATTTGCTTCTCCTCCTGCTTCTCTGCCTCCTTTAGCTTGCTCTGAGCACTGATGCTGTCGGCATTGTACATGTGATATGTCTTCATGACCTGCAAGACATCCCCCACCCCCGCCCCCAGAGGTCAAGCCAATGGGGTCAATTCTCTGCTTTACAGACTAACAGATTCAGGGACCTGTCCCACATGAAGCAATATCCTCATGCCCTTAAGGGAAAAATTCTTAAGTGTTTGGTTCAGCAAACATTGTATATTAAAGACCACCCAAAGCACAGGAAAGCAGCATTTGAACTGAGCCAATAAGTCTTATTAAAATGGCTTCATGTCTTCCGTCACGTATTATTTACTTCTATTTATTAACACCTATAATCATTCCTCTTTCATATCGGCTAAGTAATTTCTATCACTTTGCCATCACACAACACCAAAGACACAAGAAACCCCCTCACCACTTGGATCTCAAGAACAAAGCCCTTCCCAAGCAGGGTAGGAACCCTGGGGAGGCCAGCACAGCCTGCAGAATAGCCAATCTTTTCAGACCTTTCAGATATAAAATGGGGAAGAAGAAAGGCTCCAAAAGCTCTTTGTGCTGGCCTAGCATTCTAGGGATCCCGTCTGTCTGCTTCAGGTACATTGAACTCACTACAACGACAGCAGCAGCTTTCATTTCTTGAGCACGTAGTATATGCTTGGCTTTGTGCCAAGTGCTATACACACAAATACAGCAACCCTGTGATCTAGAAAACAACCCTATGAAGACTGTTAATCCAGCCAACAATTCAGGTAAGAGCCTAAGAAGGAATAAAACCCACATCAGGTGAAACCAGAGTTGCCACAGGAAGGAAGAAATGTTAAAGGAGAGAAATGCAATTTTCAAGTTTCCCACCAAAGCCACTGTTGGGGAGTCCAATCTCTTTTCTTAACAAAGAAGCCTAGAACTTGTGTATATTTCCTCCCAAGCATACTTCCAGCCACACGGTGCCTGCTCTTCCCTGCTGGAGCTCTGTTTCCACACAGGGAGTCTCTAGCTTCTATCTGGGAATTAAAAATGCTGATTACAACTAAGCAAGCTGAAGTGTAAGAGTGCCGATATTTTGATGCTGTGCAATCTCTTTAAGAGGGAGAAAGAGAGTGTGGGATGCATGTATGTGGGGTTGGGTTGCAGACTGAATAACAGAGGGGAGGAGGGGCATAATATTGATAATAATTTCTATCGCTTACTTAGTATGTGCTGTGTGTCAGAGGCTTTATGTGTGTCGCCTCATTGAACCCTCACATCAACTCTATGAGACATGTCATTATCTCTACTTTTAAAGATGGGGAAGCCGAGGCTCAAAGGGATTAAACTATCTCACCCAAGGTCACGCAACTAGTAAATGGCAGAATCAGGATTCAAACTCAGGTTTGTCAGACCATAAAGTCCACATTCTGAGCTACTAGGCACCAGTGTCTTCCTCTAAATAGACCAGAGCCGGGTTAGTTGGTAGGAAAGGTTAGGTTTAACCAAGACTAGTTTGAAAAGAGGAACTGGTTTTATCAATGGCTTTGTGTTAGAGTGGTGGTCCCAACTGGGGGCTAATCTAGAGACCTTTGTTTTTTTTAAGATATTTATTATTTATTTATTTATTTATTCATTCATTCATTCACTCATTCATTCATGAGAGACACACATAGAGATTGAGAGAGGCAGAGACACAGGTAGAGGGAGAAGCAGGCTCCACACAGGGAGCCCGGCGCGGGACTGGATCCCGGGACTCCAGGATCATGCCCTGGGCTGAAGGCAGGCTCTATTCACTGAGCCACCCAGGGATCCCTTAGAGATCCCTTAAATCCCTTAGGATTTTAATGGTTACAACTTGGGAGCTTGCTCTGGCATCCTGTGGGTAGAGGCCAGGGAGACTGCTAAACAGCCAGTGCACAAGACCCCATAATAAAGCTGTCTACCCAAAATGTCCATGGTACCAAGGTTGAGAAACCCTGGGTTAGAGGGACCTTATGGATGTACTAATGCCTTAGAATCAGCGAGAGGTAGTGGAAAGAATAAAGAATACTGGGACATTGACAAAGTCAAAGTACATTAGAGTTTAGATGTCTCATTTTGGATACAGAATGTTTTAAATCAGCTTCACGTTATTTTCAACCTGACATTATTTCCTGTAAGTATAAGATCAACTCTGTATATTCTCTACAGAGGAGAAGTGATATTTAATACCTGGTACCATTAAAAACCCTTCTAAGTAATTCAAACAGTCCTCCAGATTCCAGGTTGACTAAGAAGTGAAGAAGAGTCATCTGTTATCCAGACTGAAGAAGGGTATTCAGGAGACTACTTTTTTTCTTTTTATCTGAATGTGGATTCAAAAGCTTGAATGAACAGTTATAAAAATGAATGAGTTTTTAAAAAGTGATTTTCCATTTCATGAGGATGCATGATGGATAAAGAAGAAACACTAAGAATGAATATGAGATAAAAAAGGACTCAAAGGAATAATACCCGGAAGACAACAATGAAGTAATAAAAATTAGTGATTTGTGATTTGTATTGCTCCTTTCCACTAAAGAACTTTCTTCAAAAGAGTTACACTACCTCATCTAAATAAAACTATGAATTCCTAAGGGTAAGCACCTCTTCTGTGTTCTCTTCTCCACAGTTGGGAAATGTGTCATGTACATAGTTGGTAGTTTTAAAATCAATGTGGTTGCCCAAATGACTTGATGACACCAGGTCTCTCCTCTGTGGAAATATGGAAGAAGTATAGCTAGTATCCTTCAACTCAAGGAAAAACTGAGGTATCCAGAGGCCAAAGCTTGAATAAGTGATGCCAAAACAATTGGGAGAAATAGAGAAGTCAAAATAGGACCTGGAGAAATATATACATATAGTGAGGCAAATATAAACTAGGGAAAAAATCCAGAAGTTGAAATTCTTAGTTCTACAAAGAGAATTCACTTTACTTCAAAAAAATGAAATCTTAATTCATGCCATTAGCTCTGCTCTGCTCTCTCCCCAAGCCAGACTAAAATAATAGAAAAGAATTTATTATTATTATTATTATTATTATTATTATTATTATTTAGATATAAACTGAGGAAAACAAAAAGAATGAAAGCAGCACCTAAAAAGCAGGGAGGCAAGTAGTAAATTATCTACCAAACCCTAAACCAAAAGTAGGCAGAGGCAAGAAGCAACCAGCCTTACATCACAGAAGCCCCAAGAGGAACTGGTGGTGGCAGTGGGATGAAGGTGGAGCTAAAACAAGAGAAACTACTGAAAGCCTAAGAATTGTTAGATTCCCAGATCCCACCCCTCCCCCTCCATTGTGGAGAACTAGAGGCATATTCTCTTATAGAAGGCCTATGGATTGGGACACCAGGCTCAGCTGAGGATAGGGGGTACTGAACTTAGAATAGGAAGATCAACTGAAAATGCTATACTGAATGTTGTGATGGCCCTGGCACCTTCACAGACTAGGCAGGTCACAGACGAGGCAGGAGGTCAGGAGAGCCTTGTCTGGGGAATCTGACTATCCAAGATAAAAGACCTAGAAATACTGATATCAGGGCTTCCCTAAGGACACACCAGTCAGATCACCCTACAGTAAAGACCACCGTTGGCACAGAACTTCCAACTAGCTTTTCAATGCCTCCCTTTAAAATATGAAAAGGTAGGGCAGCCCCGGTGGCTCAGCGGTTTAGCACCACCTGTAGCCCAGGGCGTGATCCTGGAGACCCGGGATCGAGTCTCACGTTGGGCTCCCTGCATGGAGCCTGCTTCTCCCTCTGCCTGTGTCTCTGCCTCTCTCTCTGTGTCTCTCATGAATAAATAAAATCTTAAAAAAATATATGAAAAGGCAGCTAAAGATTACCAAACATTTAAGAAAAATATCTAATATGAAAGGCCAAAACCATTGAGAGGGAACAGAAGGTATACAGAAAGAAGAAACCTTCAAAACCAATGAATAGTATCTCTAGATACATCAATGAAAAACGAAAAGACACTGTATCATGAAATAAGAACAGAATGCAATAAAAGAGGAACATTTAGAGAACAAGAAGAGAGATCTTGGCAATTAAGATTCAATTCAAATATCTCTCTAAGGAGCCCGATTTTATGCCCTTCTTCTGGGAAGACATGTAAATGTTATCACCTCATATTTTACTTGCTGCTTTACTCTTGTGTCTCTTCTATTAAAACTAAATGCCTTTAGTTCAGGGACATCTCTTATTTGTCTTCGTATTGCTAGTGCCTAGTGCTGGAGACAAACAGGCAAGCAGAGTGAGGGTACTATTCATTGACATTATTTCAAGAGAGCAGGTGCTAAATAGCAGTCTTCAGCGGCTCTGCCAGCAGACAGCTGCTGCACCAGATCAAGGAGCCATATATTCAGGGGGAGTACAGAAGAACAGAACTTCTAGGGCAACAATACCCCAGTGTCACAACACCTCTTCTTTCTTTCTTAATTATAGGGCTTGACTCTTCCTACTTAGCCAATCCATGTGGCTCCCATACTCCCACATACCTTCCTTCCTGTGGGTACTTGCTGGGCTTTTCCAGATACAAACTATGAGTACAAATGAGGCAGAGAATTCCAGAGTTCTTTGTGTGTTCCAACTTCAAAGGCATTTGGGGTCACCAGTTGGAAAATGAAAACCACTTATGCCATGGCCTACAAACTAGCTAGGCTCATTATGGGGGGAAAAACATATGGAGGAGAATGCTCACTTGAGCTGCTCTCTGAATGGCAGCTGTGGGAAGCAGCCCCTCGCACAGAATGCCAAGTCAGGAAAATCAAAGGTCCTTCAGGCATAAAAAAGGAGGGTACAGAGGGGCAGCTGGCCACTTATGGTGTGAGTCTGGGCCTCTTGCCGAAAAGCATCTTTATTTGAGAACACCGAGGCTCTGCCCCTTGGATCATCAAGGTTCAAAAATACTTAAATTATCCCCCTTAGGTAATCAGTCTCCCAAAAAGAAATATTTTGAGCATTAGGGGAGATACGAGCTAAGGAGAGCACCGGACATGGTGGGTTCCTTATATTCTTGGTTCCCTTTATTCCATGCCCACAAATAACTTTTATTGCCCACAGGGTCACTGAAGCAAGGGCCCCTTTTGCCTTCCCAAAAAGTAAATAAGGTAAAAGCTCCTTATCAAAAGATCTCTGTTGTTCTCTTAGCTCCTCTGAGAGAAGGAGAAAGAACATTCTGCAAGTAGCTTCCCAAAGCCAGCATATAATAGTGCCAAGTTTCTACTTGATGAAATCACCATGTTGAGTGACCAATTATCCTGGCTTACCAAGGGCTTTCCTAGGTGTAGCACTCAAAGTCCCATGCCCTGGAAAACCCTTCAGGTCCTAGGCAAACTGGGATAGTCAGCCACCCTAATGCCATGGTGCCTTACTGAGGCCAGGCCTACACGTACCTCATCCTACAGAAGAAAGAACTCATAATTCTATCCTCTGAACTTCCAAATGGCCTACAGAATCCGCACACTCACTTGACCGTTAACTACTGTCTGATATTTCAGAAAATGTGATTGGAGATATCAGTGTATGAAGTATATGGGGACCTGGGTCATGGAGGTCACCGCATCCTCCAGGTGTAGCTAGTGGCACATCAGGTGGAATCTGGTGGCCTAGTTTGGTGGACTCCAGTCAACAGACCAGCGCTTTTCAATCTTGGTACTACTGACATTTTAGGCAAGATAATTCTTTGTTGTAGGGGGCTATCGCATGCATTACAGGATTATAGCTGCATCGTGAACTCTAGTACAGCCCCACCCCAGCCATGAAAAAAAAAAGTGTCTACGGACATTTCTAGATGTCCCCTTGGAGGAAAAAGTCACTGTGCTTGAGAATCGCCCTACCAGACCCTTCTGCCTTCCCTGGAACTTGCCAGGGTTCTCTACTCTTTCTTCCCTTCCCATCGCTTGCTAGGAAAAATGTTAAATTTTTCTTTTGGCCTTGGACAGATTAGAAGAGTGTGTATCCAGGGATAAAAGATAGAACACAAGGGAATATACTGGATGGTAACATAATAGCATTGTATGGTGACAAATTGTGGCTGCACTCAGTGAGCACAGCATGCTGTACAGACTTGTTGAATCACTATGTTGTGCCTCCGAAATCAACATAACATTGTGTGGCAACTACACTACAATAAAATAAAACAAAAATAAAAATAAAAGAGTGTATACCAATTTGCCTCATGGCAGAGGACTCCATGCCCAGCCAATTCTCAGCCTGTGCGCCAGGCAGGAACATTTTAGGCTCTGTGCAGAGCAGGAAAGCACTGGCCAATATTCGATTGCCTGGAGATTGCAGTCCTATGAGACAGTTCAGTCCTCTTCAAACCAGAGCAGCAAGTTCCATGGTTTTCCCACAAAGTATACCTTTTCACTTACTTATTTTTTAAAAATCATAGCATATTAGGAGATCTCGGACTCTGAGCAAAGTATGTAGATCCCTGGACACTCTTCTTTTGTGGCTACCTCAAGTCCTCCTGCAGAAGTGGCAACTTGGGGTTGAGCTGGTTTGGGGTTTGCTGGTTCTCCATCCTACTCCTCCTCAGAAGGAGCAAGTAGCAGAGGCCCATGATGCTTATGAGAAAATAAAAGGATTCATACAATGACTTCCTGTGTCACAGTCTATCTTGGGGAATTCTCTGCCAGGAGAAGGGACTAATAGCTCTTCCTGGTGCCTAGAAGATGCTTGAAAAATAAAATGCAGAAGCAAAGCACTGAAAAGACAAAGGGGTTTAGGAAAACCCATCTAGTCTGTAAATGGTTCACATCAGCATGCTTCTGTTTTTTTTAAAAAGCCTTAACTGCACTTGAAAGAAATGAAAACTTGGGAGTTGAATCAAAGAGTACCATCTATCTACTTGGATTCAGAGCAGAAGAATCACAGAGCAGAAATTCCAAACAAACTGAGTGTCACTGGAGACCAGTCTGATGACTACTCTACCCTATTTGCTTGCTTCATAGTTGCCATGACAAAACAGCCACACCTAGGCTTTTGGACCAAGAACATGGAATTCTCTGATTCCAAATGCCTGTGATGCATGTCACCATGGCCTGTTTTCCTATGAGGGAGGAAAGAAAGAATGGAAGGAAGGAAGGAAGGAAGGAAGGAAGGAAGGAAGGAAGGAAGGAAGGAAGGAAGGAAAGAAGTAAAAAGAAAGAAAGAAGAAACCACAGTGAATAACCAAGTAAACACAGGAAATCTATTTTGCCTCCAGAACACAATGGGGCAACCCCAGAGAATGACACAAAGGCTGGGCCAGCCCTGCAGAAGAAGGGGGCCCTGAAAGGCTTTAGCTACACAACTGGAATATTCCCCGTATGACAACACTAAGTTTCCTGGTGTGCATATGTGTTTTAATTATAATTAACAAACCCTGGCTGGAGAGGACACCACCACTACCTCCTCCTCCCAGCGCATGAAGAAACATGCACCAGCCACAGGCATCACATGCCTTAAAGCACCAGCCATTTCAAAACCGATTGTGTTTTCTTCTCCAAACCTGAAGCCTGCCTCTTTACTGAGGTTTGGCCTTTGAAAACCCCAGAGAGTTGATGCCAAGCCCTCTCTGCCTGAATTGGCCCCTTTGATCAGGTGCCTTTAAAAGGATCCTGTGCTTCCTCTAGTGTACCTGCTCTCGTCTCAAACCCACAGATCCATCCCAGAACTGATGCGAAACCTTGAACATTAAGTCCTTCCCAGCAGGCATATATGAATGGCGCAAAACAGACTGTGTTCCTTGCCATTAGGTCTGGGGTCCCTGGCTTGCAGCTAATGGGCATCAGTTGTGCTGATGAAGGCCTGGGCTGGTCTCTGGCGATTATGCCCCAATGAGGCCAGAGTTAGTCTGCACAACTGAGGAAGGAGCTTATTTTAAGAGTTTTGGCTCATTCAGTTTAAGAATGTGAAGAAAAGAAATGGGTGGAGTCACCCCCAATGGGGACCACGCACTGTTAACCTCAGCTCAGTTCTGCTGCTGATGTGACTATGGCCACAAGCTGCCAAATGCTGCTTCCCTCTGCTTGTTAAAGAGCCAGGCACCCATCTGACTTACTGAGTACAGCTCATTCAGGACCTTCATCAAATCATCTTGGAGCTGCTGGCCGACTTCTTTACTCTGCAAGGAAAGAAGAATGAAGGTTAATTGGGGAACAGAAGGAGTAAGTAGGGGGCGACAAAGGCAAGATCTGCATTGGCTCTATAACTAACACAGACTCAATTAAGGCCCATTATTTAATCCAGCAAATCAGATAACCACTCCGATCAGACCCAATTATGGTCAGATTACTCAAAGAGTTTGAATAAAATGAAATGTGCCCCTCCTATAGCCTTGCTAAGGCAACCGTGTGGAGGGCGAATGAGTGTAAGCTTCGATTTTTCGGAAGCCTACACTCCGAAGAGCAGGCCTGAAAGCCATATCCTACCTAGTGACTGTTGGGAGGTGGAGTAAGCTTTCTTGGACACTTGCACTTGAGCTTTCTTGAGAATTGTGCAAGAAAGTCAGATGCGAAATAGGATGCCATAGAAAGAAATATATAAATATCCAAGGACTTCAAAGTACCTCACTACGTAGGAACCTCCAAGCAGGAAGGAGGGATAGGTCCTACTTGATTCATTTCTACCACAAACTCCCAGGGCAGTGGAACCCCAATAATGACTGGTTTGGACATTAGCTAATGTTACTGGATTCTGATAATACATATTAAGGGGTTTCCAACAGGTTAATCTTAAGCAGTGTGGCTCTTGGGTTCTTTGTTACTACCACCCAGGGCTGGAATCTAACTACACGTACAGAATAGTTGAAATAAAGAAGCAGGAAGGAGAAAAGAGCCATGCCTTCTAAACTGAGTGTTTTTTTTGTTGTTGTTTTTTTTTGTTTTTTTTAAACTGAGTGTTTTAAGCTGAGGTCAAGAGCAGGGGATAAAACTGATTGGCATCACTGGGTCATTGAGAGAGAAAGTCCTTGTTTTATTGTCTGCCAGCTCCTTCTAGTTCTTTCCTACCAATCAGATAACAACAATGCCCTTCTAACAGAAGGTAGAGTACTACCTCTGGCATGGCTCTGCTTCCAGGCAAAGAAAGAGAGAGGTCTTGCACGTCAGAAACATAATCATTTATGATCTTGCTTTATATTCAAGATGTATGACTTTAAAACCATTTTTTTTACTACCAAAGGAATATATGTTTATTGTAATTAATAAGAAAACTGGAAAAAGAAAAAACAAAACAAAAACAAACCCCAAATGCAAGAAAACCATAGGAAACATTCAAAAAGAAAAAGTAACTTTTAATTCTTAACACTAAGAAATCAACACGTTTTTCTTGTCTTTTCTGTATGATTTTCATGAAATCAGGGTTGCATTATACACACTGTAACTTATTCACTTAAATATTTGTGAACAGTTACCTCTATATTATTCTAGAACATAATGAAAGATGATATTGATGTAGCTCCAATTCTTGGACATTCACTTTGCTTACAAATTTTTATGACAAAATATGCCGTATTACATTACTTTGTGTATCATCTATGCACACACCTTTCATCATTTTCTCCTAGAAGTCACATTGCTGAGTCAAAGACTATTCATTTATGCCATTAAACTGCCCTTGAGAAAAACTGTACCAATGAAAAATACCACCAGAAGCATATAAGCCTGTCACTTCACCTTTTTTTCTCTTGACGATTGGGTATGGCATCCTACTGTGATCTGCAGTTCTTTGTACTGAACCTGAACTTCTTTTTTTACATGTCCCTCAGTCATTTTCATGTCTCTTTAATGCTCTGCCTTTGTTTTATTATGGAATTAATTATGGGATATAACATATGTGTGACCTTCGTTGTGGGAAGGCAGGACTTTTTACACCTGGTAGTGTGGAAATGGGTAAGAGGAGCCCTGAAGGAGCAATCACAAGACTCTCCTATTCCTGGCTCCTCCACCATCAAGAAGATAACTTTGAACAACAAGATTCATCTCTCTGGGCCCCTGTTTTCTTTTCCATAAAATGAAAGTCTAACGCATTCCTAAGGCCCCTCCCTAACCTTGGACCATTCTATGATTCTTCATGATCTTTTGCCTGTCTTCTTGAGTCCATATTAGATTCAACCACCACCCAGTTCAGTGTACAGCTCGTTGGCTTCACTTCCCAAAGTAGAAGATAATGAGTAAGTTCTCCTTGGGGGCTGAGATGTTCTACAAAATGCACAGCTTCGGGGTTATCTTGTCAGTCTTAAATTTACCATTCCCAAACGTCTCTCATTCAATGCCCTTAACCACTGAAAGAGGCCACAAGAGGAAATGCCTTTTATCTAGAATCTAGCGTACCAGCCTCTCCTTCCCATCATGAGGAAAGCTGAGCTCCACTGAAGCAGCAGAGACCCAAGGAGGTGAAGTGAGGCAAAATGACTCACCAGCCAGCCCCAGAGTCAGCAACAAGGCCAGGAAGTGACCATGAGTATCACTTCCAAGCTCCCTGCCCCCCAAATGCCCTGCCCTCCCACCTCCAGGTCAACCCCGCTGCCAGCAGGCTCCAGACCTCCCTTACCACCTCCTTGTGTTTAAATGGTGGAGGTTATGGGAGAAAGCTCCCATTCCCCTACCCTGTTGCTTACCCAGGTCTTCAATAACTTAGCCGCAGGAGGAAGGGGGAGGGGAAGAGGGAGGAGAAAAAGCATAACCAATAAAAAAGCAATTAAGCCCAGGCAGATGTTTCCTTTCGTGTACCGATTAGTTGGAAAAGGACCGACTCAACTATTATCCCTGTTTATTTGAACAAGCTGCTGAAGCGATCCTGACTTACGGCTCCCTGTGGCTGAGGGCTGGGCTGGCTGGGCTGGGCACACATGGGGAGCTACCCCAGCGAAGGTGGCCCCCAAAGCCCCCAACACATGGGAACAGTTCTACCCCAAGGAGAGAGGCAGGAAATGGCCAAGGCCTCCCCTCCCTCTCCTCTCACGGATGCTAAAGGGCCACCGGTCTCTATTTCAGAGACCTTCACTGGGGGCCTCTGGGGGCCAGCGCAGCCCAGCAAGCCAGGAAGGGCTTCCGTGCTGGCCGCCCCGTGGAAGGCTTGTGGGAGCTGGGCAGCTACCAGGGGGCCCCACCCAAAGACAAAAGGGACATTTAATCCCGGGAACAACAAAACCTGATGAGGCCGAGGACATGACAATGAAGTCTGCAGGGCCTTTCCGTTCCCTGTTAAAAAAAAAAAAAACAAAAAAACAAAAACGCAATGGGTTTCTAGGCAGGGAAGAAAAAGAGAATTTACAGAGCCGTCTTTGTGCGCTATCACACAGCCTGCATCTCTTTTCTTTACAATTTCTTGGAAGAGAATGAGTCATCTAAACATTGCAGGAAACCAAATAGAAGTTGAGGGAAAAAATTACTTTGGGCAAAGTTTTTCTCTTAAATGTTTGCATAGTAATCTTTGCCTGGAAAAAAAAAGAGGATGCCTAAATTTAGAATAGAGATGTGGCACAGTTAACAATGCTGGTTCTATGGGATAGGAAGTGGCATGGTGTCTTAGGCGGGGATCTTTTATTTTGAAACTCACTACAACCGTGTGGCCAGTGTGTTTCCCGGGGAGGAGGGCCCCCCTCTGCCTGCTGCTGGGGCGGAGCTGATCCGAGATTGCTACAGCTCCTGCCAGCTGTGCGTTTGCAAAATGGGCAGGGAATCCTCCTTTTCCAACAGAGAACAGCACTGGATGACAGAAATGAAACGCACAGCCTCATTTCCCCAAGACCATAATCTTCCAAAGCCTCCTCCCTCAAAGAAAAGATGTAGCGGTTGACATGCAAGGAAACAAGAGGCCACGTGGTCTGGGCTGCCCGACACTGGGCTGGGTACACTTCTTTGGATGGATCCATCTCCTGAGCTCGCATGGGTTTGTCTATCGGCATTGACCAAAGAACACAGATTATGAAAAGGGTCTAAAACCAGTCCTCATCAGGGAGATTACCTTTTAACTTATCCTCTAGTTATTTTGCTCAGCACTAGTGCGGTGGGTGGGCTGTTGTTTATGGGCTATCGGTACTACAAAGCCGCAGTATTTGACAGGCACAAAATTATCCCGTTTGTATGAAAGGAAAAAGAGAGGAGGCATGCCTCTGCCATGTGGTGAGAGCTAATCTCAGCGCCGTCCCAAGGCTTAGCTTGTCAGCAGGTAGAAACAGTGGGTCATTTAGTTCCCTGCCGATGAGCCTGTGCCAGCTGTTTTCCAAAAAAAGAATCTAATTTTCAAGGGCACGTATCTCCCTCCACCAGTGCTGCTCCCCCTCCACCCCCAGAGATACTTCTGAGACGAACTGTTTAAAAAATCCAGTTTTAAAATTGAATTTACATTTACAGGTTTCTGAGGAAAGGGATACGAAATCCACATGAAGCTCTGGCAGCAGGAGACGCGCCACCAGATGTACAGTGACAGTTTCAGGGGCACTCATTCACCACCTCAAAGAGGTCAAGTTTCAGGAGTTGGAGCTTTGCCTTCAATGCTTGTGGTGGGGAGGATAGGGGTACAAAGAGTGGGTGTTTGGCAGCACGGCCAGTGCTGGGGTTGGTGGACATTATGTCTGGCCTTTCCCCAACCCACCTCAGCTCTTCAAAACAAGTGGCACAGTGTGAAGTTACAGGGTTGCTGGGAGGGGGGCGGCGGTGATCCTGCAGGTCAGAGTTCAGAAATGATTTCTAGATTTTCCCCACAGCCACACCACTTGTGTATATGCAGAGGATCTCTTTCTATTCAGCAAGTGCTCATTAAGATACCACGTGACGGCTTCAGGAAGGCTGTGCTCCAGTTACAACTTCATACTCTGGGGAGCCCCAGCTAGTATAAAATACAAATATACTGAATTGCAAGACTTTTATAGAGAGGTAGGCTGGGAACTGCCATGAGAGGGACACTTAAAAGTGCTTTTACCTTCAAGACAGGGTAGACCAGGATTTCAAAATGTACTTTTTAAAAACTGCAATCAATTTTCATATTATGGTGTATCTACAACAAAAGTACTCATTACGCGCAATGCATTCTATTTCCTATTCTTTTTTCTTCTATTTTTTTTTATGCTAGTCATAACTCACTAGGTTCATTTTACAACTCATTAATGAGTCATTATGCACAGGTTTAAAAAGACTGGGTATGCTGAAATTGTGGAATTAATAAAGAAAATAGTGGGTTAGGGACTAGAGCCCACCAACTAAGACAAGCATTAAATGACTCGCCCTCTAAAGGTAGCTGATGAGATGTTTGGAAGCAGGTTCAACTCTTAGATCTTGGCAAGGGGGAAATGCTGGATTTTAAGGAGTGAGCAATAGTCTGTGTGCAAATATTTATAGAATGCCTATTATGTGTCAAGCACTTGTGGTTTGACTGGGAACACAACAGTATACAAAACAGTTTAAAATTTACAAGCCACCGAGAAAGATGGACATTAATCTGGATGTCCAAGCCTATCAGAACACAGCTCTTCTGGTTTCAAAGGCCTTACTAGAATTGGAATTTCTTAAGCTAGTTTTCTATTCAAGATCAATATTTTTTTTCTACCTCAACCAAGAGGATTCTGCACTTTAACCTAACTCCAGAGCAAGTTAAATGGTGAATCTAGCTTGCCAGAAACCGAAATCTGGATTTCAAAAAATCTTGCTATTCTACAGCATATCCTTTTTCTTTGAATTTTCCTTTATAAGTGATAATAGATATTTCAGTTTATAATGACATTGTTTCAGTGACTCCCAGAGTGGGCACATTCTACTTTTAAAGAATCTCTTGAGCTTGTCAGCACCGTAAAAACAAAGCTCACCAGTAGCTCCTTCACTCAGAAGTGAACGGGTGTAGTTACGTGCTCCTGGAGACAAGAGTCATAACTTAAAAGAAAATGTCTGAAACCTGATACCGTCTGAGGCTCAAAATACCTGGCTCAGAATTCACCTTCTAACACAACTGACTTCTCAATCAGATTCTTGTTTAATGATCTGAATTACTTAGCCTAAACAACAAAACAAACAGATTATAACTTTTAAAGCACTTTCGGTCTCCCATGGTGTCAATCCCTGCTTTGTGCCTGTACAGGGGCTGCGAGGTAGTCACAGTTGTTGAGTCAATTAGATAAAATGTCTGTTTCAATTTAAACATCGTGCTTTCATGTAACGACAGAAATAAAACAACAGAGTTGCCTTTACAGCATATAGATCATTAAAAGTGGAAACTCCATCAGAAGGTGCCCACATACACAGGTTACAGTTCACAGATGAGACACAAAAGGTGAAATGACTTTTCCAGGGTCACACAGCTATTCAGCACCCAGTGGAGGCCACAAGCAGTACTGGGAGAGGGTGAAGACACACGTAGGCTCTGGACGGAGCAAGAATTGAATCCTGCTTCCACTACCTGATTGCATGACCTCGGGTAAATTATATGACTGCTCTTCGCCTTAGTTTCCACATCTGCAAAATAGGGTGATAATGAGATAATCCACGTAAAGTCCTTAAAACAGAATCTGACACCTAGGATGCTCAATAACCGTTAGGTATCATTCTATTAACACCCACTTGACTGCTCTCCCATCACACCTGTGCTCCTGCTTATGTGCCCTCAAAATACATTAATGATCGTGAACTGGGGAAGGTCCCAGAAGCTAACCCCCAGGCAGGATTCCAGCTAAATCTCTGATGGAAGGGTTCTATCAACCCACAGGGAAGAACAATCTTTGCTTTTCCTTATGCCCCCTGCTGCACAATCTAATCTCCTCCTCAGTTACAGTAAGAACCAAAGTAACAATGACTCCATTAGAAATACGCAGTTTTCCTATGGGGAGACAAAAAAAGTAGGTGTGTAGCACAAAGGAGGGAATTGGGAGTGGAAAAGGGTAGTATAGAAGGAAAATAAGGAGGATAGAATTACCTTCTATCCCTTCAGAAAGATTAAACAGAGAAAATCCTTCTCAACTGCACAACTGGGACTTCGTTCAATTGGGGTCATAAATTAAAGAAACAAAGGTAGGAGCTCCCTACTGCCTAGGTCAGAAAAGTCAAAGACTACCCATTACCAAGTTCTGGTTTAATGAAATCCAGGGGCTTTGTCCTCTAGAGCACTTGTTTCTGAAAGCCATTTCCTTAAGGCTTTTCCAGAAGTTCTGCAATGTATGAACAGTCAGACTTAATAACCACAGGAACGCTAGTGGCCCTGGGAGAAAATCCATTCTCTAGCAAGACAGTGATCTCTGTGGATTCAGCTCCTACCTTCCATGGATGCTCACCCTGCTCTGTGACAAGTCACCAGAACCTCTTGCTATGGAAACACATAATTCAGACAAGACTGAGTCCCACTGGACTGGACCAGGGCCAGGGATGGGGCTGGGGGCTGGGAAGAAGCCAAAGGCCCTCTGCTCTCCCAGGACCTTAGATGGCAGAGACTAAAACACAGTGTTGTAACAACTCGAATGTTCCTTTACGGTCGTTCTATCTCTTAGAAGGACCCATTCTAAGACTAAGAAAATAAGCTGAAAGCAAAATCCCTTAAAAGGAAAGAGATAACCAAGTATGAGGCTTCATTTTTTAAATCACTACTGTGACCCTTTTCTTGGCAAATTTCCATCTTTAGCTCTTCTGGATAATGATGTTATTAGCAGAATATAATAATGTCTTCAGGCTCTGATCTCTAGCGCCAAAGCATTTCTTGAGGTCATACTGAAGATCTCCCAGGCAGGACACGGAAGGCATAGAAATGGTGTCTAGGTAACTGTGGTGCCCTGGGTAGACCAGGACACAGGGGACAAAAGACACAAAGGCAACAGGCAACTTGAGAACACAAATCTCTCAGCAACTGTAAAATGAACACTGGAGAAAAAAACAATCGATGGCTTGGAACTGGGCAAGAAGAAGGGAGGGGTGGGGAGAGCCAGAATGATAAGGTGCTTGCATGCATAGGCCCTCCCACAATAAGGAATTCCAGGAGCTGGGGGATGGGAAGAATGCCTGTGTGGCTCCCAGATGGCCGGGAAAGGCTGGAAGAGCACAAGTTAATAGAGCTCATCTGAAAGTTGGCAGCGTGAACACCGAGAGGAGGGCGGCCTGGTAGGAAGTAAAACAGTCAGCAGCACCCGTCCAGGAAATGCCTGGGGCACTGGGAAAATCGCTGATTAAATACTTTCAGAAAGAGGAACCCAGCAGCGAAGCCAATTCATTGAAGGATCCGTGTAGTTTCAGTACTTTTGGAGTTGCCTGAGAATCCCACTGCCTCGAGAGGAGAAGAGGCTCCAGGGGGCTTCAGCTGTGGGGGGACCATTTTCTTGACACTCCCAGTACCAGGGCTGAACCCAAAAAGTTGGATTAAAGTCAGTTCTAGGACACAAGTAGAGCTCTTTATTGGCAGAAGGACTAGAATGCACTTCATTGGGGCTGGGGTGGGGACCGGGGTGGGCCAATTCTGTTCAGATACCGAGGTGGCTTGTAGCCCTTTGTCTTGGTCAGCACTCTAGCACACTGCCACTCCCATCCGGCATGGTCCGAGTACACTCACAATCTACATCCTTGGAAGAGGGCACCTTTCCTCTTGCCAGTACCTCATTCCTGATGAAAAATCATTGGATTATGAGAAGGAAAATGTCCAGGGTTTGAAACTGGCAATTTCCAATCTCTGGCTCTGACTTTGCACCGAAGTGCTTTGATTTTCCTTCTTTGATCAGGCTTTATAAATGCTCCAGGCACCCTTGACAAGAACGCGTAGTTGTCTGCAGTTAGGCACTGTGCCCATGTATGTTATTTAGGCAAAGTCTGTTAACTGTTTTTCAACTCTCTATATCTTTACTCAATTTTTCTAATTGTTTTAATCATTCATCAAGGCAGGAGTATTAAATCTCCCAGTGAGGTTGATGATTTGTCTGTTCCTTGTTTTAATTCTGACTTAAGTACTGTAAGGCTGTTATTAAGTATATGCTATTTCCTGGTAACTTTAATCTCCAATTATTATAAAATGTCTCCCTCTATCACTGATAATACTTTTTGAATTTTAAAATCTACTTGGTCTGATCTTATCAAATCCTCTTTTCCCTTTAAATCTTTCTATATGCTTATATTTAAGGCATGTGTCTTCTCTTAATAAGTGACATACGCTTTGGTTTTATTTAAAATCTGTTTGACAATCTACCTTTTAATTTTACATGAGTCAATTTATCCTTGTAATTATTGATACATTTATATCCACCAAACGGCTATATGCCATTCTACCTGTCTACCTGTCTCTATAGCCTCCTTTCCTCTTATTTTTTATCTTCTTTTTCTCTTCCATTTTTAAAAATTCAGTGAAATTTACTCTTTTGGCATATTCTATGTGTTTTGTGAAATCCACCATTATTAAAACACTGGATAGTTCCATCACTCAGCCAAAAAAAAAAAAAAAAAAAAAAAGCTCTCCTGCTGCCCCTCCATAGTCAAACTCTCTTCCACCCTTTACCCCTGGAAGCCACTGCTGTGTTCCAATGACCCAACAGTTTTGCCTTTACCAGAATTATTTTTACCTTCTTTGGGGCCATTTCTTATTAATTGAAGTTTCCTGCTCTTTTAGATTGGTACAGTGATATTTCTCTATTAGTGACCCTACCTAAATAAACTATAATATATATCCTTGACTTGCCAAAGTCTAATATAAATTAACTCTTACCACTTTTTGCACAATCCTATTAAACCAATTTCCCCACCCCTACCTAGGAATAGACTCTATCGTTGCCATTTAATTTTTTATGTGCTTAAAACCTCACATGGAATCATTATTTTTCAAATAGTCAATCATTTAGGTGTACACTATTTCTTCTCCTGTATCTCAAGGCTTCTATCTGGGATTATCTTCTTTCTGCATTAAGAATATCATTTAGTATTTCTTTTAGAGCAGGGCTGCTGGTGATAAATTCTCCAAGTTTTTTCTTGCCTGAAAAAGTCTAGTTCATCTGTATTTTAAAAGATATTTCTTTCAGCTTTTCATTCCACTGTCTCTTGTCTTCCACTACTTCTGCTGTGAACTCAGCTATCAATCTTGCTGTTATTCCTTTGAAGGTAATATGCCTTCTCTCTCTCTCTAAATCTTTTAAGGATTTAGATTCTCTCTGTCATGGTTTCCAACAATTTCCCTATAATGTGCCTACATGTTATTTTCTTTGTTTATCCTACCTGAGGTTCATAATGCATCTTCAACCGGCAACTTGAGATCTTTCTCTAGTTTGGGACTATTCGCCACCATTATCTCTTCAAATATTGTTTCCACCCATTCTCTCTATTCCCTTCTTCTGGAACTTAATGTGTATGCATGTTAGGCCCCTTCACCATATCCCATAAGTCTTCTATGCTCTTTTTTTCTATTTGCCGTCCTTTTACCTCTCTAAGCTTCAGTAGATAAATTTTTTCTGACCTACCTTTCAGTTCATTAATTCTTTATGCTTTGGCTAATTCTCTATTCTTTGACTAATCTGTTCAATCCAGACATTGAGCTCTTTATTTTACTGTATGTTTTCAGTATTAAAATTTCTGCTTCAGTCTTCCTTTTTTTTAATACAGATAAAATTCACACACCATACAGTTCATCATTTTAAAGTGCAAAATTAAAAAAGAAATAAGATGTACAATTCAGTGGTTTTTAGTATATTCACAATATACTAAAGGTTGTGCAATAACCACCGTTATCTAGTTCCATAACATTTCATCACCCCAAAAAGAAACCTCATACCTGTTAGTATGCACTCCCACCATCACCACCCACTTCCCCCAGCTCTGGGTAACCACTAATCTCCTTTCTGTCTCTGTGGGTTTGTCCACTTTGGATATTTCCTATCCATGGAATCACTTAATATGTGGCTTTTTTCACCTAGCATATTGTTTTCAAGGTCCATCTGTGCCATATCAGAATTTATTTCCTTTTTGTGGCTGAGGAATATCCCATTGAATGGATATGTTACATTTTTTTTAACACATTAATCAGCTGGTGAATATTTGGATTGTTTCTATTTGGAGGTTATTATGAATAATGCCACTATGAACATTCATGTACAAGTTTTTCTGTGAGCCTGTTTTCAATCCTCTTGGGTATACATATGTAGGAAAATGTAATTGCTGGGTCATAGGGTAACTCTACGTTTATGTTTTTGCATAAGTTTTGCTTACATTTTTGAGGAACTGCCAAATTGTTTTCACAGCATCTGCACCATTTTACAATCCCACCAGCAATGTATGAGGGTTCCAATGTCTCAACATCCTTGCCAACACTTGTTCTTTTCTTATTTTTCTTTAATTATAGCCATCCCAGTGGGTATGAAATGGTATTTCATTGTGGTTTTGATTTGCAGTTCCCTAATGATGAACAGTGTTGACCATCTTTTCATGTGCTTATTGGCCATTCGTATACCTTCTTTGGAGAAATGTCTATGCAAGCCTTTCTTGTTTTGCAAAATTGGGTTGTCTTCTTGTTACGGAGTTGTAAGAATTTCTTATGTATTCTGAATACTAGATCCTTATCAGATATATGATTTGAAAATATTTTCTCTGAGTCTACAGGTTATCTTTTTAATCCTTTTGATAATGTCTTTTGAAGCACAGAAGTTTATAATTTTGATGAAGTTCAATTTATGTATCTTTTTCTATTATTGCTCGTGTTTGGTGCCATATCTAAGAAAAGTTACCTAACCCACCAAAGTCACTAAGATTTATGCCTGTTTTCTGCTTTGGTGTCATATCTAAGAAATACTACCTAATCCAAGGTCAAAGATTTATTCTTGTTTTCTTCCAATAGTTTAAGCTCTTATGTGTACTTGTTTCATCCATTTTAAGTTGTTTCTTCCTTTTTTTTTTTTAAGATTTTATTTATTTATTCATGAAAGACACACAGAGAGAGAGAGAGAGAGAGGCACAGACACAGGCAAAGGGAGAAGAGCAGGCTCCATGCAGGGAGCCTGACGTGGGACTTGGTCACAGGTCTCCAGGATCACGCCCTGGGCTGAAGGCGGCGCTAAACCACTGAGCCACCAGGGCTACCCAGTTTCTTCTTTATAATATCCAATTTTTTGTTATTATTTTATTTCATAACTGTATTAAAGAGAGTTAAAGTTTGTCTGATAACCATTATATGGATCTCCTGTGGGTATGTTGTTTTTCTTATAAGCACGACTCACACAGAATGATGAGTGGGAACTATTAGGCCTAAGATGATAGTATCTTCCACTAGAGAGGATTTAAATTTGCTTCTAGCCACTACTATCCTAGATCACCTTAATCCAATTAGAGATTATGATAATTTGAAGCCAGGCTTCATTCCTGTGAGACTGCTAAAGTCTATTTCTGGTTCATCCTTCCTTCTAAGCTGTATCCCTCTGGGGTCCTAAAAGCCTGGAGAAGTTTACCAGGGCTCCCCCTCCTTGGCCTTGTATTCCAGTTTTTGTCCTGTTAGCCCCACAAGGCTACTAAAAGCTCTGCTTGGCTTCTTGGCTCTCAGTGATTTTTTTCTAGAATAGTAGATGCCTCCTGGGGAAAAACAGCTCCAAAGGAGCAGAAGGTTGGTCTACATTACCTAAGCTGCCTTTTCTAGAAGTTCAACCCAAAGTCTAAACTTTGAGGACATAGATTATTTTATGTTTATGTGTAGCCCTCACCAGGTCCAGTGCAATACTGGATACCTAACAAGTAATGAAATATGCTTTGTATAAAAGAGTGAATGGGTAGGGGTGAAAGTGAAGGCTTACCACATTTATGTTTTAAAGTTATTCATTTCCCAGGACATGGTGACCAAAATATTCTGGTAAAATAAAAAAGAAGCAAATCTGAGGTTTTAAATACAGTTCCTCATTACTTCCTTAGGGGCTTTTCAAAAACCACAGTCCATCAAAGGGCAGGAGGGGGCTGAATCTACCTCACATAAAAGGAATCTATGAAATTAGCTGTAGTGATTCAGAATCCAGATTCAAATCTCAGGCATTCTCTGGTGACTCAGAGTCCACAAAATGGAGGAACTTCACATGACGTTCTAAAAATGAAGACATACAATGGACCATTTGGGGATCCAAGGATGGTTTGGCCATCTAGTTCCTGGGACATAAGAGAAGATGTCAGCTTCCCCAGCTATCCCAAATTCCTTAGCACCAAACTGGCCTTTTCTATGTGACACCAGCATAAAATCAGCTAGAAGTAATCATCGACTTCTCATCCTCTCTCCAAGAAGTGGCCATGAGCTGTTGACTTCTCCTTCACGACATGTCTGACATCTGTCCTCTTTTCATCCCTCCTGGCACCACTAGCAGGCTGCAGGCCTTCATTCCCTTGCCCCCAGATTAGAGGCCCCATCTTTCTGAACAACAGCTCCATGACATCACTCTCCTAGCAATAAACCTTCCACGGTTCCCAAATGCTCTCCAGAGAATCAAGTTTAAACTCCTTGGTTGGGCATTAGGGGCTCTTTTCAGCTTTGTTTCAACTACTCGCCTCATAAATACTCTGATTCAGCCAAACTACTGTACCCACCACCCTCTGAAGAGTCCCCACTCATTCCTGTGCTCTTTCGTCCCGGAGCCAGTCACTTCTATGTGGAAAGGCCCTTCCACCCTGTTCCCCCAACACTCGCAAATACCTTCCTTTTCCAGGTCTAATTATGAAATCATTTTCATTCACTAAAAACCCAGCCCAAATGTCACTTCTCTGCATTCTGTATGGAAAGGATATAGGACCACACCTGTCATAGGGTAAATCTTCAATACATATTTTTTTAAAAAGCGAGTGCTGGAGCGCCTGGGTGGCTCAGTGGTTGTGTCTCAGTGTCTGCTTCAGTGGTTGTGGCTAGGGTCTGCCTTTGGCTCAGGTCATGATCCTGGGGTCCTGGGATCAAGTCCTGCATCAGGCTCCCTGTAGGGAGCCTGCTTCTCCCTCTGCCTATGCCTCTGCCTCTCTCTGTGTCTCTCATGAATAAATAAATAAAAAATTGAAAAAAAAAGGTGAGTGTCTGTGGTTGCAGGGGAGGAAGGATGTAATTTTCAATCAACAACGATATGGAAGTAAATCCCAACTTTCTTTTTTCAATTAAATTGTGCCCTACCTTACACTATATATAAAAACTGGCTTCATGGGGATGGCTTTAGACCACAGTGTGAAAGATAAAACTATGACTTTTAGAAGATAATGCAATGGAATATCTTCAAGACCTCAGGATAGAAAAGGCTTTCTTCGACATGATAGAAAAAACACTAACCATAAAAGAAAATGGGTGCAACCACACTGAAATTAGGAGCTTTTACTAGTCAATAGAAAATACTAAAAAAAAAAAAAAAAAAGGTCACAGTGTAGGAGAATATATGTCTAATAGATATAATCAGTAAAATGACTAATATTCAGGATAGGTAGTTCACGAGAGAATATATCTACATGGTCAGTAAAAATATGGAAAGGACCTCTGACTCATTAGTAATCACAAAAATGCAAACTAAAACCAATATGACAATAGCTAACATTAAAACAGGTCAAAACAAAATGAGAGCTAAAATTAAAAATTTTATCATACTAAACGTTGGCAAGAATGTAGAAAAATGAACTCTCATACATTGTTGGTGGGGGTGAAAATGACTAGTAACATTTTGGAAAATACTTTAGCATTACATAGTAAAGAAGGAGATATGTGTATTTTTTCACCCAGCAATTCCACTACTAGGCATTTCCCCTAGAAATCTGGTCATGTGTACATGGATATGCACATATGAGAATGTTCACAGGGGCATAGTTTGCATTAGTCCCACATCAAAACAACCCAAATGCCCACTGATAACAAAATGAGCATTGATAAGTAAATTGTGGTGAATTCATAAATGGGGCTCTATAGCGATGGAACTCACAGACCGTGGCAAACAAAAGAAGCAAGATGCAAAATTAAACTACACTGTGTAGAGGTGAATAACTAAAAGATGTAATTTAAGAAAAGAAAGGGAGTGGCGCCCAGATGGCTCAGTTGGTTGAGGGGCCACCTCTTGATTTCGGCTCAGGTCATGATCTTGGGGTTCTAGGACTAAGCCCCCTGAGTTGGGCTCTGTGCTCAGTGGGGAGGCTGCTTGAGGATTCTCCCTCTCTCTCTGCCCCCCTTACTCTACTCACACTTCGCTTTCTCCCTCCCCCCCCCCAAATAAATAAATAAATCTTGGGGGGGGGGGTGGAAAGCACAAAAAGGCAAGGGAATAATTATCACAAAATTAGGACAGCGGAGGAAACAGAGTTGTGACTACAAGGAACACAGCAGGGACTTCTGAGGTGCTGATAAGGTTCTCAGTACCTTCTTGTGTGGCTAGTTACTTGTGTGCTTGCTTTAGAGTCACTCATTTATTGTACACAGATATTTTACACACTTTTCAAGTTTTAAAAACTGAAAAAAAGAAAGTTGCATGATGGATGAGTGATATCTATCATAAATGCGGAAAGAGGGTTTTTGCTGGTTGACACTGGTTCACAGGTCATGAACAACCACGCTGGACATAAGCTCTCCCTCTAACACCTGTACTCTATTCTCTGGCAATTATTATCGTGGAACACTATCTCTTATTTACAGGACATGTATCATATCTACATGATCTTGATTAGAGCTATTTATGCAAATGTCTTCTCCCCTTTCAATTATAACATAAGCTTCTGAAGGACCTGGACTACATCTCTACAACCAGTAATTAATAAATTTTTTTTTAATTTTTATTTATTTATGATAGTCACAGAGAGAGAGAGAGGCACAGAGACACAGGCAGAGGGAGAAGCAGGCTCCATGCACAGGGAGCCCGATGTGGGATTCGATCCCGGGTCTCCAGGATCGCGCCCTGGGCCAAAGGCAGGCGCCAAACCGCTGCGCCACCCAGGGATCCCAGTAATTAATAAAAATAATAACTGTCGCTTACATTTACCTGATGGCTTATTGTGCACTAGTCATTTATAGGCATAATCCTATTTAATCTTAGTAATAACTCAAGCTATTATTCTCTCTATTTTGTGGATGCTCCAGCTTAGAGAAGTAAAGCAATCTGTCCATAGGAACAGCTATTAAGTGCAAGAGTTAGGGGTGCCTGGGTTAAGCATCAGACTCTTGACTTCAGCTTGGGTTGTGATCTCAGGGTCATGAGATTGAGCCCTGCATTGGGCTCCCTGCTCAGTGCAGACTCTGCTTGAGATTCTTTTTGCCCTTCCCACTCATGCTCTCTCTCTCTCTCAAATAAATAAATAAATATTTAAAAAAAAATTACAAGAGTTAGAATTCGAACTCAGAATATTCCTAGTCTGTCACATTTGTAGCCTCTTCCTCTAGTCCAAGGCCTTCCATGCAGGAAGCCCCCAATAATTATTTCTTGGGCGGAAACGAGAGAATGAAAGGCCAACAACTTTCACAGCAAGAAAGAGAGGCAGAATACAAAACAATAGTCTCGATGAATCAGTTTTCAAATCCTCAGGTCTATACTGCTGTAAAGGCGAGGATTCCATCTATTGAAAAGAGAATCATGTATACAGAGCTGTAGAAACGAGCTGCTAGGATATTCTGGTGAGAGGGAGTGAATCCAAAACTTAATTAGCTCTTAAATCCATTTTGCTGTATTTGGATGGTTGGCAGTTCAAAGGGCAAATGGCAAACGCATGTCTCATGTCTCACGGTGCAGATGAAAGGGAGCCAGAGGTTACCGACCACTGCTTCACCACTGACGTGGTGGCCAGGGTGGAAGCCTTCAACAGTCTGTCTGTTCTTCACTTTGGTCTTGGGACTTCAGGATGAATGAGATGAGGACAGTGGTAAATGACAAGAGTGAGCACTGTTCTAGGGGGCACTGTCCTACGAGAGTTCAGGCACCAATCTTCTTGGGGAGCCCCAAGGAAGGCAGTGGAAATAGGCATAAAGCAAAGCATGCTTTCAGGAGTTCCCTTAGTGCCTAGTGGAGAAGTGAGAAGCAGAGGGAAGGGAAAGGAAGGCATTTTTTGATCCAAACCAATAACAAGAAGCACGATCAAAGCATCGCTTGCCATTTGTTATCGAAAAAAAAGCAACAGCAGGCCTTCCTGCATTCCTGCCTTTCTATGCTGGGCTGCCCTCTCCACTTGGGGATGGAGAGTGTGGCTGTAGGCTGGCCTCTCCCCCTGATTATCCCCAGCCCCCAACTCCTGGGGACAATTGAGCTGTGTCTCTGGCATGTGTGGAATTGCAGGTCATGGCCATATTTAACGAGAACATTCATTCTCCACAGGCACTACGGGGCTCCTCAAAACGCCCTTTGTGTCACTGTGCCTTTCTCTCCACGGCACACACACACCCCCCCACACACACATACTAATTTAATCAAGATGTCCTAGCTCGTAGATGGTGGACTCGTCAGTTCCGCATTCTTCGCGGCAGTAGGGCTTTGAAGCAAAATATGTAGGGCCGAAGACAGCAGGTTGAGGAGATGGGGTCAGGTCTCCAAGCCAGGGCATGTCAACTTTTTGTGCAAACCCAATGCATAAAGGGTACACTAAGTTTGTGATATATTCTTACCGTTTTTCTTTAAATATTCTGAAAAGGCTGAGAAATGTTTTCCTAGGCAAGTGCACAAACATTCAGAAGCAAAGGAGGAGAAAAGCAAAGAAAAAGAGAGAAAAGAAAAAGAAAAAAATTTATTCAACAGCCCTAAGTCAGGGCTGTTTCTAGAATATAGAACTAGAAGGGAGCTTGATATCACAATTATGCCTGCTCTTTCTGTCCAATCTCCCTTCCACTCACCATGATTTTTAAAATCTGAAAACTTTGTCCTATCTGAGAACCAGATTTTAATGCAGATTTGCTTCTCTGACCACAGCCAATCTCCAGAGAATCTCAAAATTGTGGTAGGGAGTTAAAGCAATAAGAAAAATAAACAAAGAAACCATCTGGAAGCTGGGTCCCCACCCAGGTTACCTGATTCCCAGTCTCATTCTTTCCCTATGCTGTGGTGTCTCCCAAAGAGAGCCTCACTGCTCATTGCCACTTTCTGAGTTGATTTGCAAATGCCCAGCTGAACCTCTGATACCCAAGTCTTGTGGTCTAGGAGTCAAATCTATTCAAGGAAGGCATGAGGCAGGGGATCTCAGGCAACCTAGCTGAGAACTGATTAGAACACATGTTGAAATTTCTCTTGTCAACCACAGATCCATTTTGCCATGACCTCCTGCCTAGGACATCTAACCCATTCCCTCCATTATCTGCTTGCCAGTTTAATCAGCTCCCATCACTGTGGACAGAAATGTAGTCAAAGAGCTATTGTTTCATGACCCATAAGGGGGTTTGCAGAAACCTAGCAAGCAGGACTCCAGACTACAAGAGGAGTGTATCCTTCATAGCTTTTGGAGCAAAAAGAATCTTGTGCTCTCTTCCTGTCTGGCTCAAGTAGGCAACTGGCCTGGGGTCAGGACAACCCTGAATGCTTAGGCTAATCCCAGGGTTCTTGTGTAATTTTACAAACCCAAGTAAGCTCCTAGTCAAAAAACTGAAAGCTTTCAGCTCCCTTGCAAAGCTGTCCTCAAAAAGTTCACCACCCCCTAGCAAAGAAGCATCTCTCCTCTGCAGCTTCTTAAGGTAAGAACTGGCTCTCTGCCCTGTTCCCCTCCCTCTTTTGGCTAACCTGCCCAAATTTTCTCTTTTCTGGAAAAGCCGATTAAAAAAAAAAAAAAAAAAAAAGTTTCCCTGATCCTGTCAAATCCTGAGACTACAGCCTACGGCTGTAGGTTTTGCATGAGGGCAGAGAACAGTTAATCAGTACTTGCTAAAATGAACTGAATCAGCAGGGAGCAGCACCATGATGCCTTATTTCATCCAGGTCAAAGCTGCACAAGGTGTGAGTCTGGGACCTGGCCTAACTGAGATACCGGATTACATCTCGAGGCCAGGAACATACAGCTGGAAGACTCTTTGTCTGCAATGGGAAGGCCTGGTTTCCTACCTAAGAGACATCTGATCCGGAGAGCCAGAGGCTAGCTTTCCTCCAGGGCTGGTGGGAGAATGAGGCAGAACTCAGCGTAGCCCCGAGCTATGTGGTGTCAGGCCAGAGGCAACAGGCTGACATCAGGTCCTTACATCTAACCTGGGGAGGAAACCCATCCTGTGTGTCAGAAATCATCTGCTCTGATTACAACACCCTTTTTCATCTTCCTGGCCCAGGAGAGGATATGCACTGATAACTTTAATAATGCCAGCAGGTACAATTAATTTCCTTTCCTGCTCTTCATATACTGTTATGTGAAGGGGACTGGAAGGACAAAATTAAACCCCACTGGGGCAGCAGCCTGAAGCCCCTGAAACAGGCAGACTGCTCAGAACTCGGCATGGCCAACCTCGCCCTGTGTTTCAGCACAGGGACCAATGCTAACCCTCATAGTGCTTGAGAGACCTCTGTGGCCTTGAGGGCAAGGCTAATTCTTTTGTGGTTGGGTAACAGTGACTACAGAATTAAATTAAATTAAATTTAAAAGCCCAGGCAGGATTTGATTGGAGTCTAACGGACATAGTAATTAAGCAAGATTTAATCAAAGTGATACGGACATATTTTATGCTGTTTCAAAGAGGAATATCTATTTTATTGGGTAATGTGTTCTGCATCTAATATATCCCTAATGCAAAGTTTTTTATGACTCTATGAAGGGTTTTCTGAACTAAAAACTTGCTAAAATCAACGGGAAAAGGATTTCTTGACTTATGCAACATTTCTCATCCAAAACAGTTCCATAGCCTTTGCCATCGTCATCCTCACACCATTTCTAGGAGAATAAGCCGGCAAAAAGGATGCTTTCTCATTCCATTTGCAAACGGGCCCACAGAGGTCTGGGAAGGCCAACTTCTTGAATAAGGCTCACAAGAAGGTAACACTAGAGTTGGAAGAGATCTTTTGTTTGAACTCCCTATTTCAGCCTCATACTGTTGTATTCCTTCTCCCCATTAGTGGAAAGGATAAGAAAAATGCCTAAAATTGGGATGTCTGGGTGGCTCAGTGGTTGAGCATCTGCCTTCAGCTCAGCGTGTGATCCTGGGGTCCTGGGATCGAGTCCCACATCAGGGTCCCTGCATGAAGCCTGCTTCTCCCTCTGCCTATGTCTCTGCCTCTCTCTTTGTCTCAAATAAATAAATAAATAAATAAATAAATAAATAAATAAATCTGAAAGAAAGAAAGAAAAGAAAGAAAAGAAAGAAAGAAAGAAAGATGCCTAAAAGCTCCCCTGAGGATACCACAGTTCCCTAAGGTTCATTCCAAAACCCAAGCCCAGTGGCATCTGCTCAGATCCCTTCCTTCCTCACTGCTTCCAAGTACCCACCACAGAGAGGCCTCTTCTCACATCGGTTCTATGAACCATGTTACTCATTTTCTTTGGCTTATTTAATTTGCTTATCTCTCCTCAGTTCTTTCACTAGGCCTCTTCACTTCCAGGGCTCAGCTATCAGTTTAATACATGGTCAATGTTCAGATCTCCTTTCCAACTGTAATCCTCACTACACGTTTGCTGTGCCATGTGTGACTCTGAGCTGAGGAAGACTGGGGTCATTTCCTGGAGACAGCACTGGCCAGAGGTTAGCAGACCTGGTCGCCTTGCCCCCAGCTCTGCTACTACTAGCCAGGGTGACCTAACGCAAGTCACTGCTAGCTGGCACTTCAATTCTTCACTAATCGCAGGGCAGGACTAGAATCAGAGGCTCTTTCACATACTTTCCCCAATAAATGGCAAACTCCAACTTCTGATGGCTCAGATCAAAATGCCTGCAGTCATCTCTGACACTTCTTTTTATCACAGGCACATTCAATTCAGCACAATCCTTCTGGCTCCATCTTCAGAACAAATCCCAGAATCTGACACTTGTCGCAATCACCATGCCCACCACTCTGTTCCAATCCGCCATCATCTCCTGCCTGAGTTTACAGAAGCCTCCTGAATTGCTCTTCTATTCTGCACTCACCTTGTTCCTCCTTCAGTCTTAACACAGAAGCCAGAATAATCCTACTGAAACAGGAATCAGATTATATCATTCCTTTTTGTTCCAAATCCTCACGTGCCTCTCTAGTGGCCTCCAAGGCCCTTCCTGACGCAGCCTGTCTCCATCCCCCAACCATGTCTACCGCTCTGCCTCCTCCTTCCTATGCACAAGGCCTGGCTGCTTCTCTGCACACTCCCATTGCAGGGCCTTAGACATGCTGTCTCCTCTGCCCGAAAGACCCTCCTCAGAGGCAAAAGCCCTAACTGCCTTTAAGAAGCAATTCAAATGCCGATTTATCAGTAAGGCCTTCCCTGACCACCCTCCATAAAATACCAATAGCCCCAGCACAGCCATATTCCTTGCCCTGCTTTATTATATCATTACCTAGCATCTTATACATTCACAAGTTCATCTGTATATTGTGTTTTTCTCCTACTAGAGCATAGGCAGCCAGACACTTTTCCTGTTGTTATCTGCTGTATTACAGTGCCTACCACTGTGTCTGGAACACAGGAGGCACACTGTAAATATTTGTTGAATGACTCAATGAACTGTGATTCCTTTCTAGTATTTACCTCCTCCCACCTCATGTCAGGTCACTCATACTCCCATCTATAATTTCTTTGCTGTGTCTTTTTGTAAGTCCTGTCCTTTCAGTTCCCACTGCCATGATCCAAGAACTGGCTTCTATTATCCCCCTGAGTTACTGTAGTAGGCTCCCAGATAGTTTCTTCCATCCTAAAGCCACCAATATCACTGCAGATCATGGCTTTCAGTATTTCATTGCCCTACTTAAAATGAACAATGGCTTTCTTTGACCTGTGGCTGGGATGCCTAGAGTTGGCCTTCAAAGAGCTCAGGGTCTAAGCTCATCTCACCTACTTCTCTCGCTGCTGGCCAACAGGAAGCTTCTGCTGCTATATTACAGGGAACAACATCTCTAATAGGGGCAAAGAGGTAGGAGAGGAAGTCAGCACCAGATAATATGGAAATATTCAAAAGATATTTCTGTAAGATAAGAAACAGATGAATAATTAAGACTCCTGGCAGCAGGTGATTAAAAGAACATCAGCCCAACTCTTTCCCTTCTAAGAAGCTTGCCTGATCACCTCTCATGAATCTGTTCCTTTTCCAAGCTCCTACAGACAACTCGTTATCTGCACCACTCCTTAAATGGATGTCTTAAGTTATAACCTGCTTTGAGAGCCTCTGGCCGCCCATCCAGCTGAAATACACACACACACACACACACACACACACACACACACACACACTCCAAGATCTTGAACCATGTTTTAATTTTGCCTTGCAGTATGTTTAGAGCGGCAAGCTGAATATTGAGCAATTACAGGCAATTAAATAGTAGTGATTAAATTGAACTGAATGAACTGGTAGTGGTACTTGTGCTTTTGGATTTAAATAAAGCAATGTTCTTTTCTTTTAAGGTCCCTGAAAGAAGAGTCAGGTGGGCTATGTCATTTTCCTGCCTGAGACCTCAAAGACTCAGAAAGGCCACTGACTCAGAGAAAGCGCAAAAAGAGAAGGCTTTTTTTCTACTCTCCACCCTCAAAATGAACATCAAAAGGAAAACAAGGTCATGGGAAGAGGCAAGGCAGGAAGAGATGCGATGCTTATGTGGGCAGAAGGCTTGGATTATCTTGGCTTTGGAGAGGAGATGATTAAAGCTACAGAATGGGTCTCCCAGTTCGCCCTCTTTCTTTCCTCTCTACCCTGTATGAGAGCACACCGAGGAAAAAGATTAGCTTAGAGAAGCAAAGACCACCCTAGCAGGGAGAAGGCACAGGGGCATACTCTCCTCTGAGAAGAACCGAGCTCCACAGAGCACTTTCTTTTCTTTTCCTTGACTTTAATCGAGGAATAATTGGCAAATGGGGTGGACACATTGAAAGTGTACAACATACACTTGATATACATACACATTGTGGAATGATTGCCAAGATCAAAATAAGTAACACATCTATCACCTCCCATCGTCAGCTCTTTGATTGTGTGTGCATGTGTGGTAAGAATGCTGAAGATCTACTCTCTGCATCTTTCAAGTGTGGTTTACTGTGTCATTAACTATATGCTGTGCATTAGATCCTCAGAATTTATTCTTACAGCTAAAACTCCATGCCCTTTGACCTATGTCACCCCATTACCCCTCTCCCAGCCCCTGGGAACCACCATTCTATTTTGTTTCTATGAAATTGGATTTTCAAAAAATTCTACACATAAGTAAATCTCTGTCTGGCTTATTTCACTTAGGATAATGCCTTTCAGATTTGTCCATGTTGTCACAAATGGCAGGATTTCCTTTTTTTTTTTAATGACTGAATAATATTCCATTTTACACACACACACATACACACACACACATCACAGTTGCTTTACACATTCATCTGTCAAAAGACATTTAGGTTGTCTCCATATCTTGGCTATTGTAAATAACACTGCAGTGAACACGAGGGTGCAGATATCTTTTCAGATACTGATTTCAATTCCTTCAGATATATACACAAGAAAGGAAGTGCTGGATCATATAGTAGCTCAATTTATAATTTTCTGAGGAACTGCCATACTGGTTTCTGCAGTGGTTGCATCAATTTACATTCACACCAACAGTGTATAAGGATTTCCTTCCATCCATGTCCTCACGAACATTTGTTATCTCTTGTCTTTTTGACAACGGCAAAGCCCTTTCTCCCCAGGCTTTACTGATTCCTCTGACATTCTGGGCAGGCAAAGTAAGGATATGAGCAATTTTCTGCAGTGTAAAGATGAGGAAACTGAAACCCAGCACAGCATAAGTACTCCATTGAGCCAGCCAGGGCAGAGGCTCAGACACAGCTCTGAGGTCTAGATTCCCAGCTGAGCTCAGAGACAATGAGGAAGATATAAGAGGAAGACAAAGGGAAAGAAGAAGAGGGGGAAACCCTCTCTCCTTTACTCATATCAAAAGTAGGGTATTTCCAAATGAGAGCACAGGCAACCTAGTCATTCTAAAAACAAGTAGTTTCCAAGAAGATACCAATGAGATACTGGACTGCTCCTGGATGTACCAGAACTCGGTCCAGTAGAGTAAAAATCATACAGCCAAAGAATCATAAGTAATATATGAATAACCTATGGAATAGCCAGAGAATAGAATGCTGTATAGTCATCAAAAACAATGTTTTTAAAGAAGGAGCAATGACACAGACAAAATACACACTTAAAATGTTAAGTGAAAAAATTACACAAAACTTAATATACAATCCTAATTTTCTAAAGAAAAATACACAGAGAAAAAATATTAGAATAATTGATTCCCAGTAATCATTATTTTCTTTTTATTATTTTTGTTCCCCTGCAATATCTTTTTTTAAAATTTTATTTATTTATTCATAAGAGGCACAGAGAGAGAGGCAAGACATACACAGAGGGAGAAGTAGGCTCCCTGTGGGGAGCCTGATGCAGAATTCCATCTCAGGACCTCGGGATCACGACCTGAACTAAAGGCTCAACTACTGAGCCATTCAGGCGTCCCTATTTCCCTGCAATAGCTTGAAAAATACATATTAATTACTTTTACAATTGAAAAAAAAAAAACTAAGCTGGGCACTTGGGTGTGTGCAATCAGTTAAGCATTGGACTCTTGATCTCATCTTATAAGATCGAGCCCTGCATCTGGCTCTGCACTCAGCAGGAAGTCTGCTTGAGATTTTCTCTCCCTCTCCTTTCTCTAAAAAATAAATAAACAAAATCTTTTTTTTAAAAGAAGAAAGAAAACTAAGCTACAGGGTTTCCTGTCTGCCTCAAAATCAAAGGAAACATAAAATAAAAATTGTTATTTTTGTTGTTACTTCTCAGTCCTTTCCCTAGGCCTTAACCATAACTTCTTAGCTCAATAAGAGGATGATTCTGAGAGCTCTTGAGACAGTGAGGAAGGATGCGCCCAGATTCCTATCATCTCTTAAAGATAAGAATTGTGCAGACAATTAAAATTAACCTGAGACTGGAAGTTTTATGTTGAGTCAATATTAGGAAAAACTGGATATAGACCCAAATGGTTTCTGAAGCACAGAGTAAAAGGTAGGTGTGTGTGTGTGTGTGTGTGTGTGTGTGTGTGTCTGTGTGTGACGGGGAGGACCCTCACAGCTAGGCTTAAAAGCAAAGAAAGGTAGGCTCAGGTAGAAAAACCAAGAGATCAGGAAAAAAATCCACTATTGTACCGAAAGAAGAAAATGGAATGGAAAAACTAAAGATGTTATCTCAAAAGAAAGAGAATTCATTTTCCTCCCCATTTTACACAAAAATCACGCTCAGACAAGCAGGGAGAAATTCAAAGGGAAACTCTTGACAGAGATACATAGGAAAACAAAAAAAAAAGTCAGTCCTGCAAGAGGGGAGGCTGAAATCAAAGATGCTTCTCTCTCTCTCCCCAGACAAGCTGGGCAAAAAGCAGAATCAGAATAGCATGACGGAATACGGCTGCAGAATGCACGAGCCCTTAATTCCCTACACAGCCCTGGCCCTTCAGCTGACCAATACAATCACTGCCACCTTGCTACCTGTGAGTCAGCAGAGCATGGTGATGTGAAGAGATGATTCAGGGGCAGTAGGCTGCCTAGACATGGATCCCAATTCTGCCCCTAACCAGTTCCATAACCTTGAGTCAACTGCTTAACCCCTCTCCCCAGGTGCTATGGAGAAGATGAAACCATCCCGAAGGGTTGTTGTGATGATTAAATAGGTTAATACCTATAAAGTACTTAGCATAGTCCCTGGGCATGTGTAGCTCTCATTTAGTATTAGTTATAATTACTATTATTTTTATTATTGCTGTAACTCTTATAATAAAAACTTGGTACCTAGTCAGCTTCCACACCATTAGTGGGATTTCTCCTGGGAGTACTAAGTTTCTATAAACTGTTTATTTCTATAGTACCTGATGAGTTCTATTAATAATCCTTCCCTTTTCTCAGAGAGGCATCTTGCAGTCAAGTATAAGAGGTACAGAGATGGTAAAAAGTAACTTGTCTGGAATTATCATTGTTGTTAAAGCCGTCAGATGAATGACTGAATGAACACCCGAGGTTTGTATGATGGCATCACATATAATACTACACAATGGCCTTTTTATCATGTGAGAAAAAATCTAACTGCAAAATGGAGGGTTCAAACTGTTATCACCTTAATCTGAGGAGTCAACGTCAGCATCACATTGGCAGGCTAACCAGATATTATATATATTTCCTTATGTGATACGACATGAAGTAACCAACGCTGCCCATTATGCATACTAGTCAAAAATGTATAACTTGACTAGATTTGGCCAATGGAACCAACCTCCAATATATAGGAAATACAAGATACAGGAAGAAGTTAGCAACAACCCAAAGAAGCAACTGGACAAATCTAGAAGGTGGGACAAGCTGCAGGACAACTGGCCTGGTCTATTCAACAAATCAATGTCCTGGAAAAGGAATAGTGCTAAATTAAAGAAGACTTAAGGGACATAAAAATTAGTGTGCATAGATACTAGCTTGGACAAACCAGTTTCAAGGGCATTTTTAAGATAATTAGGGGGATCCCTGGGTGGCGCAGCGGTTTGGCGCCTGCCTTTGGCCCAGGGCGTGATCCTGGAGACCCAAGATCGAATCCCACGTCAGGCTCCCGGTGCATGGAGCCTGCTTCTCCCTCTGCCTATGTCTCTGCCTCTCTCTCTTTCTCCCTGTGTGACTATCATAAATAAATAAAAATTAAAAAAAAAAAGATAATTAGGGAAATCTATAGCTTGGCCATTAGAAGAGACGAAAACTTAGATGAGATAAAATGGAAAAGTTAAGATCTTTTTTTTATTTAAAGATGTATTTATTTATTTAAGAGAGTGAGAGAGCAGGGGAGAAGTAGATTCCCCACTGAGCATGGAGCCTGACATGGGCTGGATCCCATGACCCATGAGATCACGACCTGAGCCAAAACCAAGAGTTGGACACTCAACTAACTGTGCCACCCAGGTGCCCCCATCTTTATTTTTTCGTATTTTTTTTTAAGTAGGCTCCATACTCATGGGACTCAAACTCATGATCCTGAGATCAAGTCTCATGCTCTACAGATTTAATCAGCCAGGTGCTGCAGAAAAGTGAAGATCTTGACTAAAATAACAGACTACAAAATAGTTTGTAGACTACAACCTGGTTTTTCATTATCATACTTTTGCTTCTTGTATTTCCTACAGTGTATATGTACTATAACCTTTGAATAGATTATTCAAAAGAATAGAGAACAGAGAAGAAGAGAAAAGGAAAAAAGAGAAGGAAAGAAGGAGATGGAGGGGGAAGGGCAGAGGAGTGGAAGGGAAGAGGCAGAGGAAAGAGGGAGGAGAGAAGCAAGTTTTGAATTTACTATTCTTAAAGCTCAGATTGTCCCCCTCAACCATGTGATCTGGCAACAACTATTTGCTTAAGGTACCACCTATCAATCCTGAAACTGGATGGTAGTGGGACATAGTAGAAAGAGCTAGGGAGTTCAAATTCCATCGTCATCTCTTTGTGGTCCTTACAAAGAAGTATTTTATCAATGTGAGCTTTAATGTTTTCAGCTATACAATGGGAAGAAAAATAACCTTCCAATATAATGTTCATAGCAGCATTATCCACAATAGCCTCAAACTGGAACTACACAAAGGTCGTCAACCGAAGAATGGATAAAACAAAATCTCATGTCCCAGGAACCCCGTTAACCAAACTGGGAACACTGGTCATCCTAGCTGCTGCCCACTGTAGAGGAGACAGAGTTTGGAGTTCAAGGCCCACTTTCCATGAAAGCCCTAGAAAGGTCGTCTTAAATATATAGAATATGTTCCAGAACTACGGACAAAACCAAACTAGACTCACTTTAACAAAGCATAAAATGAATCCCTATAAGTTCAAGGTGACCAGCCAGTAATTTAACTGGCTGCTAGAACAAAACTTAACACTTTTCAGAGGAACATAAAAATAATCTAGAATCTCTATAATGTGTCAACTACAATGTCTGATATGTCATAAAAAATTGGTAAACATGAAAAAATAAAGAAATGAGATTCATGGTCAAGAGAAAACCCCATAAGCAGAAACGGAAACACAGATGATATAGGTGTTGAAAATAGCAGATAACGTTTTAAAAATGTTGCCGCATATGTTTTGAAAATATCAAGAAAAGAGAAATTTCAGAAGTAACATGGACACTGAAAAAAAGACCAAGTGGAAATCATCAAACTAAAAAATACAACATCTAAAATAAAAAATTCATTGGATGGTGTTATTAGCAGACTATATACAACAAAAGAATTGATTAACTTTAGAAATTATCTAAACTGAAGCACACAGAAAATAAAAAAGGCATGCCTTAATGATCTGTGGGATTGTATCAGGGAGTCTAATAAATGTGCAGTTAGGGTCAAGGCAAGAAGAGAAATGGGATGGAAAAAAGTATTTGCCAGAAATTTTCCCAAATTGAAGGAAAAAAACACTACCCATAAACCTGGAATATTTAGATATTGCACTTACCCAAGCCAAAGAAATTCAATGGCAATTACACTTAGAGTCATCATATTCAAAGCACTGAAGAAAAAAATATTGAGGCACCTAGCTGGCTTAGTCGGAAGAGCATACAATTCTTGATCTCGGGGTTGTGAGTTCGAGTCCCATGTTGGGTGTAGAGATTATAAATACCTAAACTTATAAAAAAAGAAAAAAGTGTCTGACTCTTGATTTTGGAACAGGTCTTGATCTCATGAGTTGTGGGATCAGGCCCTGCATCAGGCTCCACACTTAGCGGGGAGTCTGCTTGAGAATTCTTTCCCTCTGCCCTTCCTCATCCACGAGCACATGCCCCCTCTCTCATTCAAATAAATAAATAAATAAATCTTAAAAAAAAAAAAAAGATTCGTGAGAGAGACACACACACATAGAGGCAGAGACACAGGCAGAGGGAGAAGCAGGCTCCATGCAGGGAGCTCGATGTGGGACTTGACCCTAGGGCTCAGGGATCATGCTCTGAGCCAAAGGCAGATGCTCAACAGCCAGGTGTCCCATAATCTTTAAAAAAATATATTAATGCAACCTTCAAGATTAAGAGATACACATTTCCAGTTATAAAATAAATAAGTTACAGGGATGAAAAATATAACGTCAGGAAAATATAGTCAAAAGTACTGTAATAATTTTGTATGGTAACTACACTTATTATAGTGAGTGTTTCATAATGTATACGATTGTCAAATCACTATGTTGTACACCTGAAACTAATATAATATTGTATATCAACTATACCTCAATTAAAAATGAAAGCAGCCTCCAAAGCCCTCAAGAACAACAATTGGCATCACACAGCTGACTTCTCATTAGAAACAATGGAAGCCAGGGGATCCCTGGGTGGCGCAGCAGTTTGGCGCCTGCCTTTGGCCCAGGGCGCGATCCTGGAGACCCAAGATTGAGTCCCACGTCAGGCTCCCGGTGCATGGAGCCTGCTTCTCCCTCTGCCTATGTCTCTGCCTCTCTCTGTGTGACTATCATAAATAAATAAATATTTTTTTTAAAAAAGGAAACAATGGAAGCCAGGAAACAAAAGAATGACATATTTAAATTGCTGAAAGAATATTTTATGATTCCATTAATATAAGGTTTTTTTAAAGGCAGGCAAATGCTTTCATTGTGTTAGAAGTCAGGATAGTGACTACTTTTCAGGGGGAAATGAATGGAAGGGGACAAGAAGGGGGGCTCCTGGGATCCTGGTAACATTCTTTTCTTTATCAGGATGCTAATTACATAGTTGCTTTCAGTTTGTAAAAATTCATTAGAGCTGTACACTTTACAATATGTGCATTTCTCTTAAGTATTTTAAACTTCCGTAAAAAGTCAAGGGGAAAGAAAAACCATCATGAAATATATGAAAGGATTAGAAAACAATATATACATTTAGGGCGTACTACAGTGTATAACAGAGACAGCAGGCATTTTATGAAAGCTCATTATTATTGGTCTTATTATCATTATCCCACGGCAAGTTTGGGGAGATCTAACTGGTCTTAAGAGCGGACTGAGAAGCCGGGGCAAACCGTCCCTATCAATTCCATTTTAAGTTCTTTTTAGCTTCCACAATGCTGTGTTTATAGTATTCACTAAAATACTTACTGACTGCACCCTTTTCCAGTTTAGAGTAGTATTCAGACACAAGGTTGCATTTGGACACTTTTGTTTCTACCCGCTACACCTCTTTTTCTCACATTGCATATTTTGCAGTTGTTATTATGCAGATTCTCCTAACCATTCACTGGCTTATGAAGATGGAGTTACCAGGGGATCCCTGGGCGCCGCAGCGGTTTAGCGCCTGCCTTTGGCCCAGGGCGCAATCCTGGAGACCTGGGATCGAGTCCCACATCGGGCTCCCGGTGCATGGAGCCTGCTTCTCCCTCTGCCTATGTCTCTGCCTCTCTCTCTCTCTCTCTGTGTGACTATCACAAATAAATAAAAAAATTAAAAAAAAAAATGAAGATGGAGTTACCATTATACCTTTTGAATGTTCCACATACAACACCTTGGGCTCTTTCAGAAAAGGCAGATAGATAGCTGAGGACCAAGACACCAAAAAGGCAAACATATAAACTAACCTAAGCAGGAGTGCAGGCATCTGAGGCGCACACGCCCTCTGAGCTGAATCTTCCCAAGTCCAGAAAAGCCTAGACCACCCAGAGAGAAGCCCCAAGGGCAAAGACACAGATGCTGCTGACCTAAGAGTCACAGAAACCAACAGGGCTAGCTGCAAACTCTCCTCAGTGTTGGCTTTGGCAGCAAACCTGACGCCCCTTATCAGCAGATACCTTTGAAGTAGCTGGCAGCCTTCCATCCCCTACTCAAATACGCTCAGCTTCCCATCCTATTCTTTTCTACAAAGAGGATCTCTTCATCAGATAACAGAGTTAATAAAGCTCAATTAACCAGAACAGATTTTGCTACCATCAAGACAAATTGGGCAACTGGAAGAGCTGTCTGTAAAGCTGACCACCACGTTGTTTGTGATCATGTTCTAACACGGAGGAAATCCAATCGATCGCAGATATCCTGAGTCCCTTTGCAAGGAGGTGTAGGGTAGACTGGGGAAGAGAGGGTGGGGTAAATCAGTCAGCTACTCCTTCTCCCAAAGATGTCTCCAGGTTAAACTTTTTCTCAGAAGGGCAGGGCATAACCCTTAGAAGTCCATTCTTTCTCTCTACACTACTCATCAGGGACATTTGACGATACTGGCATTATGGATCACTGCTCCTCCTTTATTAATTATAACACCACCGCAGAACATGCCTCTTTACAATATCCAGTCTTTTTACATATGTGAAGCAGCTGGACTCAAAGACTAAAAAATCCTGTCCCCATCTACAGGGGATAAACAGGTAGGTAGGTAAGTAAGTAACATGCACTGTTTTTGGTTTTAAACCTCTTTTATGCTTTTACTGCTAGACACATTTCATTGGTGCCAAATGAAATCTGACTGGTCATGACAAGTCTCTTGAAACTGACCAACCAATGGGAAAGGACATCTAAAGACCCTAGAGAAAAGAACTAATGATATCCCATTATTACATTTCTTCTTCAGCACCCTTCCTCTATCTCCCACTTTCTGCAGTGCGACTTACTCATCTGAATCCAGATTTACCCTTTGTCATTCTCCAAGAATAAAGTAGGAAAATCACAATGAGTTGCCTAGATGCTTCGACATTGTTGCCTGGGCAAATGTGGCTCACATACAGATAGACAGGATTTTATGGCTTCTGCTATGTTATTGGGTTTCCCCAGGATGGAAAGCAGAATACCTACAACACTGGTTCTCAACCCTGGCAATATGAAAGAATCAGCTAGGCCCTATCCCAGAGACTCTGATACAACTGCCCTGGGGTGAGGCATTGGCATGCTATTTAAAAACATTTTTTTTAAAAGATTTTATTCATTTATTCATGAGAGACACACAGAGAGAGGAAGAGACATAGGAAGAGGGAGGAGAAGCAGGCTCCATGCAGAAAGCCCGATGTGGGACTTGATCCTAGGACTCCAGGATCACACCCTGAGCCGAAGGCAGACGCACAACCACTGAGCCACCTAGGTGCCCCTAAATTATTATTATTTTTTTCCTCTAAATTATTTTTAAATCAACTTTATTAAGGCATAATTTACATACAATAAGATGTACACATTTTAAGTATTGACAAATGTACACACTCATGTAACCACCATGAGTCAGTCAACCCTTCATCCCACTCTGGCCCCAAGGTGATCACAATTTGCTTTCTATCACTATAGATTAGACCTATCTTTTCTAAAATTTCACATAAATGGAATAATACAGAATGTATTCATTGTGTCTGGCTTTTTTTAATCAGTTATGTTTTTGGAGTTCATCTATATTATTGCATCTATCAGCATTTCATTTCTTTTCATTGTTGAGTTGTATTCATATATGGATATATCACAATATGTTTTTATATTCATCTGTTGGTAGATATTTGAGTTGTCTCCATTATTGACTATTATTAATACAATATGAGTCTCCTACATCAGTTATAACAAATTAATGCAAACTTGGTGACTTAAAGCAACATGCATTTATTCTCTTAAATTTTTTTTAATTTGGGGGCACCTGGGTGGCTCAGTCAGCTAAGTGTTTGACTCTTGGTTTCAGCCCAGGATATATATAAATACACACACACACACACACACACACACACATATACACTACAATTTCTTTATCCATTCATCCAATGATGGACACTTATGTTGCTTCCATATCTTGGCTACTGCAAATAATGCTGTAATAAACATAGGGATGCATCTATCTTTTGGAATTAGTGTTTTGTTTTCTTTGGATAAACACTCAGAAGTGGAATTGCTGGATCATATGGTAGTTCTATTTTTAATTTCTATTTTCTTACAGTTCGGGAGGTCAGAAATCCAAAACCGATTTCACCAGGCCAAAACCAAGGTGTCAACAGGGCTGCATTCCCCTGAAGGCTTTCAGGCAGAATTCGTTTTCTTGCCCTTTCCAGCTTCTAGAGCTGTACTCCTTGGCTCATGGCTTCTTCCTCCATCCTCAAAGCCAGTGGCCTAGCGTCTTCTCTCTGTGACTCTGCTTTCCTCCACTTCCATCACATGGCCTTCTTCTCTTTGGTCTGTAATTTCTCTCTACCTCCATCTAATAAGGACACTCAGGACTGCATTAGGGCCTACTTAGATACGAAGCAGAATATCTTCATTACAAGATCCTCAAATTCACCCTATGTGCAAAGTCTTCATGTAGATAAGATAAATTCACGGTTTGTAGGAATTAGGACGTGGACATCTTTGGCGAGGACCATTACTCAGCCTATAACAAAAACTACTATGAATAATCAGGTACAAGTCTTTGTGTAGATATATATACTCTTAGATCTCTTGGAGCTAAATATCTACCTGCAGAATTGCTGGGTCATATGGTAAGTACATACTTAACTTTATAAGAAACTGCCAGACTATTTTCCAAAGTGGTTGTACCATTCTATATTCTCACCAGCAACATATGAGAATTCCATCCATCCTTACTAACATGTTGTCAGTCTTTTTAATTTTAACCATTCTAATGAGTATGTATCACACTTACTGTTTTAATTTGCATTTTCCTGATATTGAGCATCTTTTCATGTACTTATTGGCCATTTACATGTTGGCCACTATATTTATATAAAATCTTCTGCCTATTTTTAAAATTTTGGGTAGTTTGTCTTATTATTGAGTTACATGTATCACAAATATATTCTCACAATCTGTGACATCTCTTTCATTTTCTTAACAATGTCTTTCTAAGAGCAAAAGTCTAAGAATTGGTGATGTCCAGTTTATCTTTTTTCTTTTATTATTTATGCTTTTTGTATCCTAAGAAATCTGTCTCTTTAAAGTCACAAAGATTTTTTTTTCTTAAACTCTCCCAATGACTCTCACAGGGAAAGCTGAGAACTACTAAACAACTGGTCTACCAGGAATCTGCCTAACTTGCTCAATTTAACCTTTCTACCATGGAAACTTAGGGTACTACAGGCAAAACAAAAGTATAGTTAACTGGAATACTGTAAAAGGAAAAAAAAGGCGGGCACAATTGAGAGTATTGAGACTATACAAATTGACTGCTTCCAAGGCTAAGCATGAATAACTATGGGCTAGAAACAGTGAGCTGAAAAGCCAAGTCAGAGGTACATTCAGTGTGTTCCAGCAAAGTGAAAGGAAGAAGAGAGAGCAAGGCTGTCCTCTCCCCTGTGGGAAAATGCACACCTAAGTTTACTTCGGTTTAAGATCAGAACGTGGGACAAATGATTTGTATTCTTGTTGAGATTCTTTAGAACGTGTCTCTCACAGAGACGACATGGAGCTGGAAGTAAAATTTGGCAATGTTTGGCTCTGGGTTTTGAAGCCACCGCATTAAACAAATGAAGGTGGCAGCAATAATATTTGCCTAAACCTTGGTTCCAACAGGGGTTAGACAGACTGAGCTTTCACTAAGCGAAAGGAGATGTCAGGAGCACCAAATGGGCTCCGTTTCCCCTGGAGTCCTAGACAAAGCGGGTCTGTTTCTATGCTCTGGACAGGAGGCTACTTTCTCTAGATGTTATATTTAGCTAAAGGAATCTCCATCATGGCTTCATGCAAAATGCAAAGTATGTCCCAGCAGACATAACCACAAACCAGAGGGCCGGCAAGGAGCATCCCTTTAGGGTGTTCAGTAGTACAGAGGGGCCAATTGTGCAGGCACCCTGACATCCCCGAATTAGCTGAGTTAAAACTGTGAGCCAGATTTTTGGCCAGCTTTCACATTTAATAAGTCTTTGTTTCCCTCTTTACTAGAGATCCTGCCCCTGGGGAGAAAAAAACCTGCTGTCCTATTTCACTGTCAACTTCTAGCTGCTTACCCAGACACCAAGTAGGAAAAACAATCCAATGTTGATGTTTAACACCTCCAAACCTTTTGAAGGTTTGTGTGCAAGAGAAAAGGTTAGGTTAATTCTGTAACTAAGTGAAATATCTGGATTTGACAGAAAAGGGTAAGAAAATCCAGAATACCCTCTATTCTGCACACCATACCCAGAGTCCTAACAGAATATGTGGGAGGAAACCTAAAGTTTTAGAGTCAGATGAATGGATTTAAATACTAACCTCACCTCAATTTTTTTTTTTTTTTAGATTTTATTTATTTATTCATGAGAGACACAGGGAAGGAGGCAAAGACATAGGCAGAGGGAGAAGCAGACTCCCTGCAGGGAGCCTAATGTGGGACTCAATCCCAGGATCCCAGGATCATGACCTGCACTGAAGGCAGACGCTCAACCACTGAGCCACCCAGGTGCCCCCTCACCTCATTTTTGATTAATCTCCCTAAGCTTCAGTTTCCTCCTTCCTAATACAGCGGTATTAATAGCAACTACTTTATGGAATTATTGTAAAGATTAAGCATATAGAGTGCTTAATATTGTACCTGGCACAAAAGAGTTCAACAAATGTTGGTTTTGTTATCATAACCTTTGCTAGTGAACCATTAAGTTTTATAGCTTTTTAAAAAAGAATCTAAAAAGGAGGAAAACCCATGACTTTTGCCGGTGAGAAATAGATCCAAATTCACATAAATCTCAGGTGAATTTTCACAGGTGTCCATGGCTGAACCAGAAATGGTTTTCCAATGTCTTTCCTAAACAGTGTGTTTCCAGAGAAATGTGGATTTCCCTTTTGGTGCTGGAACTAAATTTACAGGTAAAACAAAAGGTATATCTATTTTATACACTTGGATTCCTGTTTGGTGACTCTTGGTTGCTGGCCATTATAGCTAAGGGAATCTGAAACAATGCTTCATTCCTCAAGAAATCTGATCTTTAATTGTGTGAGCTAGCCCACTCTCCATACCCACATCCACTTTTGTTTGTCCATATCTTGAGCATTCCAGTTTACTTATCATAATTTAACAAAGGTCACCCAATAACCAGAAGGAAGCCCCCAGTACAGGATACCCAATACTGGGTATCATAAAATTCATCATAGAATTATAGTATACTAGATTTTGAAGGCAATATGAAGATCATATAGGCCAAGCACTTTTTTTTTTAACTTTTCCTAAAGTTAAGGCACAGAAAGAAGTAATTGTCCAAGGTTTCAGAGTTACCAGCTAGATTTTGAAGGCAGTATGAAGATCATATAGGCCAAGCCTTTTTATCTTTAACTTTAGGGAACTGAGGTGTATACAGAAAGAAGTAAGTAATTGCCCAAGGTTTCAGAGTTACTAGCAGAGTTGAGACCAAGAGGAAGGGTCACTTGGAAGAGACCTTTCTTCTGTGATAGACTAGAGCAAGCCCTGGGAAGACTCTCTTAACTGCCAGTGTGGCCCGGCTCACTCCTTATTTCTCTGGTCTGATTACTACATCTTAATAAATGGGATTCTAATCCTTCACCTGCAACACACCTAAAGCAAAAGGGAATAAAAAATTAAGTTATGGAAAAAGAATCCTTCTGTGCCCATTACTAGAAAGCAGAGAGGCTCTCACCCAGCCAAAACAGAATTAATTTACACTTGTGATCAGCCAAGCCAGCTTCTACCTTAGAACCCTCTGCCTACAATGGACCCCAGGGGAGAGAGAAAAGAGATTACTCACCCAGTGGGATAGTAAACATTGCCTATTCAACAATCCTATACATATCTCTAATTACAACTATATTTAACTGATGAAAAAGTTTTAAGATCAAGAAAAAGTCCTATGGGCTACAACCATATACAATATGAGTAAATCTCAAAAACATATGTTGAATGAGAGAAACCAGACACAAAAGAGTACACACTGTATGATTCTATTTATATAAAGTATGAAACCAAGTAAAACGAATGTCCGATGTTAAAAGTCAAGACAGTTGCTATCCTTGGGGGTTGGGACCACCCTTCCCAACCCCCTGAGGACTGTGAGGAAGTGAGAGTGGGAATCCTAGGGTACTGAAATAATCTATTTCTTGATCTGGGAGCTAGTTACCATGTGTGTTCAGTTTGTAGAAGTGCATGTAGCTGTAAGTCTGTTATATGTGCACCTTTCTTCAATAAAATGTAATACATAAACAGTCCCATGAGTAATTAGAAATTCTTTCTTATGCCCCGACCAAAGAAATACACAATTTACGTAAGGAGGTCAACTCTGAGACCATGGCTAAGAATATCTTTCATGGGCAGATTTTCTTTCTGGAGGGCAGAGGCCCCATATTTTCTATATGAACCATGCAGTTAGGCTCTTGGTGAAATGTGAATGGCACCTGAAAAACCTGAAGCACTCAAGGCTTTGATGATGGGTTGCCTTCAGCATACACATCTCTGAGTTCTGGATGGGCCAGAATCCTCCTTCAGCTTGGCTCTTCTCTAACATTCTAAAGCTGGGAGAAAAGAGAGCTGAGTGTTTCAGTGAAGTCTAGATAGCTGAACATCCCTCACAGAAGTTTTTTCTCAGATGAACAGAGAAAATGAAGGAGGAAACAGTCAGTCAGTCCCTGTCCTTCTAGAGTTAATCTAAGTGGCTGTCAAGGTCACAGAGAAGAGCTGAAGTGGCATCTGATTACTGTCAAGGTTCTACCTAAATAGCCTTCAATTTTTTTTCTAATAAAAGCTATATATTTAAAGAGTATGACATTATGACTTGATGTGGATATATACATAGTGAGATGATTACTACAGTCAAGCCAATTCACACACCTCACACGGTTACCTTTGTGTGTGTGTGTGTGTGTGTGAAAAGAACCCCTGAAATCTACTCTCTAGCATATTTCCAGTATTCAGTACAGTATTAAATTAACTACAGGCATTCATTTTAGCTACATCCTCATGTCACCAAGGGTTGCAGAATAATTCAGATGAATGACAAGGAAGCTAGAGCAGATGCTGGAAACCATGAGGAAATGGTGAAAAGTACCTTCACCCCTAAATGAAGTATGGCTCCAACCGCAGTGCAGCCAGGCTGCTAAAAATAGCCAGTAAACTCCGGGAGAAGTTCTCTTTCTCTTCCTTCTTTTCATTGTCAGGTGCTTTTTACTCTTCATATCCTGTCTTTAAGACACAGGAAAAGCCTCTACACAGATGCATTAAGTAGATGGAATGTTCTAAATCAGTTCTTTTTTCATGCTGGTATAAACAAAAGAATTGGGTTCTAATTCCAGACCTACTGAGATCTGGAAAACTTCCTAATGTTAAGAATTGAAAAACTGGCTACTATTGACCACAGTCCTGTTTACCAAAGTTCTTTCTCTCCCAGCCTTGAATTTTAACACTGGATTTTGTCAAATGAAAACCAATGGATTTCCTATATAGGAAACCAACGAAATAGCCCTATATACCTACCCCCTTTATATCTATAACATTGTGGGAAGACTATTTGCCTTCTGAAAAATCTGGGGATATCAGAGCTTGAATGTTAGACATGATACATTATATAAAATGGTTGGAGCTTTTGCCATCATTTGTAACCAGTGACTCCATTGAGAGAATTTAGGTTGAGAGAGCTTAGAAATAAGGTTCCTTAGTCTCCAAGAGATTATTTCCACCACTGACAGGTAAGGTCAATTTGGCATTAGTTTTGTAAGATTACCACTAAATTCATGAGTTCACCTCGGCCAAGATGAATGCTTGGAAAGAAAACTAAACCGAATCACAAACATACATGAACTAGAAGAGGGAAAGGTGAAACCACACTGAAGGTTCCCAAATCTCAACAGTTTCACAAATCACTCAAGGACATCAAGGAAACACCATCATCAGCAAAATATGCAGATTATGAATTATGTTGCCAGTGTTGGGATTGTATCTTGCAAACGGTTACTCACAGGGTTACTGTTGATTCAACTCAGAAAGGAAGAAAAGAATGACTATTCAGGGTTTTTTTTTTTTTCTCCCACGAGATCACAGTAGGAAAATGAAAAGCCTCTTAACTGGGCCAATACTATAGTCTTTCTCTTATTTACAAGATGGTGTCATCGCTCCTCCCAGGGATCTCCGTGCCTAGAAATAGCTATATACCTTTTTAAAGAGTCTTCCTGAGTCCTCGCTGACTTGGACAAATCGAGGAATGATATTATTCAGGTAGATGTCACTCAGGGTGGTATGGTCCCTGCTCTCCCGCTTCACCTGGTTTAAGAGGAGATTCCAGCAGTTGACTGGAGAGAGTACATTCTGATCCTTCCTGCAGAGAAACAGCAAGAAAAAAAAAATCAGTGTAGGTGAGTAGCCAGGGCCAACAGCTATGAATATAGTCCATGTCATAAAATCACAGTGATCAAAGCTGAGTCAGAAATAGACATCTTTCCTTGAAGCCTGCACCTCTAGTTTTCTCTTTATCTGAAACCTCAGTGGAGAAAATAAGAATAATGAGAAGAGGAGGGAGGAGAGAGGAAGAGGGAAAGAGGAGAAGAAAGAGGAGAAGCAGGATTATCTGTTGAGTATCTACAATGTTCTAGGACTTTGGTAAATGTTTTACATGCATTATCCCATAAGTTTCATAATTTCCCCTTAAGAAAACATTACTGTTATCCCCATTTTGCTAATTAGAAAACTGAAACTCAGAGAAGTCGTCACTTGCCGACAGCCAAATCATAGAGACATTAAGGAAGAGTCAGGGACTAGTACCACAGCTCTACGTTTTCTGACTAGAACAGGTCTAGGCTATCCAACTCCGAAGCCCATAATCTTAGTCATTAAATCATTTGGTTTGTGTTTAGGTTTAGAGGCAAAACTTAGAAGTCTAAAGACAAGAATTACAAGAGCACTACAGACCACATCTCCACACATTTATTCATATTAGGATTCAGTGAAGACAACAACCTTCAAGGCTTTTGCTGTGAAAAAAGTCCCTAAAAACCCTTAGTCCCAAGGACACATCTAAGGAGGTTCTGAGTTCATGGGTTGAGCCATCATGTCATGTCCCATACAACCAAGAGCACAAACTATATCTGAACACATGTATTCCTAAAACCTCTACACCTGATTGGAGCAGTCAAGTGCCAAACCTAGGAGTTCTTTTCTAATGAAAACACTGTGATCCAAAAGAATATACTGATTATCTACTCGGTGTGTAGCACAGATTCAAGCAACAGAAAGTTCTGTATCCGCAAGCTGGATTTCTTTAAAAAGAGAAACCGAAAGTAGGAGTTGTTTGCTATATTATTTATCAAGGGCTTGCTGTGCACTTGGCATGTGGCTGGGGCCCTATACTCAACGTTGTTTAATTTGAACCCTATGACAGCCTGATGAAGGATGTATCATTAACACATTCAGCAGATGTGGGATGGGAAGTTGACTCAGAAAAGTTAAATATCTTGTTCAAGGTCACATAGCTACACAAGTGGCAATGATGGAATTAAAAACCAAGCCTTGTCGTTGTAGAGAATTGGGATTAATCATTGCAAAGAATCACAATCTGTTCACATTATTTCCCCTTCTTTCCTCCCTACAGTCAGACTCTTAAGGCAAAGAAAGTGAGTGGACAGTGGCTTGGTTCTTGCATCAGCACTGCCTGCATTCAGAGCTGGAAGCTGTTGGGCAGCTGTGATTTGTAGAGCTTGGAATTTAACTTTACAAGGGGCTTTTTCCAATCTGTAGTAAGGTAATTATTAGCAACCAATCGTACCACACCTCCTCTGGCTTCAGAACACACCAGACCATTTCATCAACTATCTAACCAGCACTGAGAAGTTACTTCAAACCAATGAGCATTGGAGTCCAAACTGAAACTGATCTATATCTGCCCCCCACCCCACCTCTGCCCCCCAGCGTAACACCTCTGTAGTCAGAGCACCTAATATTTCATTTCTGACCCCTTCAGCAACATTATGTCCTTTATTGTTCTAGGAAAATCAAAAGATTTCTATGGAAATGAAAAATATATATATTAGCTGAAAGAGATACATGTGTAATTAATCCACTCCTTTCAAAATGTTTAGCATCTGAAAAACAAACCAAAAAAAGCAAATAGGAAACAATCTTAAACTCAAAGTTGAGCATAGGCCTTCAGGGACCTTTGATGTTTTCACTGCAAGAAAACTTTCTAATACATTCCAAATCGGTTTCAGTTACAAAATCCTAAATAATTGAGTTTCCATTTTTGTTGGGTGGCAAAGTATCCATGTCCTTAGTAAGCATGGAATATATCAGGCACTTACACTTGCTTCTTTAAAAGAGCAGGCCTCACAAGATCTGAACTTGACAACTGCTCAATCTGCTTCTTAGGGGTGGACATGGGTTAGTAGTCTCTATTAGGTCCTTCCTTATAGTGCTTCATGCACATAAGAATGGCACTGCAACTCAATTTCACCAACATACAAACGTTTGTATCTTAAATGAACAAAGTACAGTATTAGGGGCTTTTAGTTGTAAAAGTGCTGATATCTCTCCCTCTGCCTGTGTCTCTGCCTCTCTCTCTCTCTCTGTGTCTCATACATAAGCAAAAATCTTAAAAAAAAAAAAAGTGCTGATATCACAGGACACAGTGGGAAAGAAAGACCTATAATATAGCAGAACATTAGAGGTATAAACAAAGGGCCAGTTACCCACAAATGTACACCGCAGATCACAAGTGATGGCAGGAGAGGCAAAACCAATCGAATACCATGGAAGAGGATACAGAGCATAAATCCCAAGGGGGCCCTCAGAAGAAAGGATGAGTAAACGAAGATGAGTTAATACAAGGGATAGGCAGAAGTGGGACTCTTTTATTATTTTTTAAGATTTATTTATTTATTTATTTATTTATTTATTTATTTATTTGCGAGAAAGAGAGAGAGCAGAGGGAGAGGGAGACAAGCAGACTACCTGCTGAGTGGGGAGCCCGACATGGGGCTCGATCCCAGGACCCCAAGATCCATGATCTGAGCCAAAATCAAGAGCCAGACACTTAGCTGACTGAGTCACCCTGGCACCCCAGAAGTGGGAATCTTTTAAAACAAAAAGCTTTATGCCTTAAAACTAATAAATTTGTAAATACATTAAGAACTATATATTTAAAAACAACAACAACAAAAAAACTATATATTTATAATTATACCAATAAGTTCTGAGGTGGCAATGTACTTTTAGCACATATTCTTCTATCCTTACAGCAGGTGCTGTGATGGCTATTATTGGTTTCAGTGAGTAGGAATTCTTAAAGTATGTTCTGAGAAACTCCAGAATTATTGAGAAATAATTCAATTTCAAACAACTGTGACACATCCATTCAAACGAGCAACCCCCAGTTAAATGTGTCAGGGACCCAGATTCCCTGAGTTAGACACTATCACAATGTCTCCTGGGCTTCTAGGTGAGTTACATTGTGTGCAAACTTTTGAATAAAGAACCAATTAGTGTATCCAGACTTCTGAAAAATGTGATGTTGGTTAGATCGGATGTCCTGCACAGGTTTCATTTTTAATTCCAGCCTGTGTGCCTCCTTAGGTAATGCTGTGCATGTGAGCACGTGATTTGACACACAGTGGCCAAGTTTAATTACATGCCATAGTAGACCATGGTTGGGTAGTGAGAATGCTCAATATCACCCCATCATTAACAATTGTTTTAACACTTATTACACTTTTTCGGGCTTACCCAATAATATTAAGGGGAATGGGGATCGCTGCTAGGTAATGTTAGTGATTCAACTTAAAAACAAAAATATCCTTTTTCAAGACCCTTGGCCAATTTAAAACTATCTCAGGATTATAATTCATCTGTGTGAATCAGGATTTTCTTGATATTAGGCAACCCAAATCAGAGCCAGGAATAACCTGGATGCTGAAACTGATATAAAATTGCAACTCTGATTCATAATCCCAATTTCAATATTTTGGGTCATGAACACAGCCTCACTGTTCTCACCAACTGACCCTGTAATGAGTTCTCTTCATAAACTTGCACTTCAAAGGTGGATTTACACCAGTAAGGCACTGCTTTGGATCTGCTACATCTATGCAAGATTTTTATTTTAAAAAAGCCTTTCAAGATAGTATTAAACTCTGTTGTCCGCTTCTTCTATGGGTCTGTTACTCTTTTTTTTACTATTACTGCCACTTTTCAGGCAATATTTTTAGTTCTTTGAGTTTGTATGCTTTCTTGGACATAATCCTCCTTTCAACTGAGGTGTTTTAATTAATTCATTTATTTATTTTGGGATAGTGGTGGAGCGGGAAAGGCGAAGGGCATGTCGTAGGAGGGGAACACAAATATACCATAGAGACAATTTTCCCAGCCAACACGAACAAAGATGAAACACACTTCGGGCTGGAAAATAAGCAAGTCAACGAGACGTGATTTCATAGGGAGCATATTAAGGTTCTGCTCGAGTGGTTTCCTGCTTCAGCAGCTTTGCAGCCTTATTTTATTTGGGGCTGCTAGAGCCAACGGAACTTCATTCGGTTAGGAGATTGAAATTTGTCTTTATATCTTTTCCATCTATCATTTGTTTGTACAGTTTCTTTACTTTCCCCGCCCCTGGAGTCAGGTTGTGTAATACTTGGGCATTTAAAGAAAAGGGTCTCCGTCCCTCAGGAATGTACTGAACAGCTGCAAACCTCCTCAAACACTAATCCCTAAAAAGCAGACAAAATATCCAGAAGTATTTTTCTTACTTAAATTTTTTTTTTCAGGAGGCAGATCAAGAAAACATAATATTGCACTTGAGAGGGAATGATGCTGGAGTCAAAAAAAAAAAAAAAAAGGGAAGAAAGAAAGCAAGCAGGCCCAGAAAGTTACAAGCTGGCTATGCATCCACAAAAGAGATCATCATTATAAATGCACTGAATTGATAAACCTGCACAGCTGAATCAGTGGCTTCAAATATATGAGGCCAGTTTTTCTCCTTCAACTACAGACTACTCATAAATGCTCAACAAACTTAGTGGCAAATGCTCAAAGGGATTTCTCTACGATATCTAGGGCAAAGAGAGAACTCTATAAAGGTCCAAATTGGCCTCCATGTTCCACTTCTCTTTTTTGCCCTCTCCACTCTGTTTCAGTTGTCTCCCCTATAAAATGGGCATGCGCCCTGTTGGTGTCCATCTAGCTCCCTAACCATCTGCAAAGCCCGACTGTAACATCCCGAAGCCCTCCTGGCCGAAGGTGCTATTTAGTGAAGAACTGCTGGGCTCACAGCTCTGCAGATGGGACGCGTGACACAAGCTCAGCATCAGCAGCTGGCCTGAGCTTCTGTGCAGCTCTACCAAGGTATGTTTCCTTCCCACAGTCTCTGACTTGCCCACCTACGGGGCTGCTGTGCGGGTAAAATGAGATGCCAAGAGCAAAAGAATGACATCAACAGTAAAACACTGTACAAATGTGAAGAAATATTATTATTTTTATTTCCAAACAAACTGGGATCAGCTTTCGTCAATTTCCAACAGGCTCCTCACCCGGCCCTGGGCCAGGGCCAAGAGCACAGTCTGCTGAAAATGCACAGCCCTTGGCCAAGAGTGGTAGGGATAAGACAGCAGCAATAGGCAATTAACCAAGCAGCTGTACGTCTCTGGGAAGACGTGAGGGAGATACCAACGGGAGAGCAAGATTTAATCTTCCACTGTCCTTTCTTCCCCTACGGACCAGGGTGGAAGAATCAGTCCTGCATTCCGCACAGGGAACCATGTGCTGAAGGAGACAGGAAGGAAGCCAAAGAGAACTCAGATCACCAGAGCCCGAGATGCTTCAGCAACTTCTGCTGAGCCCCTCTTTCTCGGAATTCCTATCAAACCTGCCAGTCTGTCCACAGCATTGGCAAATATCAATATATCTAAGAGAAATGCCATTTCTCACATTCAAAAACAGGCACATATGTGATGATAGACAAAACCCAAAATGAGTTAAATACATCCAATAGATGTTAGTAAGCAGCCAACTATGAAGAGGATATTAAAAAGGGGGAAAAAAAAAGTACCTGCTTAATAAAAGGGATCATTTAGTGACAGTTGGACAGGGAACTAGTGACAAGCAGGGAGTTGGATTTTTAAGCCTAAATTCCCTCCTGGCACCTTGATTAAAATGAAATGAACTGAGGCAGCCAAAGAGATTATTTTATTCAGATGAATGTTATTAGCCTTTCTGGCTTATTTTCTCTATTATGCATTTTGCTGATGCTGACAGAAGCAGACGGGCTGGATGGAGAGGCAAAGCTGCAGCGGATTTATGGTTTGACAGTGCCATGCATAAAATCAGACCCTTTCTGACCCAGATAAGCCAGAGGATGGATGGGATTTGTTGGGGAAGGTGTTTAAAGAAGGAGGGGAAAAAAAATCACCAAGGTGGGAAGTGACTTGAAAAAGATTCTTCCTGTAATGGTGGCTGCTGGTTGTGCAACCCAGGAGTGCAGTGGCAGCCTGGAGGCATCTTTCAAAGACAGCAGGCAGGGAAGGAGGGGGAAGGCACACTTCTCACAGCTCCGCTTCAGCTCTGCCAGTAGTGAGATCAGGCTAGGAGAGCTCAGAGACAGAAAAAGGGCCAAAGGCAAAAATGTATATTCTATGTATGGAGAAATGAGCTTCCACAATTTCAGGGACAAGTTAATCCCACAAATTGTTTTCAGTAGCCTAGACAGATGATTAGAAAGGATTAAAGCAGTGGTGTACCCACCTTACTCAAAATAGTCTAAGTTGTCCCCTATAATCAGGTTTGGGGGAAACGCTGTATGGAAATAGAATTCTTGTGGCTCTGGATTAGCTCCAGGGAGCCCAGCCACACCCTGGGGACCATGGCATGTCCCCGAGCTGAAAGCTTAAGAGTCTGCTTTGAAGTTGAGAACTGGACTAGCACCATGTCTGAGATCTTAATAATTATTTCCTGAATGATTATAGCACCAATGTGCCCCTGGGTTAGGTCAGAGAACTGGTAGGGGTTCTCAATTCTGAGTCATCATGGACCCTGACTGGAGATGTCTCCATCAATTTATGACAGGAAAGAGACTCTGCTTTCCCTCCAACCATCCCCACCCACCCCGTGTTCATGGCAGGGAGAGGAAGGCTAGAGATTCCTTTAATCTCAAGACAGCTCCATGGACCCCATGAGACCAGACACGGCAGGGGTGGAGGGTGCCTACACAAGATTTAAATCTCCATCATTCAGGTTTCTTGCCTAGATCCCTGACATCTTATTGTCCAGGTCCCTTCTCTGAGTCCTTGATCTCTAGTCATCTTATTCCATTCATTCAACAAATACTGAGCACCTACTATGTGCCAGGTACTATTCTGGACAGTAGAGAGAAAGGGAACAACATTCTTATTTCTGACCTGCTTCTCCCATGTTTGGAGGACTTCCTGGATCCAACACATGGTCCTCCTGCTCCTAGACTGTCCATCAACCACAATTCACATCTTATCCTGGTCTCGATGCTTGTGTGTACACTGACATGTTATGGAACCCTGATCCAGCTGATGTAGAAGATCTGCCTGCTCAGCAGCCTTCTCTATGGCTTCTGCAGACCTGGGACCTTCCCTTTGTTTACACCCTCTGTCTTGCCACTAGCATCCTCAGAACTATTGGAAGGTATACACAAAGAGGTGACTAAACTCTCCCTGTGTACTCTGGGTACAATCTACATGCTAGAGAACAAACACTATGCACTCTAACCCAATAGAGTCCATAGAATCAACAGCCTGGAAATGCATTCAGGTATCACATTTCCATCCTGAAATCCACCCCCTCTCCCCCGCAAAGAGGCTGAGACTATATCAATAGGTGGGAGCTGACTAATTCACTTAAAAGAAAACATCATAGCAAGAGCAAAAGACTTAACAAAGATATGACTGATGACCAAGAAACAAAAAATATATGTTTCTCAGTTTAAAAATATTTTTATAACCATCTACATTAGCAGTTAACATATATCCCTTATATAACAATGCAAAGGATAATGTGTGACTAACTCTAAAATTATATCTTCAGTTTTTTCTTCTCTAGTTAATTAAGATGTCACCAGAAACCTCATAAGTAATTACAGCACATGACAAACATACAGAAAAAAAAAAATACACGCAGATGTTTTAACAGATTTTTTTTGAATGAATGAAATCTTGGGAGAGAACTGAGACAGACAGCCTGGCTCACCCATAGTAGCTCCTTCCAGAGACAGAGATACCTGTCTGTGCCAAACTGGAATGATGTCACTCAAAAATCCACACTTCTTTTCAAAGCAGTAACCACTACCTTGGGAGTAGGCATCTCCCTGACACGAGGCACGAGCAGAGAAGCTTGATCTACAGCCAGTAACTCCTGCCTGGCAAGTAGTGCTTACGCATGTCAGGTGCCAACAAACCACTTGGGAAGAAAGGGTATCCCTAAGTTTCAGACCTCCCCCTCCTGAATACCTATTAATGGGACAATGAGTTCCCAAACATGGCTCACAAAAATAGTGAAGGAGGAATAAAGAAATATCACTTGATTCTTTGAAACTACAGAGCTAAATGGACTCAAGTCTCAATACTCATCAGATCAGCTACATGCATTGCTATCCATTTTTATGTATTATTTTGTATTTTATCTCGCCTTATTGGAAGGAAGTCTCTTGAGGTCAGGGTATATTTTGGAATAGTAGTGAACATCGATCACTAAGAATTGGGCAGGTACTTAATCAGCACTAGCTAATGACAGATGCCACAGTCACAGAAATCTTGTAAATGTTGAGCACAGTAAAAAAATTAATTTAATGAATAGTTAGCATCTTCAGCCTCCATCAATCCTGCCTAATCAACTGCTGGAGCATGTATCTGGGTGGTTATTGAGTAACTGAGCTTGTACGCCCACTGGCTGTGTGCTCTAAATGACAGCGTATTACTAACCATGCAGTACTTCACTGGCAGAGTTGTAAAGGGTTGAGTGGAGTAGGAGATGCCCTGGTCAATTTCCAGGTTAGCAGGTTACTGAGTTCTACAGGTCTGTAAGTAATACGGGCGAACGATGGTATCTTGTCTCAGTGAGGTAGTACTCCGCAAAGCACCCTGAACCGTGCCTCTGACCTGGAGTCTAGTCTTAGCTCTGCTCCTTGCTAGAGCTGGGTAATCTTGAATCAGCCACAGACACACTCTGGGCCTCAACATTTCTTTATCCACTTAAAAAAAATAAATGGGGGAAGCAGATTGGCCCTGCCTAACTCACATGGCTATCATGAAGAACAGGTCAAACAGCATGATGTCCATTAAAAAAGGTCATAAACACTAAAGTGCTCTACATCTAAGAATCAGTATTGTCATCATTTGTTATTACCATGATAAGTATTATCATCCCTTGTCCATGCAATGGGTTCACACCCACAAAACAAAGTGGCTAGAGTCGTGTCTGAAGAGACACACATCTCAAATGTCCCAGGCCTTATTACCCAAGTTTGCAGTGAACGTGGCTTGATAAATTGTATACTTCATCATTGCACTAATGAGGAATACATTTTGTGATTTTTAACTTATCATCTGGGTTCTCTGGAAACTTCCCAAATCAGTGAATCTCCTGTGTCCAACCTAGAAAAGAGGATTTAGAAGGAAGACTTGTCAAGTGCAGAGAGAAAAAGCCAGAAGGTACAAAAAGCAGCATCATGGAACTTCAGATCTAGAAGAGACTTTCTCGGTGGCCTAGAGTCTGGAGCTAACTTATCATTTTCTAAATGAGGAACTGAGGCTCAGGGAGCCTGAGGCCACACAAATAGTGGAGGAGCAGGGCAACGACCCAGGTCTCTTGAGTAGCAATCCTTTTCTCAGCTCGTGTTTTATTTCAACTAAAGAGCCCTTAGCATCTGTCGAGCACTGGTGCTGAAAGAGTTAATGGACAATGCTCAGCTGCCCTAGCCTGGGCACAGAGCTATTTCAAGACAACACATAACCGGAATACCAAGGGTCCGTGAACCCAGAGGGAGCAAAACTGCTAGTGCTTGACGGCGCCAGAAAGCATGTTGACACACTGCATGTGGTTACACATGAAAGGCAAGTGACTAGGAAAAGCAGTTTTGAATCCCACCCCATTCTAATTTGGGAATGGCTCTGGGCACCTACTGAAGCGCTGGGCCACACCCCAGCCACTCTGTAAAATGACCCTGGAGTTCCTTCACTCTCTGCTCTATGGCCTCAGTTAACTCCTTCTCTGCTTCCACAAGGGCCAGAGCAGTGTTAGAAAAAAAGGACAATCAAGAGAAATCGAGATACGAGAGGGAAAAATCCATGGGAAGCTTCTCAGTGTGGATTCAGATGATACCCACTAGTATCTGCCATCACCGAATGAGTGTGTGATCTGAAGCCTTGAGCAGCCAGGCTCCTAAGTCTGAGAGAGAGTGGCTGCTCTCGGTGTATCTTCAGGACCCCAAATCACTTTGCATCAGAGTCACCTGGGGTGCTTGTTTAAAATATGGATTCCTGTGCTCCTCTGTAAGAAATTCTGATTCACTAGGGGTGGAGTGATGTTCAGGAATCTCTAGTTTATTTTATTTTTATTATTTATTTTATATTTTATTTTATTATTCTATTCCATTCTATTCTATTCTATTCTATTCTATTCTATTCTATTCTATTCATTTTATTGAAAGTTTTATTTATTTAAGTAATCTCTATACCCAGCATGGGGCTCAAACTCACAACCCTGAGATCAAGAGCTACACACTTCTACAACTGAGTGAGCCAGGCACCCTGGGAATCTGCATTTTAAATATACATCCAGGTAATATGATGCACACCAAAATTTTAAGAACCAATGGTCTTAAAGCAATGTTTTTCAAACTGGGATACAACATATTAGTGGGGTTAATAGACCAATTTAGCAGGTCACCACAAAGCAGTTCTCAAAAAATGAAAGAGAAGACAGTAGGACATAATACCACAGAACAAAGAAGAAAATATCAGAGTACAACACAGAGCAAAGACCTACAGGGACTGTTTTACATAAGTGCTGTTCTCAGTTATTTAAAAATACCCCATGAAATGTCTATACGTGTGTGTATTCCAGCTTGTACTACAACATATTTTTATAAAATCTTTTTGAGGTTGATTACATACCCTAGATCCTTTTTGAGAAACTAAGAACTCTTCCACGTATTCTCCAAAGAAAGGAGAGAAGGAGGAGGGAGGGAGGGAAGGAGTGTTATATACGTACACACCATACCATAACACGAGTTACAGGTCCCTGAATATTGAGAAGCTCATGCCCTGAGGACTCCTCTTGAGGATAATTCCTACAGTGTCTAGTACTCTGGTCACAGTGGACACCTGATAATTACTGGACAGTGCCAACAACTTCCTCCTGATGCTCTGTAAATGACCACCAGTGTCTGCCGATGCACCTGTAAGTGGCCCCACCATGTTGACTCTCTTTCTCTCAGATTCAGGGTGACTAGAAATGTTGAAGTTAAATAGTGTTCCTCAGAACATTGGGAGAAAGCATTCACAAATTGCAAGAATGGGGAGTGCAGTAGTGTGGGCACAATGTCAGAGTTTCCCGGGGAATATTTCCCTGTCTATAATAATGCAAGGGTAGGCTGTGGGATTGGCACCTTTTTGCACCCCCTACTGATAAAGTCAGAGGAGGAACATAAACTTTATCCCCAAGTTAGTGACTGACTTCTTTGACCAGCAAATGCACACATATTTATAAACACAGAGACTCGGACTCATTTTTTCTCTATGGCCAAAAGGACCGAAATTCCTTAGCCTTTGCTGGAAGATTAAAAAAGAGGCAGAGACAATCAGGAAAAGAGCAACAACTGAGCTTGATCCTCACCATGGTCTCATCCCAGTGGTTAAAGCCATCTGTACAAAGAGAGGGTGAAATTGGGGGCAAAGGTTTTAGAAAAAAGCGTTGGTCCAATGAGGCACATGTGACGTGGAGAGGGGTCAGGAGAGATGGAGAAGTTGGGCAGAGAATTAAGAAGACATAGAATCAAACCTCAAAACTATTCTAAAATTTCCTGATGCTTTTCAGTAACTTGTTTTCATGTGGTGGAAACTGGCACCGCATCTAGGATGCTTTGGGTCCATCTGTTTTTGAACTTAAGCTGTAGACAAGATTCAGAACAGCTGGAATCAGCAGCACTGACCATATTATATGTGTCTGGAGGAAGGAGAGAAATCAAATAAGTGTGTGGGAGACGGAGGAAGAGTTAAATGGGGTAAAGAAAGGGGAATCTGGAAGCCATCTCCAAGCAGAAAGCAGACAATGGCCAGGTCAGAATTGGCGCAAAAGAGTTTTTAAAGAGGCCAGAGCATCTGAGCACAGAAAGCCAAGGAGAAGAAACAGTGGAGGCATCAGAACAAGTCACTAACAAACAGTCCAGCCACAGAGCTGAAAATTCTTCAAGTCTGCGTGTCAATGAGCAGTGCCCTGCAGCTTCACCTCTGAAGGACCAGGTCAAGACAATCCAACATATAACATCAAGCATATTACATGAGTTGCTGGTAAACAGTCTTCAGGATCACAGCCTAGAACTGAGATGAGAGCGGGATTCTTTTTATTTTTATTTTTTTAAGATTTTTGTATCTTTATTCATGAGAGACACAGAGAGAGGCAGAGATATAACATTAGCAGAGGGAGAAGCAGACTCCCCACAGGATGCCAGACTCAATCCCTGGACCCGGGATCATGACCTGAGCCAAAGGCAGATGCTCAACCACTGAGCCACCCAGGTGTCCTGAGAGCTGGATTCTTGATGCTCTAAATGCAAGAGAAGTGCTCATGCAGAACAGAGGGAGAATGTGAGAAGAGTTCTCTTAGGAGAAAGCAGCAAGGGTCATAATCCATCAGGTGGCTTCCCCACAGTCCCGGTGAGTCCAGCAATGAGGGGAAATGGCCTTGGGATGGGCCTCGGTGTCCACCCTGTGTTTGGCCTATGACCCCAGCACTGACTTCTGATAATGTTCTGAGTACATCTATGGATAAGCAGGTCTCTCCCATCTCCCAAGGCTGCTCAATCTATAATCAAGAGAAAAGATTTGGCAGTGAGAAATGTCTTTCCAGACCTCATTCTGAAGTGGGGGGGGGGGGGGGAAGAAATACAAACAGAAATAAATAAGCCAAATGGCATTTCAAACAAGTAATATAACCACACTAAAGGTCGGGGAGTTGGAAGAGTAGGAACGAGCAACTAACTTTTGAACACTGTGTTTTGGTCCCTTAAGGCTGGAAACAAACCCCTCTAAACCATTATTAAAATCTTAGTTATTTAGTCTTCTTCAGAGGCATGGGTCAGCGGTTCTGCAACTATTTTGTGATACTCTAGGACTGAGCAACTAAATACGTATATTATGGATAATGGGTGCCAAATTTCTCACTGTTCAGACAACAGGGTTATAAATGTGGAAAAGGCAGGAAACAGAATAAAAAGTAGTATTGGATTGGAATTGAAGATATCGATATGGCTTATAGGCTTTAATATAGATAAGCAGAGAGACAGAGACATAGAGAAGTATGCGGGCATATGCATTTGTACACACACACCTGTTTACTACCCCTGTCTGCCCAGAGGGATGACAAACAGTGGTAGTCAGTAACAAAAAGCACACTTAGCATCCATGGTTTCTAACTACCATTTGCCACTAACAGGATCCAGGGCTCTTGGAAGCAAGGGGTCCTGAGGTAAAGCAAGGAAAGTACAAGATGAGCCTAGAACATTTTTTTTTGTGCCAGAAAGTTGAATGGTGGGGACATGTCAAAAGGACAAAAGAACCAGCTTGAAGAAACTCCAATAGCCAAGCCTGGAATGAACATTAAAAAAAAAAAAAAGTAAAGGATTATAACCTGCTGAATAAAATCAGGATCCATGAAACCAGATTGATAGAAACAAATAACCAGACAAATATCTGAGGGAGATGGAAAAGTTCTTCCTTATAGTAGAATCCCAACTGATAATGTAGGAAAAAAATGATGGAAACTAGGCAAATTACCATTTGGTAACTATCATCATCATAACTGATTTAAGCAAGAATCATCACCACATGCTACAACAGACAGGTAGAAGTTCTGAAGAATAACATGGTATTTACATGGTCTCAAAGTAGCTCTCCAAAATGCATTAATTACAAAGCACAAACTGGAATAATTTCATGGTAGAGAAATCTAGCAGGCATCACTCAAAGCAAATGATCAAAGTTAACATCACCAGTAGTGGAAAATCATTAGCAAGTGACTCCTGATAGAATGCACTGAGAATATAACATCACTCGCTGGCAGCCCGGGTGGCTCAGCGGTTTAGCGCCACCTTCAGCCTGGGGTGTGATCCTGGAGTCCCAGAATCGAGTCCCATATCAGGCTCCCTGCATGGAGCCTGCTTCTCCCTCTGCCTATGTCTCCTGCCTCTCTCTCTCTCTCTCTGTCTCTAATGAATAAATAAAATCTTAAAAAAAAAAAATAACATCACTCGCATGGTACTCCTGCCCAAAAGCACATAACCTAAATGTAATCATAAAGAAATATCCGACATTTTCAGAGATATCGAATTAAGGGACATTCTACAAAATAACTGAGAAGAATGTTCCCCTGAAATATCAATGGCATAAACTACAATGAAAGACCTGGAAATCATTCCACATCAAAGGAAACTAAAGAGAAGAAGCAACTGAATGAAATGCATAATCTTGGACTTTCTTTGGCCAAGAAGAAAATTTGGAGAATAGTAAATCTGAATGTCTGTGGTTTATATAATATTATGCTATCAATATCTGTACCCTGATTTTGGTCACTGTACTGATCATTATGCCATTATGCCACAGAACAACCTTATTTTTAGAGAATACATATTGAAGTATGTGGAGATAAAGGGGCATCATGTCTGCAAATCAAGATCAGGTGTTTCAGGAAAACATGTATGTCAATGAGTACTGCATGAAGAGAAAAAGACCTATAAAGCAAATGTAGTAATATGTTAACATTTTTGGGCAATCTGAATAAAAGAAATTCTCCGACCATTCTTGCAACTTTCCTGTAAGTCTAAAATGATAACAAAAACAATGTTTAAAGATCCCATTCTGGAGAAGAATGAAATCATTTCTCCCATCTCTCCTTTGGAACTAAATATATGTTATTTTGTGCTATCCTTTTTTCATACAAACCCCCTGTCTTCTACATGACCCAATGAGCCTCCTGAGGGCAGAAGCTGGGTCCTATATCTCTTTGTGACCCCGGCATCTGCCAGAACCTGTCAGTCAATACTGATGATGAAGATGAAGCCAAGTGTCTATGAATGAATCACGTGCAATACAGGCAACTTCAAGAATCACTCAATAATTCTGGCCCCTCAACCTTGAACTCAGCACTCAGAACACACACGTGTGTGAAGGCACACACTCATACACAGGGGCATAACCTTAAAATATTTCATGTTAAATGGTAACCTCCATGAGAATAGTGGCTTATTTTTCTGTATGTATTTAATTTCTAGCATAGCCTTTGGTGTGGACAAAGTGCTGAATAAATGTTTGCTGAAAAGTACGAGTGAATCTCACTTACCAGACTGGTGTTCACCAAAACTTTCTGTTAATGAACAAAAGGGCCAGTAGTGCACTTGTTTTTCAGAAGAAATAAAAGCACAAGGATGTTCTTAGCCCCCCAAATAATAAGTGAGTTTATCAAAGATTTTCAAGCCAATATTTTCTGACAAGTGTGCCTTGAAAGTGGTCCAGACCTGATAAATTGCTTTTTTCGTTTGATTAAAGGTGAGAACTTTTCTAAAGTCTTCTCTGATTTGGCACCAAGAAAACCTAGTAAAGATGTATTACAGGGGTGCCTGGCTGGCTCAGCTGGTGGAGCATGTGACTCTTGATCTGGAGGTCATGAGTTTAAGCCCCCAACATAGAGTGTACTTAAAAAAAAAAAATACGTACTATGTATCTTTTTTCCATGTGGCTTCCCTGAACTATGCTGTAAAGTAGGTGTCCTAAGCACTCATTACCATCCAGCAGGAAACTCACTATGTGTATTTGGGGGCTGGGAGTGGGGTGGAGAGAAAAGAAGCCTAACTGTTCTCTACCAGGAACATAACCTTCATTCACGTCCAATTGATGGTGTAACAGAGACTTGGCAAAACCAACACTGAAAAAGCAAACGAATAAGGTTAGCAGCCAAGACAAAGCCCCTAACAATACCATTTTAATCCGCACGTTTTAAGAACCTAAATGGCTTCAGGAGGTGCTAATGGAAAAGTCTATGTGGCACGCCCACCTGAATGTCTGCATGCATGTGTACGTGGGACACTGTGGCAGGAAAGGACACACGTTTCCACCCATGACCAGACAAGACAGAAGCAAGGAGATGGCTGACAAATCCAGTCCCTGTATAAGAAGAGGGTCAGGGAGGAGGGCAGAAAGTCAATACACTTAGGAAGCTGAATCCTTCTTTACCGAGCCTGGTGTCCTGGCTTCCCCAGCTCTCTGTCAGAGTCCACTCAGTAGCATGGGCTCTGTCTTCTAAAGAAACTGTCTCAGGCATCATTTCCACCTGTATGCCATGGAATCAAGTCTGTCCAACTTCCTCCTTTTGCTAAATCCTCAAGATGCTGCCTATAAATTCAAAGAATTTCAAGCACCACCAGAAACCCCCCACCTCTACCCCCAGAACACAGTAGTTCGGAACATCTGGTGTTTACAAGGGTGCAGGCTGAGAGCTGCCAGGCTTGTTCCACAACCTCTACTTTAACAGAGGCTGCTGGGGAGGGATGTCTGAATTTCATGCAAGGATGCCCCGTCTCGACTGCTTAAGTAGAAATCGGCAAACACAGCTCAGCATCCTACCGTTGAAGATAATCCTACTTTGTTCGACTCATTTTCTAATCCTGGTTCTTTAACCAGCTGTACCCAAAATATGTTAAGAAGCAGAGCTGTGCTCATTGATCTTCCCTGAGTTAAAAACCTGAGGGGGCAATGATCCAATGATTGGTGGCATGTAAAAGGCCAGGAAATAGCAGAAAGGATGATCCTTTTTCAATGCTGAAAAATCCAAACCCTCCTTTTTTTCTCATTTTCCCTAAATCCTTCATTAACAGTGAGCTCTTCCCATATGACTCTGTGTCTCTTCCCAGCATGATACTTCAGCACAGCACAGGAATTAGATATTAAAGTCTTTGCTTCAATTAACTTGGGACCAAATCTAATTGAGAACATAACTGCTATCTTTTACCTTTCCCTGCCTAAGTCAAGCATGAGTCCCTCCCGAATGATCCACCTTCCCTCCCTTCCCGGTGACTACTAGAACCTGCTGTAGATGGGGGTCCTATTTTTAGATCCAAGTGCCCATGTGCATATGTGTTCTTATTATTCTCTGTCAGCCTGTCTGATGCTCCCCATTTCAATTATGAAAGTCCTTACAGCAGAGATGGTCTTTTCTTATCTTATAAACCTTCCCACTTAATGCACTCAGCTCCCAATAAAGATGACATGGCTTTTGCCTTTAAAAGGGAACTGGATCAAAGTCAATTCATTTAATTGGCTGTGAATTCCTGAAAATTAAAGATCCTTCGAAGCAGACGCATATTGCTTCCTGTGTCTACCCCGGAATTATTATGAGACTTACGAAAGCCAGGAAAACAAATACTGAAAGTTCCCTGCACCCCAACACTGTTGTTAAGGGGCATGATCAGCAGTGTCTGGCTCCTAAAAGCGGAGAGCCTGAGGTGTGTCCTCCTAGCATTCCAAAGGCAGAGCCTGGGAGACACAGGAAGCCCTCAGTAGCATCCTCCCAACTGCTCATTAAAGCGTGTTTTGCCCCCAACTGCCCTCCATCATTCCCTACCCTAAAAGGATGATACAAAGTCACTTATGCAGACGCAATAGGAGCTTCTGTTTGGCCTCATGGGACAACCCAGTAAACCACAATCTGTTCTGCTCATGGCTGAGGCTTAAGTAGAAATCGGCACCCATACCAACCTGGCTGGCTGGTATGGATAGCGGCCACTGCAGGAGCTGAACAGGACTGGCACGCTTCTATCCACCCAGCTTGCAATCAGGACATCAGCACATACCATTATGGAAACCCAACGATTTGGCAATTAGTACTAACTAGTGACTCTGTGACAACAAGGACATTAGAGGGCGAGTGTAAGGCAAATTTCCTCCTCTTGATGATTATGAGCCTGGATCTAAAAGTAATATGCCAGGGTTAACTACTGGTTCAACATAGCTCATGACACCTTGGGAACATGACAGCTTATAAGACAAAACGTACAATTGCTGAGTTTTTGTAGGAACTGGACATACAATTATATAGAGTCACATGATTGCATAGTTCCTGCCCAATGCAGCCTATCATAAAAATCAGGAGGAAGGATGAGTTTGTCATTCACAAGGGCCCACACACAGGGGTCACTGAGGAAAGGGGAAATGGACAGGATACTACCTGGGGTCAGGCTTAAAAATGCTTAACTCTGCACAGAGAATAAATAGTGAATCTAATCCACCAAGATTTTACCTACAATAACCACGTTCAGTCTCATTTCCTGAGGACAAGAGCAGTCGTTGCTATTTACATGTGCTATGTGCTAAGTGCTGTCCTTAAGAGCTTCACATACATTCATTCCCTTACTCAGCAGAACAACTCCATGAGGCACTGTTATTACCTTCAATTTATAGATGAGGAAACTGAGGCAACCAAGAACCTCATCTAAAATCACCCAGCTTGTAAGAGGGAGACCCAGGATTGGGAACCCAGGAAATGTGGTTCCAGAACCAGTGATCTTGACTTCCACACTATCCTCCTGTGGTCGTGATAATTACATCAGCTACCCTTTCTTTCAGTTTCTAGTAAGTTATCAGCACTAGGCTAGTGCTTCACATATGTATTGTATCTGATCCTTAACTCTTCAGGGTAAGTATTAATTATTCCTTACATTTCATAAATGAGTGAACTGAAGCTAAAAGGGGTTAAGTGACTTGCTCAATGTCACAGGGCTACAAGTGAAAGAGACAGGATTCAGACACAAGTATTGTCTGGATTAAAGCTCTCAGCTTTTACTGCTGTCATATGGCCACCCGAAGAGCTTTCAAATGAATTCCTTCTCTGTTCCAAAGACTGGCCAGCACCCTGTCTTGTTGATCACATACCCACCCACCCCCCGCAAATTGCCTTCTTGTGCCTCTTCTATACTGCTTTGTCCACGTGCAAAACTTCCCAAGTCTTCCAGAAAGGATCCAACCACTGCCTAAGTTCTGTATGAACTAGGCCAGCGAGAGACACTCACCAGGGGACCTTTTGTTAGTTTCTTGATAAAGGCAGCTTGAGCCATGGCAAAGGGAAGCCAACCCTTGCTCAACACCAGATGCTACATCTGGGCAAAACCTTCCTTGAGGGAACAAACAACTCCCCAATATGTCCAAAATGAAGGAGTGACACACTGGTCCCAGGAAATGAGGGGTTCTCCCTTCTGGCAGCCTCTTGCTTCCTGCTACTTCCCTCCTCAAAGTCATCTGCTACTACCCAAGAAGGAACTTTCTAGTCCACCACTGTCTTCTGATTTGCAATCACAGCTATAACAATCTCCATGGCCAACTGACTCTTCCTTTCAACCCAGTGCTATCCTGTGAGGCTGATGAACAATTCTGAAGTTAACTCCAGAGGAAAAATCCATCGGCACTAGGTGATGTAACAGCAGAGACTGCACAAACACTGGGCCCAAGGCCAAGAACATGGACTCTACAAGAATTTCTCTCTAATTAACTGTGTACCTAACCTCCCACTGAAAGGCGTACTGTAGGTTGAATGTCTACCAGATTCCTGAGATACCTGGGTCCTGCTCCCTCACCTCCCTTCCCATAGTTGCACAACTCATAATCACCCAAAGAAGCAGGTTTACTTTTCATGTGTATCTCTGTAATATCCTGAAAATTTTATGTTAGTGAGAATAGGATATTGTCTTGCTCCTATGCTCAACCTAGCTCAATGCCTGGGACATCATTAGGTCCTCAAAATGTGTACTGAATAAATGTACAAATAAATTTATCTTTTAAATCACTTCTCACTCTCTACAATCTGAGTATGACAAACAATACAAAGGATGCTTCTCCTTTTTCCTCCTGGACGCTTCATGTTGGAAATCAGACACTGTCACAACCTTGACTGTCAGCTCTCTGTGAATGTGCCCGAATATCTACCCACAACCCAGATTTCAGCCCGTTGAACACATTCATTTTTTGTCAATTACGAAAAATTTCAGCTTTGATATCCTTCCGGTATCTTAAACTTAACATCCCAAAACCAAATTTCTCATGTTGTAGCCCTTCAAAAACAGCTCTTCCTAACTTCAGTATTTCTAATAAAGGCACCATTAATCTACCAGTCACCCGAGTCCAAAAGAAACTTCACGGCCCTCTCTCTTTTGTGCTTCCAAGCTCACTTGAAACCTGAATCCCATCTGTCAGCAATTCCTGTAGGTTCTTCATGTACCAGGTGTTTTCCATCTGTCTCTAGACTGTAAGCTCCAGGAGTACAGGGGGGCAGTATCCCTCTTTCCTGGTATGTATCTGTCACATGGTAAGAGCACAATACATACTTGCTAAATGTTCCCAAGGATCAATTTCTATTCTTTTCATTCCTACCATCCCACCCTAATTTAGATCCTTATTATCTACTATGGCAACAGGTTTCACTGTCTCAAGTTTCCAGTCATTTAGCAATTCACCACCATCAAGGTTAAAGATAATCTTCTGTAAGCAGGGTTCATATCTCAGTTTGGGCACTAGCTGTTCAAACCTTCAGTGGTTTCCAGTGTCTATTGCATAGCGCCAAATCCTCATCGAAAAGTCTAGGATGGTATGGTCCTATCTACCTTTGTCCAATTCCTCCCTACATAGCTGTTAACCACCCAAACCAGTCCACTTGCTATATGCTGGAAAGTGCTTTGTACTCTCCTCCTGCTGTGCTCCTCCCTGCCTACAACATCCCCCCCCCCTCCCTCTTTCTCCATCTATCAAAATCCTGTCCATTTTCTTCAATGTCTGGTCCAAATTCCATTTCATCCCTGGAAGTCTTCTGACCATACCAACTGTGCACCATCCCTTCTGTAGCACCCACTTGGTACTTACCACAAGTTGCCTTACACTGAAGATGTGTTATTGTATTCAGGTGCAATTCATCCCTGACTAGACTATAAATTTCATTTGGGAAAGAACCACTACTTCTACTTCTTTGGATCCCCCTCCTCTAAGAGTCTAGAACAATTATCTTTAAAATATTCAACAAATACTTGTTGTTGGAAAAGCTGGAAAAAAGAAAAGAGGTTGGCAGTGGGTTTTCAAGTAGCATAAGGTCTCTGGAAAGAACTCAGCAGGATAGCAATATAGGAGTATTCCTCCAAAGACTCAACAGGAAAAAAAATAAAAGAAAGAACTGAGCTATTAAAAGTAGGAGATAAAAACCAAATGAGCTATAACTGAAAGGTAATTTACAGCAAGTCTCTGTAAACATGCACACACACACACACACACACACACACACACACAGAGCCAATGCATTATCAATTAGAGTCCCGCTGGGCAATATTAACACAGATTCCACTTAAAAGAGACAATCAAAGGCTCAGCAACAAATAGGAATACATTTATACTCTTCAAGGAGCCAAAGTAAATGCAAGAACATGTTCCCTAGGAAGACTTCCTACCCTTACCTAGTATTTTATCTTTGCTCCTAATCAAACCAAGTGGAGAGAATCTCAGACATGCACAGGGTTCAGCCACAATTCAAAGGCTGGAGGGAGCCATGTTCCCCAGCTTCAACAAAGCAGAATACGCTAGAAGCAAATACATGCTCTGTACTTCTATCTGCGGCATCTCTCGCTCTTTCCGTGGGGGAAGGGGATGAGAAGGAGCGTGATGGGACCACAGGGTCAGACTCTGCAATGGAGTCAGAGCTGTGAGGGCTTTAATGAGGGTGTCTGCACAGAGCACAGTGTGGGCGAGGACAAAAGGTGAGCAGGAGCAGAGCAGAATAGGAAGCAAAGCTGAAGGAGTGACAGGCTAATGGCTTCCAGGGCAAGAAGGTGCCTAGAAGAAGAATGAAAAAAGCACTTCAGCAATGTTTGTCCCTAAATGCAGTCCCTGAAAACTGTAACTGAATACCAAACCCAAACGGCTGAAATGGAGCCGAAATGGCTGAAAGGGAGCCAGGCTGAGAGAGTGGCCGGGAGGGCAGTGGGGACAGTCCCTGGAGACCTGCTCCGGCCCTGGCCAGCGCACCCCAGCCGGGGCCCCGAGACGCGTCCATCCAGGGCTGCCGCTGGCAGCTGCTCTCCTGGCAGCACAGAGAGACGAATCCCTGGCATTGCTGGGCCAGCAGCTGCTACAACTCCGGGGGAGGTGACGAGTGCCCGCTGAGACGCGCTGGGCAGAGAACGAACTATTCTAGGGATCAGCCCTAGCATCAGCAAAACCGAGAATACACTTGACTGGCTGGATGAAAATGCAGCATGACTGCCACTTGAGAGACCCGGGAAGCCCACAGCCCTTCCTCTGTCCCAGCTTCTCTGACTTTGATTGCTTCTTGCCCTCCCATTTCTGTTTCTGCGGGCACGACTTCAGGTCAGGTTAACCCTAGGCTCACTGCCATGCCTTCTTACCAGGCTTCCCAGTCTCTTCCCTCTGATTGATCCTATGTGGTGTTGCCATAGTTACCTTCCCAAAGCACAGCCATAATTATGTTCCTTGCTCAAAAACTATCAACGGCAGGGACACCCGGGTGGCTCAGTGGTTGAGCGTCGGCCTTGGGCTCGGGTCGTGATCCCGGAGTCCTGGGATCAAGTCCCTTATTGGGCTCCCTGCGGGAAGCCTGCTTCTCCCTCTGCCTGTGTCTCTGCCTCTCTCTTTGTGTCTCTCATGAATACATAAAATCTTTAAAAAAAAAAAAAAGACTATCAATAGCTCCCCACGCTTACAGAATAAACCCTGTCACCTGGCACTTCCAGACCACTATGATCAGGCCCCTACAACTTTTCCAAGCTCATTTCACATTTAAATTTATTATTCCCGTTCTTCAGCAAAACAAACAGGCTACCCCTCAGCCTTGTTTTTCCAACTCTGTGCCTTTACCGACGCTATTCCCTCTCCCTAAAATGCTTCCTCCCCCATCATTCTATCCTCCTTCTACAACTTCCACATTGTCTCAATTGAATTCAGCTCATAGGACCAGTTTCTAGCACTCACACTTGTATTTTCCCATTTCCCACCCACTGTCCTTCACCTTCATGAGGCCCCGCCCAGTCCCCAACCTGAAGAAATGTCTATTCTCTATGCACTTGTGGCACTTTGTACGGGTGGGTGGACATGGTCTTTCACAGACCATATGGCAAGGCTGCAAATAGTCCCCCACTATGTTTCCTCTTCTCCTACACGAATAGAAATTCTTCCTCTGGTCTCCCCACACAAGAACCCAGAGGGCTCACTACCATGCCCTGGCCTCGGACCGGACGACGCTGCCTACCTGCCAAAGAGCCATTATTTGGGGTCTATTCCACTTATCTAACCTTATCTTCCACTGCTTTTGAAAATACATCTGTTCTCAAAATATTTTGCTCAGACCTCCATGAAGCCCATTTTACATTAAATGTAATGTTCACATGTCTCTCTTCCCTATTAGCCAGGATTCCAGAGCTTACCTCAGTCTTACAGGAATCAGCACAGGACGCAGCACTCAGTAGATGCTTAAGAGGGGTTTGTTGGGTAAGTAGATCATTACTCAGGATGAGACCAGACAGGAAGCTATTAAAGTAAACTAGCCATCAAGTGACAGCAAAAGGAGTGGAGAAGTTCCCCCTTACAGGCTCTTGGGGGACCTGGTACTTCTGTTCCACAACACTTACCTCAACTCAACTAACTGTGTGATTTGTTTCCCGCGGTCTCCTCATTCTGTTTAAGTGCCCTGTGCTGGAGGCAGTGCCTGTTCATGGCTACATCCCAAGGCATAAGGTCTGACCTGAAGGAGTTCAAGGAATGTGCAATGCACATTTGTTGAATGAATGGAAAAGAAACTTGTTTTTAATGAGGCTGGATCCCCCACTAATCCCTGTATGTCCTCTGCAGAGAGCATTCTCATTTCCTCTCCCTAGTGTGTGCCATCGTCTTCTGCTATATAAATCTTTATATAGCTTTACCTTTAGAGCCTAGCCCAAGTCCCATGTGCTTCCTGAAAACTCTTCTGATTGTTCCAGATCCTTTATCTATCTCTGATGATTTATCTCTGACCTCTTATCACATCTACAATTCTACACAAAATCAATGATTTCTTAATGAGATCATTATTGCTTTACTTTCTAGTTGCTTCTTGTATTAAAAATCTTTCCTCCCCGGCCAGATATGGTCCCCTGTGGAGACTCACAATAAACTTCTCTTGTATCTTCCAATGCCCATATAACAGAGTACACAGATGGCTCTAATAAATACTCACTGGTTGTGGGAACATGAAGCCAGGTACCAGCTTTATCAGAAGGGAAATCAATTCTTCCAAAACACTCTATTCTTTGTATGTGATCTTAATTAGAGCAATCCAGCTGACTTACAGATTGGCACATCTGTACTGTAAATAAATATGTCTTTAAGCTGAAAATATGATATAGTACTAAAAATCAAATGCTATTTTAAACTTAGGAGTAGCTTACCAACAGAATAAATCCAACTCTGAGTCATTTTTTAAAGCAAATGATTTCTCTCCCAAATCTTCATTTATCATATACTAAAATAACATTTTATTCTCTCAGGATTGCTTATTATAAAGAGAATAGGACTTGGGAAAGATAAGGAACTCCGAGGACAAAACATCTGGAGGAAATTCTCATTCTGGCTTATATTGAGAGTGTCATATGTTCTCCTCAAACTTAGCCTCCATATCCAGTGCTCAGAGCTGGTTTGTAAAGGATAATTTGTGTCCCAAATTATTAGAGTGATAAAAGAAGAAAATAGAGGAAAACAAGATATATGTGGCATTCATTCCTACATTCATTCATTTATTTACTCATCCAATGATGTTTAGTAAGCATCTAGTATAAACCACATACTACACTAGGCCCTGTGAGAGGCTGAAAAATGAATCCGAAAAGGTTATACCGTCTACTAAGGGAAGAAAATGAAAGGCAGACAATACCGAATGCCCTAATATAATAAAAGAAAAATAAAATGCTGTAAGAATTCAGAAAAGGGAGAACATTCTTTCCTCTGGGAGAATCAAGAAAGTTTCTTGGAACATCATGCATCTGAGATGGGTCTCAAAACATAGGTATGACTTTGACATGCAGAGATGTGAAGAATGGGTACCTAAGTTTAAATAAGAGGATGGCAAAGGCTCTTTGGAGATAATGTTCCATTTGACTAAGGTATAATAGAGAAAGGAAAAAACAAAACAGGAAATAAGGTTGGAAAGCTAGTCAGGGCCAGATGTAGAGGGCCTTGAAGGAACAAGCCAAGGAGAGTATACCTTTATGAGTAGAGCAGCACTTCTCAAACTTTAACGTGCATACAAATCATGTGAGTCTCTTGTTAGGGTAGATCTGGGGGTGGGACCAGAGATTCTGCATTGCTATCCTAGGTGGTGCCGATACTGGGAGACCACACCTTGAGCATCAAGAACAGAGAAAGTGGGAAGCCAGTGCACAGAGAACCTGCCCAATCTCCAGTGTGTTCCAGGAAGGCTAAATCCGGTACAAGTGCATCGGGCAGACTGGAACAGGGAAAAGCCATACACTGTGGACCTCAATGCTGGCTGGTTGTTTGTTAGAATCATCTGGGAAGTTTTTTCACCATACTGTTACCCAGGTCCCACTCGCAGAGATTCTGACTTAATTGCTTTGGGATGAGGCCCAGATTTCAGCATTTTTAAAAATTCTCCAGAGAATTCTAATGTGAAGCCAGAGTTGAGAACCTCTTCTGTAGATGATACAGTGAGTAATGCAATCATTCAGACAGCAAGGATGATGATCTAAACTAGGGCAACAGCAGTGAGGACAGAGCAAAAGGGTCACTTACATAAAATACTACACAAGGACTAGATCTTTGCAACCATGTGGGCAATGAGTCAGATGTATGGCGATAGCATCATTAATTTCTTCCAGTTAAAGACAGTTTGGTCAATTGGTTAAGAACAGACTCTGGAGCCAAACTGCCTGGGTTTGAATCCCAGCTTTGCTATTGATTTACTAAGGGTGTGTGTGTGTGTGTGTGTGTGTGTGTGTGTGAGAGAGAGAGAGAGAGAGAGAGAAAGAGAGAGAGAGAGAAAAAAACTTAGGCAAGTTCCTTAACTTCTTTATGGCTCAGTTTCCTCATCTGTGAATTTGAGATACAACAACAACCAACACACAAACTTGGTGTAGAGCTTAAATGAGCTACCATAAATGTAAAACCCTTAAAACTACGTTTAGCACACAGGAAAGAGCTTTGAAAGTATCTGCTGTTATTCTTAGCACAATTCTCGATTTCTTCTGACCTCTCTAGGATCTTGACCTTTCATGATCTGGCAAAAGAGAAGTCCTGGAGGGACTCTCAACCCTCAGCCAGTTTGAAGTCCCTGGGGCACTTTTCATGAATGCACATGGATCTAGATGGCACACCTTGCCTGACCCCCTCCCCAGCCCCATTCCCAAGGTCTCTGTGAGAAACAGCCACAGAGTCCCTACTTGAACTGCTGGTCCTTGGTGCTGCGTGTCTTGGCCAGGAATCGCTCAGCCAGCTTCTCCAGATTGCGGGAGTAGTCCATCTCGATCTCTGCCTTCTTCCGGAAGAAATCTTGGAGGTCCTGCAGCAGCTGCACCCGGAGCTCACACTGCTGGTCCAGGCATTTCATCTGCTCCGTGAGCTGGGCGCGGATCTCTGCAATAGAAACAAGGTCAGACAATCAGATGGAAAACCCTAAACACAAAACAGAACAAAACAAAAACACACATGCCAACATTTACCCCTTCCATTTAGTCAAGACCTTAAAGATTTTAATTAAAAAAAAAAAAAAAAGGCTAAAGCTTCAAATGGCCATATGTTATGAGGCACCTCCAAAAATTCCACCAACTCTTCTGGGACCACTAAGAAACTGGAACCAGGAATCTGCTGAATCACTTAAGAGAAACTACTTACTAGACAATATGATATTCAGTTACCATTTATTGAGCGATTTACTAGGTTTCTGGCACAGTGTCAGAATTTGGGTTCCCTTTTGGCTAAAAGCCTAATGATTTCTCTCTCAACCACCATATTTGGCAGGTACTACTTTCATCTCCATTTTATTCTATTTTATTTTATTAAAGATTTTATTTACTTATTCCTGAGAGACACAGAGTGAGAGCCAGAGACCTAGGCATAGGGAGAAGCAGGCTCCCCTTGGGGAGCTTGGTGTGGGACTCGATCCCAGGATGTTGGGATCACGAACTGAGACAAAGGCAGACACTCAACTACTGAGCCAGGTGCCCCTCATCTCCATTTTAAAGATGAGAAAACTGACTCTTAAGGAAGTCAGGCTGTTAGAGTCACTGAGTTGGGATTCAAACCCAGAAAGACAGACTCCAGAGCCCAAGCTCCTACTTTTTATATTTTCTGCCATCATTTCAAAATGTTTTTCTGCATCTTCATGAAGGAAGATGAGGGTCAAGATATTTTAATGGAGATACAGAGTTCTGCACAAGGTCAAATAGTGGCAATCAAGAATGAAACAAGCCCCAGACTTCTAGGCAAGCAACCTTGCACTGTCACTCAGATTCCATAGTTTCCAGTATCACAGAATGTAAATCAATCTTCAAGAAGTTGATTTTTTTCCACCAAAAAATATCATGCATACCAATGTTGCTTCATCCTCAGTGATGCTCAGAGCCTCTGCTATGTCAAAGGTAGAAATACTTTGGGTTAAGCTCTAGCTTGACAGATTTCTGCCTGGCCTAGAGTCCTCACCACAAGGCGAGCAAGCACCCTCTCTAGAACTGCAGCAATGGTAGCTCCAGAGGCAACCAGAGCTGCCTCAAATGCAATACAGCATTTGTTACTGACAAGAGCCCTGGCACTCACAGGAAGCAGCTTGCTAAAACCAGACTGCTTTCAGCTCAGAGAAGGCCTACAGTTGTGTATCCTGCTGAAGTTATGCCCCAATCCCCTTTCCAGTTGCAATGGAGCCATTTCTTTCACCACTTTCCCCTGCAAGCTTGCTCAGCTCCAGTGCATTATGTTGTGACAGTGGCTCCAATCCCAAGGAAAAAGAGCACCTATATTATTATGCCTTTCCTTATGCATGTTCCAAATTTATTCCCAAATCGTAGAGTTAAAACAATGCTTTCTGTCTACACTATGTAATGCATAGGGGTGGGGCTCGAAGGGAGATCTAGAGTTTTCATCTGAGCTAAGGAAAAATCAGGGGCAAATCCAAGACCAGACCTATGATGTTGAAAAGTTTGCTGACCACTCTTATGAAGCAATGGTGATGGCTGAATGCAGTGCACTTAGCTTTGCTTCGAAGTAGCTGGGGATCCATAATCTATTCTTATCTTCATTTTTGTCTCTGTTTTCACCCATATCAGAATGCAGCACAAGATCTGGTCCTTTATGGGTGATCTTGGGTTATCTGTAAGTGCTGTTCTCCCCCTCTTCATCCCGTATGCCTCCTCCTCACCGACCATCAATGCCAATCAGGCCTACAGTAACCTCACCTGAACTGAAACTGAGCCCCGGAGGATTGTTTCAAGCAGACAGAAGGCTGAGCAGAAAAGCCGCCTACCTCATCACTCATCAAAGCTCTCTTGTTCTGTGTTTTTTTGGGAGTCTGATTACAAGAGTGTTGGGGAAAGATGTGCAGAGGGCAATGTCAGGCATATAGTTCTTGTCAGATTTCTGGGCCTCTTAAAGGCAACAGCCCTTGTCAAGACTATTCCTAGAGGCACTGCACCCCTTCTACCTATTGGTAGATAGAAGTAGAAGCCAGCAGTAGTAGCCATTGTGTGGGCAGACTGTGAGTGGAGAGCACTTTCACAGTGTTCATTGATGTTACTTACAACTGGCCCATAAAGGAGGAATCAGGGCATCTCAGGGCAAAAAAGGCTCTCCAGGTACCCAGTCAGTTCCAGATTTGCAAGAGGATGTGGGTGGGTAATGGAGCTGTCAGCCCCCTCTGAGTCACCAATAATCACATAAGACTGCCTCAACAATCTCACTAAGTAGGAGAGCAGAAGGGAACATGGTAGAGTGCATGATGCCCACCCTCCACCACAAAAAGAGGTCAAGACAAATTCCCATGATACCCATGAAGTTCCAGAGGTAGGCCACTTCGACAGGGTTGCCCTGTCGAAGGAATTAGTACTTCATAGGTAGCCTCTGAAATATGTGAACCTAATCTAAGAAGCCCCCAAAGCACATCCAGCCAACACAGAATCACACCCTGACTCTTCCAGGTGCCTCAAGTGGGTAACACAAGAGAAAGTGCACCCCACCTCAGGCATCCCCTCAGGGACCCTGAGGATAAGACTTACTGAACACCCTTTATGGGGCTTTATATGCATCATCTCATCTAATCTCCACAACTAGCCCATAAGGTATCCCCAATTATCCTGATGACAAAGGTAAGAAAAATGAAATAAGACCTGTAAAGTCAGTTATCAAAGGGTCATACAACTAAGTGAAAGTGAGGTTGAAACTAAATTAAGGTTTGTCTAACTTGCCAAAGAGGTTGACTGTGGGCCAGGGAAACAAGAGAAACAGAACACAAGTCTGGAGTCTCTGAAAGTATTTCTGGGTAAATTACAGTTTCTATGGCTCCCACCCATAGGACATCCCCTTCACCACCTCTAGCTGAGGAATGATTCAGAATCAAGTATGAACTAGCCCACTAACTCAATAACTAGCTGATGTTTCAACTAGTTCACAATTGGGCTGGGTCTCTTCCCTGCTTCCTCGATCTACTCTACAGGGCAGCTTGGGAGGAAGTGTTTTTCTTGTCCCAGGAGCACACTCTGAGGTCTGCCAGTGTGCCCAGAAGGTAGAGAAAGTGAGAAAGCAATGATATTCCACACCCCATCCATAAAAAGAAGAGTCTCTGCTAATAGATACCGCCCGCTACTGTGGTTGATGCTCCACCGAGCATCTCCCTTCCCCCGCAACCTGCCTAGAAAGAGAAGCCTCCCTGGCTCCCAACCTCAGGGTATCTACACAGACATGTAAGGGAGACTCCAACCACCCCCGTCTCTTGGCTTGCAGCTCTAAGACAGAATGGCTGCTCTGTCCAGCACAAAATGTGCTGCTTCAGACTTCTGCTGCTGCTGTTGCAAAGACAAACAATGGTCCCCAAGAAGGCAGCTGTGCCAGCTCCAGTCCTGTCCGTGCATATAAGGGACAGGAAACAATAGGCCACTGAATGCCAGCTTGCCTGGGCCATGTGCCCAGGCTGGAGGCCCCTCTGCACCCTGGCCTACCAATAAATTACAGGGGCAGAAAGAAGAAAGGAGCAATTTATAAAAACATGGAGGAATTCCTCGCAATTCCATCGTGTGCTTAGGCGAGTATGCACATGCACGCGGGTGTACACTCAAAACCACACACTCACACTACCCACACTGTCCTTCACTGAATCAACTCAAGAAGGTTTTAGAGATCCAGTTTACAGTTGGATGAGCATCCCTGGAGACTGGAGATGATGGGGTCTTTATAGGTTCGGTTCCTAGAATTATATGGGAAGCAGTCAAGCTCTCATTTTCTAGAAGCAGCTGTATCTCAGGGGTGCAAATGAACTCCATGGACATCCACAAAGCCAGAGTACAAAGGTTACCATGAGCTTTGAGTGATACACACCAAAATGACCTCCCGTAGGTACCTAAACACAGCTCATTTATTCACTAAATCTTTACTGAGCTCCTACTGTATGGCAGATCTTGAGCTAGGTGATGGTGAGGATGAACAAAATAGATCCATTCCCTGCCCTAATGAAGCATGGCTTGACAAAACAGAGAGGAAAAGAAAGCAAAGCCAGTCTTACTGCTTTTGCTTTGAATACTCTTTGTCATAACATAGCCACAGGAGTAAGTCCCAACCCAAGGACTAACAACTAAAAAATCATCAGTAGCAGACAGAACACACCAAACAACAAACCTAAGAAAAATTCAACATCCTCTGGCTCTTTTTTCTATTAGTTTTTTTTTTTTTTTTCCCAATGGCACTTCTGTAGCTTTCTTTGCAAAAAGAACCAAAGTTTTAGAACTAGTTTCCTGAAAATCAGAGTTGACCTTTGGTTGTTACTTCATTCAAAGATTCAAGCCAAAATTTAACCCCATGGTTGTGGAATTAGATAGTGGTAGTCATTGCCCAATCTTGCACATAGACTAAAAAACAACCCCACTGAATTCATGTACCTTCAAAAGGGTGAATTTTGTGGTATATGGGTTACAACTAACTTAAAAAATTTAACCCCACCAAAAGCATGTTCTTTTGAGCACCATCCTGCTAGCTAAGGGGAAAATGGCCCAACAAACTGGCACCAAAAAGAGGAAGGAATTCTTGGTTTCCATTTCTCCATTTGCATGGCCTGAATCTCAGTTCTGCCTTCAACATTCTTTTTTTTTTTTTTTTAAAGATTTTATTTATTTATTCATAGAGATGCAGAGAGAGAATGAGAGAGGCAGAGACACAGGCAGAGGGAGAAGCAGGCTCCATGCAGAGAGCCCGACGCGGGACTCGATCCAGGGTCTCCAGATCACGCCCTGGGCTGCAGGCGGCGCTAAACCGCTGCGCCACCAGGGCTGCCCTGCCTTGAATATTCTTGAAGATTACCAGAAACTGCCCCTCTGGATGGCAAGCTTGGCCATGACACTGAACTCCACTGGCAGATCACCATTCCATCATTTCTGAAGGGTGTCAGAACAAAACCAGCAAGGAATGCTTTTATGCATGAGTTCAAATATAGGACCGGCGGACATATCCAGCAAACTTCCCTTGGGAAGTGCAGACTCCTTGTCGGTGCTTGGCCATAGCTGAGATCCTAACTACACCTGTCTCAGAAGTTCAAGGGAGGCTCATTTCCATTTTGGAAAGAGGGTGAAGGGTCACAGAAGGATGAAATTAGAAGAAAAACTAGCCCTAATAGGATACCATCATTTAACAAAAACAGGTCCTTGCCACACTGTTTAATAATCACATAGACTCTGAATATATAACATCTGCCAAAACAGGCGACACAGTCCTCTGAAAACTGTCCCCATTTCAGAGAACACCCAGGGAATTTATCAGCCAGCAGAGTCTAAGGGAGTTTTGTTCAGTTTGTTGTTTTCAATCCAAAGATATTAGTCCCTTTCTTCCCCTCTTTCAAAATTCATCTCCTCCTTCAGGTATTTTTTCTGATTAAGGCATACAAAATCCCCTCTTTTGAGTCCCACATTTCTAGGAGAAAATGAGGGTGGGAGGGCAGGCCAGGAGAAGCACATAATCTTTTTGGGAGGGTATCACAAATACTCCCTTCCCTTCTCCTCGATGGGCTGGTGTGTGCATAGGGACAGGAGCTTCGACTCCCACAGGTTCTATTCAGAACACAGGGCATGAGGTCGGCCTGTGTTCCTCATCAGAAACTGGGACTGACTGGCCACCAGTCTTTTGCCACAAAATCTGCCTCACCTGCTTTTAGCCTTTTCACAAACACATGATGTCACCTCAGGCACCTCAGGAATATTAATTCCTAGTGCCTTTCCAGCAAGTGTTATATAAGAAGACAATTGAGGCTTTCATCAGGCTCTACCCTCCAAATCTCTTTCCAAGACCTCTTATCGCAAGGGTAATCAGCCCCTATCAAAACTGTTTCCCAGGAAACAAAATGCTGAGATGTCCTGCCAAGTCCTGCTCTTCACCCTACTGGATTGCTTTTCTACAAATTCAGTCATGGGAGGGCCCTTAAAAATCCTTGTTGGACAGAGGACAGAACCAAAGCCCAGAGAAAGGAATGGCTGGAGATCATATTGCTATTTAGTTGTGGATGTAGGACTGAAACCTGGGTCACTGGGTTCCCAAGCCAATGTCCTTGCTTACTTACTCTTCTTATAAAAATGTATTTGTGTACCTAGCAGGTGCTCTGAGAATAGCACAGAATTAGAACACTAGTAGGGACGAAGCCAGTGAAAAAAACCTATAGCAAACAAGGTGAAATAATAATAGAAATAAACGAGGTCTGCACATAGTGATATAAAAGCAAAGGAAAAGGACATATATCAGCTTCAATCCACCTGCTATACCCCTTCTTTCAATGACTGACACTATCACTTATGTCTGAGTAGTCACTGTTCCAAGGATAGGCCATCAAGTTACTTCTGGTAAAGTTAAAAACAGCAAATATTCCTCCTCGAAGAGTGACTAATGGCCTTTTTCATCGTTACTTCCTATTAAATACAACATAGAACTAGACATGTGTTAATCCAAACAACCAACCAATAATAGCTACTAAGACTACAAAAAGTATGTTGATGTGATAAATACTTAATATTTCTCCTTCTCTGGATCTCTATCCTCCCCAACTCTCAGTCCATGTGCTTTTGGTAAAGCTGATTCCACTTCCGCCCTCTCCAAAGATGGTGGACATCACCTGTAGGCCCAGACCTGAAGACACCGAGAGTCTGACATTGCTGCTGCCATCTTGCCACCATGACTGGAATGCCTGTTTGAGAATGGAGCTGACCCAGAGAAAACAGAGCTGAGAGATGGAAAAAGGAAACTTGAGCCCTTGAATCAAGTCATGGACAGATGCCAGCCCTATCCTTGGTCCTTTTAGTCTCATAAGCCAACTCATTCACTTCTTTGCTTAAAATTGTTTGCATTGGATTTTTGGTTCTTTGGAAACAAAAGAATCCGAATGAATAAAGTGAAGGATTCTAAAGTGCTCAGAAGCATAAAGGTCCCTACACTCAAGGAACCTACAATCTAATTGTGAAGACAGGATCAAAATATACATTTTCTTTTTTTTTTTTTTTTTTTTTTTTAAATTTTTATTTATTTACGATAGTCACACAGAGAGAGAGAGGCAGAGACACAGGCAGAGGGAGAAGCAGGCTCCATGCACCGGGAGCCTGATGTGGGACTCGATCCTGGGTCTTCAGGATCGTGCCCTGGGCCAAAGGCAGGCGCCAAACCGCTGCGCCACCCAGGGATCCCAAAATATACATTTTCAAAAATTATATATTAATATACTACATAAATTATGTTGATATATTACAAAAATTGTGCTAGATATTATACCAGATATTTATTTAATAGATATTTGTGCAAAATATCTGCATCACATAATTTATGTTATTGTATATTGTGTAATGCATATTATATATTTGAAATTAAGAATAAATACTTCTAGTAAAAGTTTTGAGGGCTCAGAAAGTGTAGTGAGGACAAACATTATAAAGTATGGCTTCTTGATGAAGACTAAACTCTTTGAGGGGAAGAATTTGTCTGTTCAGTTCACCAACATACTCCTGGGACCCAGAACAGTATCTGGCAGGCCTTCAAACTTGCGGAGGGAAGAATAGAGGGAAGAGAAGGACGGAGAGACGAAAGGAGGACAAAGAAGTCTGAACTAGTATTTCTAGGATGGATAGAATTTTAGCAAATGGAAGAGCGAGACCATATTCCAGAGGAAGATAAGATGCAAGCCAAGAAATGAGAATGTTCGAACATGGCTCTTCCATGAGGTAGTGAGAAGAATGGCTTAGCTAGAACGAAGGGTATTTTGAGGCCTGGTCAGAGATAAGGTATACATAAAGGAGCTAAGAGACAAGTCTGGATTTCAAGCAGCCAGAAATAGAGCTGGTGAAAGGGTGCATCATGATGAAAACAGAGCTGAAGAAAGATCAGAGGAGGTCTGCTGGATGGATTCCTAGGCCTTCTGAGTGAAGAGACGGAGTGAGCATTAATGAGCAATCCAGACTGAATGATACAGAAATCACCATGAGCAGGAGGATTCCATGAGTGGAAAACCCTTGTCCATAGCAACTCTACCAATTAGTAATAATACACGCTTTAGAGCCAGTGGTCTTGAGGCTAGTGATTCTAAACTATCCCTCCCTAGGCAGTGGTGAGCAAAGGGGACAGGTAAGAGAGACCTTTGGGTTCAAAGTTAAGACAGTTATCTTGGCAGGAGGAAGGCAGGAGTGAGGTTCTAGTCTCCCTGGCTTTCCTTTTGACTACAGTTCTTTCTGTTGAACTTTAAAGTTTGTCTATCTTCATAACTGTCTCCCCTGAGCAGTAGATTATCCCAAAGTGGTGAAAGAAAGAACCTCTCCCCCCACCCCTAGACCTTCCATTAACTTCACACCACCTAAAAACACCACATACAGCTCGAGAGACCAAGAGAAGCCAGTCAGTGGAAAGAGGAGAAAAATGGTCCTAAGGGTTTCCAAAGGATGCTCAGTCATCCATTAACTTTTGAGTCTCCAAATGAACACAAAAAGCAACCTCGTAAAGCTGATGGGAAGGAGGATGTGAACGGGAAGATCTCAATGAACTTGAATCATCGTGATTGCTCTGGCAAGCTTCCTTGGCTCTTTCAAGTGACTCAATAGAAAGTCAAAGACAAAAGGTTCCCAAATGAACAAGCTGCCACATCAAATGCCAAAGTAGTAATTTTATCTCCTAGGCCTTGCCTGAGATGTTTAAGAAACAAAATTCCCAAAGTCCAAGGTCTAGAATTAACTTGTATTACAAACTAAAGATCTGCAATGAGATGACCAACAGCTCCTCTAGGAAATGTCACCTGATGGCCTTGATTCGTTGCTGGAGGCAAACTGGAAGTCAGTTCCCGAGGACAACAGTAATCAACCAACAACTCCAGCAAATATTTATCTTACACTGTCTCTATGCAAAGGTCTGAGTGATGAATCACTGGACCACACAAGAAAATTTAATGCACTGTCTTACTCTCAAGGAGTTTACAATCCAATTGGGAAAAAGGGGGGGGGACTAAATCCAAAAGTATTCAACAGTATAAGCCTGTGCGTGCTAAGTGCCAAAATAATGTTTGAGATGCTCAGAGAAGGAGAGATCAGTATAAACCAGTGTTGACCTGAGTTAGTCTTGGGGCCTTGAGCTGAGGAGGATTTATGGAAAAAGAAGGCTGCCAGAGGAAGGGGGGCTGTGAGGTAAGGAGGGGGCAGCCCACCTCTGCTGAGGTGGCTCAGCGGTTTGGCGCCGCCTTCAGCCCGGGGCGTGATCCTGGAGTCCCGGGATCGAGTCCCATGTCGGGTTCCTTGTATGGAGCCTGCTTCTCCCTCTGCCTGTGTCTCTGCCTCTCTCTGTCTCTCATGAATAAATAAATAAAACCTTAAAAAACGAAGGAAAAAAAAAAGAAAAGGTCAGGAGGAGGAAATGGGCAGATCCAGCTCAGGAGGCTCTGAGTGGCACTTCTTAGTCTGAATCGGGGGCGGGGGGCAGGAGTAGAAAAGCAGGATGCGCAGCAGATACAAACACAGTTCAAAAGGCTCTGTGAACTATGAACAAAGCAAGGTAAGAGTCTTAAAAAGGAAAAGGACAGCATACGCAGAGTCAAAACCCAAGCAATCAGGGATCCCTGGGTGGCTCAGCGGTTTAGCGCCTGCCTTTGGCCCAGGGCGTGATCCTGGAGTTCCGGGATTGAGTCCCACATTGGGCTCCCAGCATGGAGCCTGCTTCTCCCTCCTCCTGTGTCTCTGCCTCTCTTTCTCTCTCTATGTCTATCATAAATAAATAAATAAAATCTTTAAAAAAAAAAAAAAAACAAGCAATCTATCAATCAACTCAAAAGAACAAATGTCAACTGAAACACGTCCACCATGGTAATGGACAATGGCAAACTGTATGTTGCTTGAGGCTCCAGCACAGTTGAACTGAAAACAAACCCGATGATTATTAAAATCCAGACCCAACATTCCTAGAGAGCTGGCTCTGGAAGGTTTTATTTCATCCTGTGCAGGATCCAGCGTGGTGTGCAGGATCAGTGTGCTATTCCAGTTCAACAAGCAAGGACTGAGTACCTATTTATTCCTGGGAAGAGAACAAAGATGATTAGAGAGGACCAAGACATTCACTTGGTCTTTGAAGTGCCTGTAGAACTTCTTATTGGAAAAGGTAGTTTTCTTTTCCAGTCTGGAGCTCCCAGGAGAGGGCAAGTCTGGAAATAGACTTTTGGAAGCCATCAGCAAGTAGACAGAAGTATGAAGTTTAACTATAAAAGCAAACACAGTTGCCCATAGAAAGCATGCAGAATGAACGAGAAGTAAGCCAAGGCCTGTGGACACCCTCCTTCAGATGGAAAGTGAAGGAAGAGGACTTGGGAAAGTAGACGAAGAGCGAAAGAGGTATCTACAAGCGTCAGTAACTGCCGATCATTTAAATAAGAGAGGAGCGCAGAGTTTGTTCACTTTGGCGGTTAGGAATCCATCCATACCAAGAGCCTGCTAAGCCAGGGTCAGTTTATGTATCACTCAAGGTGAACACAACTGCCTGGCCTGGCTGGCCGGCTGGAACTGCCTGTGCTGCTCCAGCCACCATGGCTGTTCCTTGTCCTCAAGTTGCTAGTGGGCCAGCCTGACAGCGCCTGGCCCTGTACCCATGCAGCATGCCTCCTTCTTAAGTCCTGCCCCGTGGTCTCCTTATTGCCACTGAGAGGTTTAGAGGGACCTCCTCAACCACCAGCTATGCGACCAAGAAGCATAGGAGAGTCGACCTCCATGAGGTCAGCCCTCAACCAATAGACGGGAGTGGGCAAATGGAATCTTCTCTCTCCTTTCCCCAGTGAACTGTTTAGAGATGCAGAAGCTTCACCTCGTTTCTCTGAAGATGTCCCACAAGACAAACAATCAGACTCTCATGAAACTGTAGCCATTTTACAAGCAGTCCCTTACATTTGCTCTCTCTCCCTGCCACTTCTCACTTTCCTTTTCTCCTCATTCCTGCTTCCTTGGGATGGCTCTCCTAAATAAAGTGTAAGCCTGTGTCACTGGCCCTATTTTCTAAGAAACCCATACTAAGACACTTACCATGTGTCAGACATTGTTTTAGATGCTATGTACGACAGTCTCTTCCTTGACGAAATTTATTCCAGTGGAAGTATCTGCTTAGCAGATCCTTAAGAATCGATAATCAATTATTTTTCAAGAACTCAACATGTACATGAAGTGATTGGTTGGTTATAAGAACTGCTTTAGTTGACTACAGTTTATTTTCTCAGGAAAGGTGAACTGTCTACACAGAAGTTACAGACAGGCACGTCTTGTACATTCAATAGTGATCACAGAAACCATTTATTAAGTACTTACTATGAGCCAAGCAAGCTCACAGAAAGTCAAGTCACCATTCAAGTGTAAAGGTACATGATCTCATTCAATCCTCAAAACATCCCAGTGGGGTAAGCAGTAAAGCAGAGTAGTTAAGAGTGCAGACTCTGCATTCAGAAAGAGTAGAGCTTCAACTCTAGCTCTGCCACAAGCTAGTCGTATATCCCTGGATGAGATACTTAATCTCTCTCGGTCTGTTTCACTATCAATAAAATGGAGATTACAACAGCAGCCACACCAGTGGGTTGTTTCAAAGAGTAGAAGAGATGAAGGGCTTACTATATGCCTGGTGCCCAGTAAGCCTCTATTAAAAGTCAACCATGACCCCTCCCACTTTACAGATGCAGGACCACTGAGGTTCAGAGATCAGCTAACTTGCCTGAGGTCTTCCAGATAGTTACAGATCATAATAGCATTTGTACCTAGATGTGTTTAATTCTAAAATCAGTGCTCTTAACCCCTCCCCTGCATCTTTGTATAAGGCTGAGATATGGACTCATTGGGCTGTCTTTCACACTGGAATCCTACAGTTCTAGGTTGGTAATATTGATTGGTTAATTAAAGGGATCCTGGAGTTTCTTCAATTTAACAAATAAAATTCCTCATTCTCACTATCTTAGCTCTGAATGTTTACGTATATGGGTAGGGGGTGAGGAAGTAGAAAAGGAAAACGCTTTTTTTCATTTCTTCTTGAAGGCAATAATAGGAAAAAGTCCATGCCCCCACCTAGAGATGCTTTTAAGTGGAGAGGCAGCAGAGCAAAATCTGCTTGGAAACCAGTCTGGCTGGGCTCAAAACACCAGCTCCACTACTTACCAGCTGTGTGATCCGGGGCAAGTTACTTAACCACTCTGTGCCTCAATGTCTCCATGTGTAAAAGTTCCATAATAATAGTACCCTCTCAGAGATTGAATGAGTTAATATTTGTAAACTAATTAGAATAGTTCCAAGTACATTGTACTATATATGTTTTTGTCAAATACATAAATTAAATCTGTCTCATGGGTTCTTGGATCCTATAACTTTTTGGACAAGAAGGTATAGAAAGTAGCAAGAATTGAATAGAAAAAATTAGTGGCTTCCAAACTTTTACAAGCTAACACACATACACAACAGAAGTTTCATGAACTATGTATTCTTAGTACATGCTATTAAACTCTACTTTTTTTTAAGATTTTATTTAAATAAAAGAGGCATAAGAGGCACAGAGAGAGAGAGAGGTAAAGACATAGGCAGAGGGAGAAGCAGGCTCCCCCTGCAAGGAGCCCAATGCGGGATTTGATCCCTGGATCCCAGGATCATGCCCTGAGCCAAAGGAAGACTGAGCCACTCAGGGGCCCCTCTATGTCTTTTTAAATGCTAGTTGCAGCCTATAAATTTCATTTCATAACCTACTGATTTCTCGACCTGCAGATTAAAAGCACTGGAATAAACCACATGACCACCAAAAACAGAACTAGAACACAGTCTTCAAACCGCTCAGCTCTTTCTTCATGGTTATTATTAAGTCAGAAAGGGCCTAAGTTTCACTTCTTGCTGGAAAAGAAACTGTACATCCTGGGTCCTCCTCCCATTCCCTCCACAGTTCACGTGAACACTAGAAATTCAGAGAAGCACCAAGAAACCAGCAGGCACTTCCCGTCTATGCAACTTCTGTGACTGCCCAATCCAATGTGCCACCATCTCCACCAGAGAGAGTTCCCTGGCTTGTCCCCTTGGTTTCATCTTCCTGATTTTGAGGCACAGCAACTATAGTCATCGTATCTTTGGAGAAAAAAAAAAAAAAAAAGCTGCTGATCTAACACAACAAAGCAATGTCATTATATATATAATAAATGGGTTATAAAAAGAATAGATGAACTTTATTAGTGGTTAAGTAAAAAAAAAAAAAAAGTCCTTACCTTTGAGAGATAAGTACTGAAATATTCAAGGATGAATAACGTCTGGTATTTGCTTCAAAATGATGGAGGGGAATGGCAGGGGTAGCGGGATATAGACAAAAACAAGCCTGACCACAAGCTGAGCAGGGTTACAGGTACATGGGGGTCGACAACACTATTCTTCCTACTTCCTATATGTTTGAGATTTTTCATAATTAAAGATTTTTAAAAATCTAATTAATGGCATGTTGGGGGAAAAAAAAGGCTTAAGATACTGTAAATACAAAAGAAGATAAGTAGGATGGAAAAAAAATAACCAGAAATAGAATACAAATCTATTTCTTTAAAATGAAAGAACTAAATCTGCAGGTAGAAGAAGAATACTGTATACCAGGATATGTACATAAAGAATCAATATCAAGACATACGATGTTTAAATTTTTGAACTTCAGGATAGAGTCATTTTAAGAATCAATGGAGGAAAAGCAACACTTCTAACAAAATAGGGGCCAGATATCTCCATAGCCACGATGGAGGCCTGAAGGTGACGGAGCCATGTTCTAAAAAAATTCTGAGGGAGAATAACTGTGATCCAAGAATAATACAGCAAGCTGAGTCACTGTTCAAGTACAAAAAAGACCCCAACATTTGCAGCCTACATAGACCCATGAACCCCTCTGGAGAAACAGAAATCCTGCACCCAATAGATAAATCAAAATAAAACCACAGGAACAGGGACACTGTGGTGAAACAGGCAGTAGATACAGCACCAAAAACACACATGAGAGCGTGCCGGTCAGAATGTAAATGTTAGCAATGCCGCAAAAAAACAAAAAAAAAAAAAAAAAAAAAAAAACACACCCAGATAAGCTACAAAAATTGGGAAAGGGGGAAGAGAGGTACAGAAAATGTAAAAATATGAATCACCTAATCCTGCCAGACAAGGAATCAGCCAATTTGTCTCAAAGAGAAGATTTAGCTAGAAATATAGTTTAAAATATTAATAATGACTTCAGCCTCCTAAAGATATTCCTGGTTTCCTTAGCCTTTGAGAGAGCTTGTGAGAGCTGTGATCTGTTGTGGCAAAGAAATATTTATGAGGCATTCAGCAATTCCTTCACCTTCACTTTAATTTCTTTTTCTTCTGCTCAATTCAAGCAAGGTTAAATTCAATTGTTTTTATTTTTAAAGCATTGTTATTATTATTTTTTAAAGATTTTATTTATTTATTCACGAGAGACACAGAGAGAGAGCAAGAGAGGCAGAGGCACAGGCAGAGGGAGAAGCAGGTTCCATGCAGGGAGCCTGACGTGGGACTCGATCCTGGGACCCCAGGATCACGCCCCAGGGCCGAAGGGAGGCACTAAACACACTGAGCCACTCAGGGATCCCCATTGTTATTATTTTTAAAGCACATATGGCCTAATGCCGTTCTTAGAAAATTAGTTCTTGCTCACTAAAGTCACACATTTATGTTTTGTATCATCATTTTCCCCTCTCCTGGATCTTTCCCATAAGCAAACAAGCAGGCTCTATTTCCCCCATCTTATTACACACACACACACACACACACACACACACTCATTTCCCTTGACCTCTATCTCTCCCTTCCTTCTGAGCTTTTTCCATCCCGCCTTCTTATAAGAAAATTCAAAATGGTTGTCCATATTCCCTGCTTCCACTTTCTCTCTTCCCTTTTTCTCATGGTGGCAGGAATGCCAATGCCTCCACAAAGCCAAACGTGGCCAATTCTCAGGACCTGGCTTACTCTAGGCCACCAGGCTGAACAGAGGGGATCATTCCCTGGCCCTGGGACACCATCTTCTCCTGATATGCCCCTGAACACACATTTTCAATCTCCTTTACTGGACGTCCCTTCTCTCTCCCAGCTACTAATTTGCTGACTCTCCCTGGGCTCAGTTCTGGAGCCTCTTTTCCATCTCTGGTTGCTTCTCAACAGATCTCTTCCAGTTCTGTGTCTGGTGATTCCCAAATTTGAACCTCCAGTAGACTGCTCCCTGAACTCCTGTCTCCTATAAATGATTTAACATTTCCTCTTGGATGGCTAACAAGTACTTAGAACTAAACATGCCCAAACCTGAGCTCTTGATGATACTCACCCTGATGCCCACATTCCCTAACTCAATAAGAGCATCCTCATTCACCTGGCAGACCAAAAGCCTTAAGTTAGTACTGACTCTTCTCTCTCAACTCCCAATTCAATTCATGAGCTAATCTTTAATTAGCTCTACCTTCAAAATGTGTCCAGCATGCAACTATTTCTTATCCCCTCCACCATTCCCACCATTCCCAACTTAATCCAAATCAGCATCATTTTGTTTTGAATTACTGTGGGAGCTTCCTTAAGGGTCCTCCTGCTGCCACCTTCACTCCCCTGTAATCTTATCCCCTGCTCATCATCCTCTAACAGCTTCCCGTTGAAGAAAAAAGCTGAAGGATTTCTAAAACCTTACATAGTCTAGTCCCTGACTGTGTCACCAGTCTCTCCATTACATTTACTTTTACTCACTGGTCTCCAACCACACTGGTCTCTCTATTCACAGAACATCCCAAGTACAATCCCACCTCAGGGCCTTTGCATATGCTTTCCCTGCTTTAAAGCATGCTATCCCAATATTCACATGGTTAGCTTCCTTACTTTACTCAGTTCCCTGCCCAGATGTCGCCTTCTCAGTCTTTGTGGCCATTCCACCTAAAAGAGCTCCTCTATATCCTTACCCTTCTTTATTTTTTTTCATGACATTTATAAATCTATTTAGGTATTTATTTATCATTTTTTCCTTCCACCAGAACAAAGCCCAGTGACAGCAAGGACTTTGCTTTACTTGCTGATCCCTGGTACCTCACACATAGTAAGCAGTCACTCAGGAATACTCATTGAACAAATGAATGAAGAACCCTTGGGTGTAATGAGAGTTGGAACGATTTATTGCTAGCTTCTTTGTGCTTCTCAGTTTTGCTTAGATTTTTTATAATGAGCATTTCGCATTTTGTAAGAAAGCAATAGCTATTCCTTTAAAAATTAAAACAGAAAACCAATCAAAAATCAAAGGAGAGATGCATTATCTAATCAGCTCTGCCATATTTTGACAAGTGTTTTTGCTCCATTATTTATGAGAGCCACAAAAGAGTTCACAATATAATGCCCATAGGGCATTTTTCATAATTAATGAAACCTTTTTAGGAGGAAACTTTACTGGAACAAAAGTTTTAATTGCCCAGGGCTGACCAAATAGTGTGAAGACAAGGCTCCCTGGTGAGAATGTAAATTGGCAAGGTTTTCCTAAATATCACTTCCCATCACAATATTTTTTTCAACATTGCTTCCATCATCCAGATGCCAAGGTCCGTTACCAAACTACAAATGAAAAGCTGTGATGGTTTTTGGTAATACTCACATAGAAAATAAAACTATCACTTTCAAATAAGCTCACACTTTCTGAACATGCAATAACCAGGGTAACAGAATCATACACACCACATAGACCAGTGAGAAGATTACAGAGGGCTCCTGTGAGCCCTAGTGACATACATACAACCGGAAAAATTCATGTTCCTGTCCCTTCAACAAATCCACAGCAACACCCACCAGTGTCACTCAGCAAGTGGCATAATCTGCTTCCTCCCCACCCCAAGAGGCCCAGGGAAAGGGGGAGCACACAGAACTATCTCCAGTCACTGATGGGTGAAGCCAGTGGCAAATATGAGACATGAGTGGCACACAAAGCTAGGCCATGGTTTCACTGTCTCTCCTTTATATTCCTGTCACCAGTTTTACCTGTATCTTCTGCTCTTTTCATGATTAGGAAGGAAGCAGCAATAGCCTGTCTGCATAAGAAATGTGGTCTCGTAACCTGGCATCATGGGACTTACTGTGGAGGTTATCCATTCCTGGGTAGAACGCAAAACCTGGTCTCCTGATACTTCCACCTACGTTTGCTAAGGCTCTTGACCAAGTAGTAGATTGTGAATCCCCAACAGTTGATATACATCTTCTCAAGCCTTCACACAGCCAATGGCGGCTGCTCCATTGTCTTTTTAAAAAATCAACAATAGAAATGTTTTCCCTCCCTCTAAAATTGGACAGTTTAGAGCCTCTGTATATCACATGGGTGTGCACAATGGTTAGTAGTGATGACTAAAACATCACTAACTAGGCCAAGGTGGTTTTTTAATGTGGTAAAATACACACTACATAAAATTTACTGTTTTAACCATTTTTAAGTGTGCAGTTCTGTGGCACTAAGTTTATTCACATTGCTGTGCATCCATCTCCAGAATGTTTTCCTCTTCCACAACTGAAATTCTGTCCCCATTAAATATCAACTCCCCAGTCTCCCCTCCCCCGAACCCCTAGCAACCTCCATTAAAGCCAAGGTGGTTTCTAGCAATCTACAGGTTTTCGTTGTTTTCAATTCTTTGTCACACATTATAAAATTTATAATCATAGTGGACTATGGATTAAGAACAAGAAGCCTAAGGACACTAGTGATGAAATATAATTGCCAGAAGAATAAATACAGCATCAAGTCATTTAGTTCCCATCAAGACGAGCTTCACCAGACCATCTGACTCAATGTTATGGATCCAATGTTAAAGATGTAAGACACAGGGATAGCCATATCCAAATTGGCTTTTCAATTGCTGAAAGAAAGGCATTCTATACCTATAATTTGTTACTGCCTTGCAGATATACAGTTGGAACCATCTGTGGTATCTCACCATTTAGAAACAAAATTTGAAAATTATATTTAAGAAGTCATTTTTTTACAGTGCAAAATACAAAAATTCTAAACACTGTCAAGAAAAAAGGTTTTTCTTATTTAAAAAAATGTATTCACAGGTCGTTAAATTTCCAACTATACTTTCATGCATATTTGGTCCTAAACTATGCACAATATTTTATTTTTATTTTGACAAATCATGCTCTTTGTTACATCATTTATTTAAATAAATAGTGCACATCACTTGTTCAATGAGGAAAGAAAAAAATTATCTTCCAAATAACGGAGGCTATTAAAAATTTAAATCTATATTAAAATAAGCTGTACAGCATAATTTTAATAATGTTGATATAAAGGAAAATTCACTTCTTTATCATAGTTTATAAAAATGACAACATTATTTTTTAAACTCCTGCAGGGGTTCATTAAATTATTAGTCTGAAAGGACTTCATAAATTGTAAAATGTTGTGAAATGCCAATCTAACATAAAAGTCTTTTTAATCAGACTTCAGTAATTTTAACTAGTTTCCTTTCTCTTGACTCTAGGCCTGACTTCCCAAGGAAGCTATAGCTATAGCTATAAAAGACAAGCTATAACAAGGAACTATAATGCGATGAGCCCATTAACAGGAGAAAAGAGGATGCTGTGGGAATGGTCAGTCTAGGGCTCAGCAAGAGGCTCCCAGAAGACCTAGAGGAATGGAGTGAGCCAGAGGAAGAGGGTAGGAAAAGCGTTCCAGGCCAGAGGGAACAGCCTGTTCAAAGGCCTGGAGGCAAGAGAAAAGAAGCCACATACGTGCAAGGAATTGAAATAATCTAAGAAATTCAAAGTAGCTGGAATATAGAGCTTTTTAAGTAGGAGAATGAAAAAAGACAAGACTGATTAAAGAGAGAGGCAGAGGTCAAGCCTGGAGAGTACTACAAATAGTCTGAAGAAGAGTGGCATTTTTTGCTAAGAGCAATGGGAATCCATTAATCTGAACACGAAGTAGAAATCAGGTAAGCAAACTACAGTGTTTTTAATGACTTAAGTGCTCTCTTCTAACAGAGAGCCAAAGCAAAGGGGAAACGCGAGACTTTTTATTTTCAGAAGGTTCAAGGGTTCCGAAACCCTCCTTACAATGATTCCTTCAACCTGAATTTTCCAAATAAAGTCAAAATGCAAACAGCTCCCAAAACACAAAAAGCCTAGTGCTTCCAAATATTAGCACAAAACAACAATTACAACAATAAAAACACAAGCTCTGATCTTATGAGTAGATCAGTGCCCTCACTTAGACATTGAGAGGCAGCAGCAGGATCTCCGCATGAGTCAGAAGATAAGGGTCTCTGGGTTTCACTTTCCTCATCTGAAAACTGTGGTAAGTCTTTATCTCCTGCCCACTCACCTCACACCATTTGAAGGCCATGCCTCAAACGATGTACCAGCTGCTTTTATTCAGTCCCAGAAAGAGACAAGAAGAAGAAAATCCTTCAGACCATACAGTATGTCTACAGTTATGAGGCTTCCTGATCACTTCACACCTCTGAAAAAAACACTCTGCTGCTCAAATCCATAGATGGGTGTATTCAGAATTTGTCAGCAGGAACAAAATTCACAGGGAAGTCAGCTGACAACTAAAAAAACAAAAAACAGGGTGCCTGGGTGGTACAGTTGGTTAGTCATCCAACTCTTGGTTTCTGCTCAGGGTCCGGAGATCAAGCCCCTCGTTGGGCTTTGAGCTCAGCACGGAATCTGCTTGGGATTCTCTCCCTCTCCTTCTGCACACCCCACCCCTAAAAGAAATAAATCTTGGGACGCCTGGGTGGCTCAGCAGTTGAGTGTCTGCCTTTGGCTCAGGGTGTGATCCCAGAGTCCAGGATCGAGTCCCTCATTGGGCTCCTTGCAAGAGGCTTGCTTCTCCCTGGGCCTATGTCCCTATCTCTCTCTCTCTCTCTCCCTCACAAATAAATAAAATCTTTAAAAATAAATAAATAAATAAAAACATCACTGAACTTCACAAAATAAAAATGAAATAGAAGACATTAAAACTCAGCTCTTGATTCAGTCTGGTTCCATAGTTAATAGGCTATATGCAGTTGACAGAAGTAAATTAGCCTGGATTTGGGGGAGCCATGTTCTAGACCTTGAACACACTCTGTGACTTCATATTTCTCATGTAGAATTAGTCATTATTTTACATGTCCCGAAAAGTTACTACTGATTTTAAAGATCAATGGGAAAGCAAATGCAAAGTGTCACAGGTTCCATCAGAGGAAGCACTCAAGTTCCTATTCGTTTGTCAGTGTTTTTTAAAAGACATTGCAGAAAATTCTTTTAATTATTTTATGTGTCTCTAGACTTCCTGGGAAGGGATTATGTCAAAATGTTTTATAAAATAGTTTTTTAAAAAACATCAAAATACGTTTAAACTAAAGGACACAAAAATAACACAGTAGCCTGACGGGGTGAACCTGATTCTCTTAGAAATCTCATTTTCCTTTCCAATAGAGTAACTTTTCCAACTTTCAGATAAGAAACCTCTATTCCAGTTCTTTATTATTAAATGGCACATTTCTCCGAATGAAGGCCTGAAAGCATAGTTGCTCTAATTCATAAACCCTATCCTGGAGCATTTCATACACACTCTCTATTATGACACTCAGCATAATGTACGGTAATTAGCAATTTACATCTGTCTTCCCTGCCAGGCTCGGAACGCCACAAGTCCAAGACCATGTCTTATTCATTGTTACATCCCAGCACCTAGCACAGAGCTGGCATAAATGTTGAATTGAAATAAATGGAAATGAGTCGTGCTTTCCCTGTCTTCAACAATGACTCTCCAGCAGATTCCAACAAAGCCTTTGAGTTAACTATGTGTGGATCCTGGGTCAACTTGACTCACAATGCAGAGTTCTGCCTAACTGCCTCCTTTCTCCACTCTTCCTTCCCCTTCACTCTCCACCTCCAGAGGGAAGTTCCCACTGGAAATTGCACAATTCTTTGTGCAGAGAGAAACAACAAGCTTAGTTCCTGTTGACCTGAACAGCATAGTGTTCTGGCACATTCTATCTTCATGGAGGAGTAATGGACCTAATCTGGGTTGTTTTTCTAACTAAAACCAGTCATTTGAACTTTGACTTTTATCTCACAGACATACAACCTTCTGAAGAACTCACTGCTCATCTATCTTCATCAGTCACATAGTAAGCCAACGCAACTTCTAGATAGTCCAAGACCATGTTAACTTTATCTATGGTCCATAATGCAATGCACGTTACACTGTGATCCAGTATGCGCAAGCATGTGCACTCACTCACACACACAAACACATCCTTAAGAAAAGTTTGATGCAGTAATATTTATCTTTTCTACATCCAATTAACTTTAATATTTTCTATCATTTTTTAAACCTACTCTATTTATGTTTGCAAAAAGCTGGTGAGTGGCCGATTAAATTGGTTTCACAATCCACTCAGCAAAGAGGGTCATGATCTGCAGTTGGAAAAATACTGTATGGATAGGGCTCCAGTCAGTTTTTCAAGATCAATTTAGAGACTTCAGGCAGTAACACAACAGCTCTTAAAAAGAAAACAAACAGAAAAGGGATCCCTGGGTGGCTCAGTGGTTTGGCGCCTGCCTTTGGCCCAGGGCGCGATCCTGGAGACCCGGGATCGAATCCCACATTGGGCTCCTGGTGCATGGGGCCTGCTTCTCCCTCTGCCTGTGTCTCTGCGCCTCTCTCTCTCTGTGACTATCATAAATAAATAAAAATTTAAAAAAATTTAAAAAAAAGAAAACAAACAGAAAATCAGGTACGCAAGATGAAATTCTCATCCAGAATAAACCAATCCACTATCCACCCAAATAGGCCAAAAGAGAACTCCTTCCCCTAATGAAATACCTCATGAGTAAGCCTCTGACTATGTTTTTGTGGGTGTACATGTGGGTAAGGAAAAGTGACGCAGCCAGCCTCTCTCTTCCCGGAGTTGGGAGTTTCGGGGTGCTTTCACTTCCACTTCCTTACCTAATCACTGTTGGAAAGGAGAACGAGAAAGTATTGTGTAGGTGGTATAGAAAGAAAAAGCATTTCAGGATGCTCTCTGGGGTGAAAGGGCTAACAGTGGGGAAACACCTTGAGAAAGTGACTAAAATTATGCCAAATATGCCAGAAATCTTATTTGTGATTCTTGAAACAGAAGAAGGGGAGAGGCTGGATTAAGAGAAAGCCATGCAGTCCTCCTGCTCTGTGTGCCAGGGAAGGGGAGGGTAGGAATCTCATCAGTTTGCCAAGTCTCAAAGGAGCACATGCTCCAGGTCTCCAGCAAGTCTTAATGCAAGTCTTCCTATATCCTCCCTCATAATCAACCTCCCCTCCAACTCCTAAAGAGAGGCCTTATGGTATGGAGTTAAAAACATGGAAGAGATGAAAAGCTGTAAGATCTACTGATATGCGTATGATATGGATATAGATACAGATGTTGATGGAGATATATAGATATATATATATATACACACTATTTACAGAGTAAAAGCCAATGGCTTTTACCCTTACCCTAACCCTAACCTAAACCCTAACCCTAACCCATATATGGCATAATGTGATCAAACATGTCTTTCCCCTATATGCCCCACCCCTCTTATCTGATCTCATCTCCTGCTTCCCCTCCACTCCCCTACCAGACCACTTTGCTTTGACCACAGTGGCTTCCTTGCTATTTTTCAAATACAGCAAGCACACTTGGGCCTTAAGGCCCTACCCCAGGTCCTTTGCACTGGCTGGCTGTCGCCCCTGCCTGGAATGGTCTTTCCCCAATATCCACTTAGATGCTCTCGCCTCCTTCCAATCTCTACACAGATCTGAGCACAAATGTGACCTACTTTATAAGGTCTCCCCAAAAAACTCCCCACTCCCCAGTTTAAAATGCAACCTGAGGGTGCCTAGGTGGCTTAGTGGGTTAAGTGCCTGCCTTCGGCTCAGGTCATGATCTGGAGTCCAGGGTCAAGTCCCTCATCAGGTTCCCTGCTCAGTGGAAAGTCTGCCTCTTTCTCTGTCTCAGTCTCTCAAATAAATAAATAAAACTCTTTAAAATAAAATGAGATAAAGTAAAATAAAATAAAATGCAACCTGACCCCTTTACTCGGCAATACTGACCCTTCTTACTATACTTATTACCTTGTAAATACTAAGTAATTTGCATATTCATCATGTTTATTATCTCCCACTTCCCAACACAGGAATGTTAATTCAGAGCTCTTGGTTTTATTAAACGACATAAACAACACATCTTAGTACTGTCTGGTATGATAGATGATCTATAAATATCTGTTGAATGGACAGATGAGGGAGTGAATAAATAAATGAATAAATCTATAGTACAGATTACACCTCTCTCATCACCTATGTGGTGATGGCTAAAACGAGAATAGGGCCTTCTGGTCACAGATGGAGATCAACGATTGAAGTACAAATGTTCAGTTATACTTAGCCATAATGGTTAAGCCAAAAGTATAAATTAATACTATCAGATCCTCTTCTGTTCACATGTAGTTTCCTGCAGGTGGGACTGACAGCCACTACAAACGAAGGATACAGAACAAAGAAAGGAAAGATGTTTCCAAAAAAGCCAGAAACTTTCAAAAGCTCACAACTTATCCACGAGCAATTTATGTTTTATCTTCACCTACGGAGACACGGTTTTAGGAAGATATTTTTGTTCAAGTCTCTAAATGCATAAAGCTACAACTACAATGATTTATGAAGAAATAGCTTGGTACCTATCCAACACAGACGTCTTCACAGGGCAGCAGGGCTCTGAAACATGAAGAGAAACAACTTGTCCTCACTCGGGCAAGATATGAAATCAAATTGACCCAGTGGCCAGACTGTGAAAGCCACCAAGATCTTGGGTGAGTCTACTGGCCCCACAAGTGACATATGCACACATTTTGGGGTCTGGCCTAAAAGCCAACAGCTTGGGACTTCCAATCCTGAGACCTTAACAGAATGGGGAAGCAAACATCCAGCTGCTCTGCAGGGCAGATTCAGGATCCTGAGCCCACTTCTCTATAGGAAGACATCACTGTAAAAATAAAATTAACAGTTAAAAGAACATTCCCCGTTGGTCCTCTCCTTTGTCAATGAGGACCTAATCCCAAGGAAAGGGAGAGATTTCTTTCTCAATGGCAAGCACAGACCCCAGATGAAGGAAAACCCCAGGAAAGATTTCAGGCCACAAGGGGGCAATTTCAGAAGGATAAGGCCATAAAACAATTAAAGAGGGAACGGATTAATCTGTAGCTAGTCATAATCCATATGTCCAGAGCAGCATCGCTACAAATGGCAATCCCATATCAGTCCCTGGCTTTTCAACCCAGGGCCATTTTCTCTCCTCTCCTTCTCCTCCCTCCTCTCAAAAACATATTTTATAATGGAAGAGGCAAAAATAAGTCAGAGGGTTAGATTCCTCACATCCAAAGCCCCTCGGGCAACCTGAATTTACTGAAGCTACTCTCCCGGGAAGGGGCATATTGTGACCAAGCCTCCTGCAGTACCTCCTGCCATCTGCAAAATTAAATTAAATGGTCCTTCGCTTTTGAAATCCTGCCATCAGTGTACCAAAGGGAACATCTGAGTATACCAGGCAGGGCTGATGGCTTTGCCTCTTTACCAACGTACACAAATCATTAGGAGATTAAGTCCCTGAATAGCTAATGTGCATTTTCATGAAGGAGAAGTTAAACGCTCCATCTAACACCCACATCTTCGAAGGGGTTGAAATGGGCTGGGATTGTGCTTCCTATTGCCTTGGGAAGAGGGCTGAAAGCAGGGCAGACAGAAAGCTAAGGGCTTTTTTACCTCATTTTCACGGGGTAGGTGTGTGGGAAATAGACATGGGAAGCCAAGGGGAGGAGATAAGGGTAGGGTAGGCCTAGAAGGTTCTGGAAGGCCCCCCCTGGAAAGGAAGAATACTCCCCACCCAGCCATCTCACAGGAGCTGCTGCCTGTGGGGGTTAAACTTTGGACTTTGTGCAGGACTTTGGAAAGCCTGCAGTCACCACATGGCAGATGGAGGCTCTAAGGCAAATTAGGACTTAAAACTGAGCCAAGGTATTCCCGACACTTTGAGTCCTTTCTGCTCCACCACGGTTTCCACGTTCTGACCCTAAAACCCAGACAGAAGATTCTGATAGCTTGAGCCATTTCCCCTATTTTTCCCCTGACTGAACAATTTAATTCAACAAAGTTATTTCCACACCCACCTAGTCTCACTTCCGATACGCCTAAATTTGGAACGGTGGAAGCAAATGGCTAAGAAGGAACGAAGAAAGGAGAATTCAGGAAATTACAATCTTCAGAGCAGCAATATATAAAAGTAACTTAGACTGGGAACAAGTTAATTTTAAAATTTAATTCAAATTTTATTTGAATATAAAGTTACATATAAATCAGGTTTAATCCTAACCACTTTAATCCAATAAATCTTTATTGAGCACCTACTACTATACCCAGTGAGGAAAGACAAAATGTGATTGGTCAGAACCCTGATCAACAAAACCACACTGGGCTCCTATCTATGTACCAAGATGGGGACTTTTCGGTCCCCATTGTACCAAAGTATCACAGGCAGCCCTTGGCTCTGCTCCAAAGCCTTACAGAATGGGGAGAGCTCTTGATTAGAGATACATAATAAAGGCTCTTGATTAAACATACATAATAAAGAAGCTACGCCCAACTAGAGGTCACTCTAAACAGTTTCTTTGGATTCATCAGCCACCCCCATCCCAGAACGGACAAAGAGGAAAGTTAAAGAACCAAAGGCAGAAGCGGAGGGAGAGATCAGATGGCTGCCAGCAATGCTCAGGAATACATGCTTCTGGATGAGCTGCCTGGCAGGAAGGGTGGCAGAAAGAATCTTTACATCACATTCTTCTCTGAAAAATTATAATCTGTGAGATTTTTTTAAACCACCATAGTTATTTATAAGCCTGCTTGCTTTCCTTTTCCCCTGTTCTAAAAGATACAGAATTTTCAGAGAAGAAGGAATAAAAATACCTCCTAATCTGGTATAGGAAAAGATACTAAGGTATCAGAATCGACTGGGTGGAAGAGTGGGAAAAAAATAAAGCATTTGTGGGCAAAGGAACTCTGCAAAGCTGCCTGCCCCATGATGACCTAACTCCTAAGCCTAACACCTAATTGTAGAAACACATAACTAATATCACAACAACGGCATCAACTGGAAAAGCTTGTGAATTGTCACCTCTCAAACATAACACTTCCCTCAGAAGGGATTTTGAGCAAATGAAGTTCTCCCAAAAGCCTTAACTCTGAAAGTCAATCTCTTTTGACCATTCACACTGCTGTCCTCAAGACGGGCTCCACGGCCTGGGGCAGTCTGAAATTGAAGGGACATGAGACCTCTCAGCCACTTATTCCTACAGTCAGTATCGTCTTCTTCTTTTTTTTTTTTTTTAAGACTTATTTATTTATTCATGAGAAACAGAGAGAGAGAGAGAGAGAGAGAGAGAGAGAGAGAGAGAGGCACAGGCAGAGGGAGAGGGAGAAGCAGGCTCCATGCAAGGAGCCGGATGTGGGACTCGATCTTTGGTCTCCAGGATCACACCCTGGGCTGCCGGCGGTGCTAAACCGCTGGGCCACCGGGGCTGCCCCAGTTAGTATCTTCTAGCAGAAGGGTTCTCACTCTGGATCTCAATGCTTCTCTGAAAAGTTCAACGCATGAATAATCAGTATTTCATAACAAAGAGGTTCCGCCCTAAAAATGCAGGGACACAAAAAGCCAGGGTGACAGTATTGAATTCTCGTAGAGAACGCAAATCCCTGGACATCCTCTTCCCCTGTCCAAGAGCAAGAGAATTAGGTAGGACCAGGAATTAGGAAGGAAAACTGTTTCACCGTCTAGTACATCCACTACTTCTGCTTGTTCCTCCCTTCCAGAAGTCACTTCTCCGTGGAAGGTGACTGGAGTTAAAAGTCCTCCAGAGATGCGATGCCCTCCCCCGTTCTGCAAGGCTTCAGAGGGGAGCCTAGGGCTGCCTGTGATACTTTGGTACAATTGTAACGCAGAGTTCCAGGGACCTACAACTATCTGTGCGCCAATTCCCAAATTTTCAAAGATGTAAAATGAGAATTGAAGGAGTTTTGGCTGCCAAGAGGGAGAGAAAAATGATGCTTTAAAAGAAAAGGGTATTGACTTTCTTGATAATTATTTTCTTCATTTTGCTTTCCTGTATTTTCCAAGTTGTCAGTGATAAATATGTTGCTTTTCCAATTAGAAAAAAAAGCAATATACATGACTTCAAATCTTTTTTTTAAGATTTTATTTATTTATTTATTAATGAGAGACACACACACAAAGAGAGTGTGAGAGAGACAGAGAGAGAGAGAGAGAGGCAGACACACAGGCAGAGGGAGAAGCAGGCTCCATGCAGGAAGCCCGAGGAGGTCTCCAGGATCACACCCTGGGCTGAAGGCGGCATTAAACCGCTGAGCCACCTGGGCTGCCCTGCTTCAAATGCTTTTAAAAATCAGCATAAGCACTATCCCGAATGCCTTGAGGCAGTGCTCTGGGGTGCCCCAATCCTGGCACAGGGGCCAGAAGTGATGGTGGTGAGGGGAGGCAGGGGATGAAAATTGGAAGAAAAAGAATGAAAGAAAACCCAGGTTTTTGTTTTTTGTTTTTTAAGGAGAAAACTTGGAGGGCTGGGAAAAGGTGGGAATTTCCTACGATTTAGTGTGCCACTTAGGAAAAAAAAAGTATAACAGAAGGCACCTGATCAATGCACTGCACAAAATAAAAAAATCACTATTTCTGGGTATGTTCTGAGAAGACATGGTTTTACCCCTAGATGTGTCAGGCCTGTAGGACCCTGATTGATAACAGAATCCCAAAGACTTAGGGTTCCTCTGATGTCTCAAAAGCTTGTCTCCTGTTTCATGAGGACCAGAACCATCCTTCGGCCACTGTGAAGCAGACAAGGCAAGAGCATCATTCCCCCTTGTCCAGAGAGATCGCTGCTCACCCTCCTTATCGTTTGCTCTTCTTGCGGACTCCAGCAAGACTAGAGTCTAACAGGTTCCTCACCATGAGTCTCATGAGAGACATAATGTTAACTCAGTGTTACAAGGGCCTGGGTTTGGAAGAAGCACACACCACAGTGAGAGGCCAGACAGATGCCAATTTTCCAACTGAAACATCTGTCCTTCCAGCTCAGGAAACTCTGTGGGCACAGAAGAGTGAGGCAGGATCTCTTTTTCTGTTACAAGAAAGCTACAAAGCACACCACAGAAAAATGAACCACTCCTATTAGGATACAACCAATCCTCCATGCCTTTGAAGAGAAGGGAATCAAGATCCTGTTTCCCACCTCTCACCCACTACTATCAAAGCCTGAGGGCTACACATCTCCCCAGTGAAGGTACAATTCTGCCTAGCTGGAGCTTTCTAACCAGTTATGGCCCAGGTCAACTCCCCTGCTATCGGCTGAAAACCCTGAGTTACAGAAGGGATGGTTACTTAGGTTCCCCTCCACAGCTGCCCATGCGGAGGCCCCAGGAGGCCAACGGGACCTGGGAAATGAGAAACCCTGAAGAGTAGATTCTTAACTTAAGGGCAGCCCTGGTGGCTCAGCGGTTTAGCGCCGCCTTCAGTCCAGGGCCTGATCCTGGAGATTCGGGATCGAGTCCCACGTCGGGCTCCCTGCATGGAGCCTGCTTCTCCCTCTGCCTGTGTCTCTGCCTCTCTGCCTCTCTCTCTCTCATGAATAAATAAATAAAATCTTAAAAAAAAAAAAAAGATTCTTAAACAGCACCACCACCCCACCTCATAGGCTGGGGTGCTAGAGTCAACAGAGGCATTATGGGGTTGCCACAATGACTGGGGAAGTGCTACCGGCATTTATTCCAAAGGGACAGGGATACAATACACCCCAAGGGGTAGCAGCATCTCTGCTAAGAATCTCTATGGAGATTAGAAGTGGTTTTGTCTGATGTTTTCCTAAATGGGTATAACATGTATGGGGCGGAGAGAGGGACAAGGACACACCTGGGCCATTTTCGAAGAGTAAACAATGAGAAGTAGGTTTCTCTCCTATCCCATCCCCTGCCTCAAAGTTCTATACCTCTGAGGAAACACTGGTACTCTTTCTTTATGTATCCTTCCAGAAATATTCTATGTGTGAACAAATTTCTGTATACAAGCATCCTCCCTCTTCCTTAAAATGTGGCTTTCCATCATGTTTCTTTTCATTTAAAAATGTATCCTGGAAAATTTTTCATATTAGTACACATCCGTCTGCTCCTTATTTCCACTGGCTGCACAGCATTCCACTGGATGGCTGTGCTCTCATTTACTCGACCAGTCCCCTTTTGATGGTCCCAGCCATTGTCCCCAATTTTTTGCTACCATAAACAATGCTGTTTTGAATGCACACATGAGTATACCCACAGAATAAAGTCTTGGAAGGGAACTGCTAGGTCACAGGGTATATATGTCTCAAACTCTTTCAGATGTTGCCCAACCAACGATGAATAAGACGACTACTGCCTGCTGCCCCATAGCCTGAGAACACACTGTATTAGCAGATATTTTTATCTAATATGTGAAAAATGACTAAGGAACATAGTTGTAATTAAATTTGTATTTTTCTCTGATGAGAGAGATCCAGGCATCTTTTCCTACATTGGTATGCTTGCATGTTGCAATAAGTCTGTGGTGTTTTGTTCATGTTCATGTTCTTTGCTCATAGTTTCTTTTGGATTACTGATTTCTTTTTTTTACTTTTTGTTGACTGTGTGAGCACTTTATCTATAAAAGAAATTAGCACTCTGTAATGTGCTACAAATATATTTCCCACTTCTTCTTTTGACTTTATATTTTTTAATCATTCAGCACTTTTAAAAATTTATCGATCTTTACTCATATAGCTGCTAAATTTTCTGTCATGTGTTTATGCCATGTGATTATATTCTATGGTTTTAAAAAATATCCTCACATGCGGCAGGAGTTGGAGCACTGGTCTTATAAAAAATATTATCCCATGTTTTCTTTTACTATCTTTACAGTTTCATTACATGTATATTTTAACCCATCTAAAATTTACTTTCATTTAAAGAGGAAGATAAGGATCCAATTTAAATTTTCCTAAATGGCTACCCAGTTGTCTAAAAACTAGTTATTAAAAAATCCATTCTTCTCTCCTATCCTACCAATTTGAAATAACATACTCTTTTACTTGATGCTAAATTCCTGTGTGGATTTAGAGTGACTTCTGAAATCCTCTATTCTGTCTTACCAGATTCTATTTTTAATGTGGAGGTGGCAAAAACAAATCAAGGGAGCAATCCTGAGGTATCATAAGTTAAAGGAAATGGCCTTCAAGAGCCTAGAGACAGTACAAATATAAACTGGAATTAAAAATCATTCTCTCCGGGCAGACCGGGTGGCTCAGTGGTTTAGCACCGCCTTTGGCTCAGGGCATGATTCTGGAGTCCCAGGATACAGTCCTACATCGGGCTCCCTGCATGGAGCCTGCTTCTCCCTCTGCCTGTGTCTCTGCCTCTCTCTCTCTCTCTCTCTCTCTGTGTGTCTCTCATTTATTTATGAATAAATAAATAAAATCTTAAAAAAAAATTCAGCTATCAATCTCATCGATTCCTCATGGAGGATAATAGATCTTTGTTTTCCCTTTGGTTGCTCTTAAGATTTTCTTTTTATCTTTGTTTCTTAGTTTTACTATGATTGCCTTTTTCTTGATTTATTCTGCATGGTTCAAAGTACTTCTTGAGGGTATCCCTGGGTGGCGCAGCGGTTTGGCGCCTGCCTTTGGCCCAGGGCGTGATCCTGGAGACCCGGGATCGAATCCCACGTCAGGCTCCCTGATGCATGGAGCCTGCTTCTTCTCCCTCTGCCTATGTCTCTGCCTCTCTCTCTCTCTGTATGACTATCATAAATAAATTAAAAAAAAAAAAAAAAAAAAAAACAAAGTACTTCTTGAATCTGTAGTTTGATATATTTTGTAGTTTGGGAAAAAACAATACAGTATCACATGTTTAAATATTGTTTTTATCCTGGTTTCTCTGTCCTCTCCTTCTGGGCCTCTAATTACTAAGTGTGTTAGATCTCTTCTATATGGGACTCCTTACATTTCTAGTATCCTTTTTCATGTTTTAAAAAATAATTTTGGTCTCTGTGCTTCTTTCTACTATTATTAGCTTACTCATTTTTTTTTTCGATTGCATGAGACTCATCCAATACCTTCTTACTTTCATTTATTTTATTTTTTTAGTTTTACAATTGTCATATCAGTTTTTTAGTTTTCAGATCTCTGCCAGAATTACCAATTTTGGTTTTTTCTTACTCTTAAGCCTATTTTGCAAAGCTATTTTTTTAATCCATGTCTGACAGCTCCACTATCTGGATCCTCTGTGGATCTGTTTCTATTGTCTATTTTTTCTCTTGGTTTCAAACCATATGGTCATATCACCTCATATGTCTGGTTATTTTTCATTGCATACTAAGCATTTTATATGAAAAGATTATATAATAATGTAATATGTAGGATGACATCATTTTTCTCAAAACAGGATTTTCCTCTGCTTCTGAGATATGGCCAAAAAAACTGACCATCCACTCAAAATCCTTGATACAATCAAGGAATGAGAAGAGATGAAGCTGAGCCTCAGTCCTTGGGAAGGCTAGCCAATTCTCAGTTATACTTAATCCCAAAGTTCAGCCCTGCAGAGTTATCAACCCAAAGCTCAGGGTATTTACTAGAGCCCATTCTTCTGGACAGGTCCTGAATACAATTTTTTACCCCTCAGCCTATGACTATTTGAAAATTCTACTAGGTTTCTAGCCTCTCAGCTCCAATTGGCTCAGGGCGTGGGAAGTTGCCCCAAGGCCACCCTACATTTCCTTGCTCTCTAGAACCTTGGCCCCATCATGTCTTATTGCTTTGTTGGCTCTCCAACGACTTCAAACAGATTTTTTTAAAAAACTGTGTCCTATTTGTTGGTTTTATATGTGAAATTACTTTGTCCATGATATTCAGATAAGAATTTCAATGAGATGCCTGGAGGTAGCAAGTGCATAGCTAGTGAAGCACCTTGATGGTGTCATCAGGGATTCAGGACACCATCTGTTCTTCTTTAGTGAATTAGCATAGCACTTTATATGACAAAATGGCAACTGAACTTCCAAGTATCACATTATATTCAAGCAATAAAAAGCATGGAAGATGAAAGAAATGGATCGTGTCAACCAGGTCTGTTTCCTTTTCTTATTCTTCCTATTTCTTAAAAAAATATTTTTAAATAAAGTAGAGTTTTGTTTTGTTTTTTTACTTTGGACTCTATTGCCCTATTCATAAGAAGTCACCTTCTCTATGGTATCTATGGTAATAAAAGTCTCTGGACAAGTCACATAACCTCTCTAGGCCTCAGTTTCTGTCAAATTAGTGACTTGCACTAGTTGACCTCTAAGTTCCTACTAGCCAGGACATTCTTAGAATCTATTAACTCACTTGTCTTCTCATTATTTTTAGGACAAAAGTAGAAAGAAAAAGGGGAATTCGTGTATTTATTTAAAAGATAAGAGCTAGAGTCTGAAGATATACAATGTCCAGAGTTTTCATCCCCTGGATAGCAAAAGTCTCAATTTAAGTTGAAATCTAGATTTAAAAGTCTAAAGAGAAACTTTGGAGATTTAAAGTTGGAGAGAAGAAAACATGTTCACTTTACAAAGAATAAGTCTAATCTTCTGGCATGTCTTGTTATAATGTTTTCCTAAAAAGACTCATTAAATTATGATTCAATTACAGTAATCCAATTTGCACACACTTTCAAGAACACCTATAAGCTCTTTTTGTTCATGTCTAAGGACTATTACTTTATTGTTATTTTATTATTATTATTTTCCTAAAACAGAACACTGCTTGGCTTGCATATCACCAAGTATATCAGACACTCCTTCTCCCCTGGTGTGTCTCTGACCACCCTTCTATGACTTCAGGAGCAATTTTCTGAGTGTTTCTTAGGCCCAAACAAAATCTTTCACTATTAATGAGCATTCAAAGGAAAACCACCTTTAAGTTCCCAACTTGAATTTTTATACATTTAATTCTTTAGACGTGGAATGTTGAGAGATTTCTCATATTTAGTTAAAAGAAATATGGAAAGATTCCTTATTTTTCTCCACCCTTCCTCACATTCCTCACAACCAACACCCCCCCCCAAAAAAGAGGTTATAATTTGCCTGCATTATTGCCAAATATTTCAGCTTTATTTTCACCATGGAAAAAGCATTAAAGTTAGCTGAATTATTCATGAGACCCTACGTAACATGATCGTTGTTTTTGGCCTTCAGTTTCAATACTTTCAGTATTGCAACTCATTTTTGGGTTTCTGAATGGGGCTAACAAGGAACTTTGCTATATACATCATTAAATTGTTGGCATATGTCCTGGCACGAAAATTTACACTACATCAACCTACCCATGTATTTGCAAGGACATATATATCTTCAATGCTGGGTAGTTCTTACTTTTATCCATTTTCCTACTTCCCTGAAGTTTCACCCAGATGGGATTTTCAGAGCATGTGCCAACATGAGATGACTAAAATATTCAAGACAAGGAAAAAAAAGGTCTGGGCTCTAGCTTACAGATTTTTAATCTACCTCCAAGGATGATGATCAAAAGACTGGTTTGACTGATGAAGAGCAAACTTCAGCATGCACAAGCCACCAGATTCCTTTTCAGTGTGGTGGCAAAAGCATTTTTCACATAGAATTTAGCAGTCCACACTCTCTCATTTTTCACATAGAATTCAGCAGTCCACACTCTCTCTCCTAATGCCCAGTCTTCGAATGAGTCAGTTCTCCTTTTAACCATCAGTCAAACATGCCTCCTCTCCTGATCTTCTCCCAGTCTCATTGGTTTGGCTTGCCCCAAAGAAAAGGGAGAAAAGAAAAGATAATGCTCCTCTTTCCCCATTACAATTCCCAAGCAGCACTTTTCTCATGTGTTCCCAGCAAACCAGAGGAGGTACTGCCCACTCTTGTACCAAGAGACCTCTCATGGTCGTATGGTCTCACAAAGCAAATCATTGCCAGCAGGAATTAATGCCTCTCAACAACCAGCCCTAACCTCTATCCCTATGCTTCTTTCAGAAAATGTACAGTCAGTTCAGACTTTCACTGGGGCCATTTATGGATAATTCTAGGAAATATGTCATCATTCTATTTGCTTCCAAAATCATATTTGATAAGATAAAAGGATTTTGTATCTATTTCTGTTCTACTTCCCCTCAGTGGAAGAGTCAGGTTAACACTTCTAAACCGGACCAGTGTCCACCAAGCAAGCAGATGTCAGGGCAGGCTGGCTGCTGAAAATGGGTGCTCTCCAGGAGACTTAACGCAACACATAAACAAAACTCGGGTTTCATCTCCAATAAACTCAGTGGGATGCTAATGAGTTTTCAAAGACAAAAAAGCAAACTGATCTCATTCTCTGCTGTCATTTTATTTTGAAATATATCAGCTACTTAATTTTGTCACAATGCTGCCAAGTAATACAACACATCTTTCTCTTACCTTTAGTGTTCTCTCTTTTTCAAGGCAAATGAAACTATGCTGGAAGCACTCAGAGTCTTAAAACATATCAGGAACTATTAAAGAACATTAACAATGGTTCTAGGGTATTCCCATTTTCTTTCTTTCTTTCTTTTTTTTTTTTAAGATTGTATTCATTTGTTTATTCATGAGAGACAGAGAGAGAGGCAGAGACACAGGCAGAGGGAGAAGCAGGCTCCATGCAGGGAGCCCGACGTGGGACTTGATCCTAGGACTCCAGGATCACACCCTGGGCTGAAGGCAGCGCTAAACCACTGAGCCACTGGGGCTGCCCGGGATTCCCATTTTCTTCCCACAATCTCTTTGCTCTTTGGAGATTTGCTTATCACATGAGCTTGTTTATTTTCTTTCAGAGCACTTATCTCAATTTGTAATTATATTTATTCATTTATTTTATTGTCTGTCTCACAGAATCTTTTTTTTTTTTTTTAAATTTATGATAGTCACTCACACATAGAGAGAGAGAGAGAGAGAGAGAGAGAGAGAGAAGCAGGCTCCATGCACCGGGAGCCCAACGTGGGATTCGATCCCGGGTCTCCAGGATCACGCCCTGGGCCAAAGGCAGGCGCCAAACCGCTGCACCACCCAGGGATCCCGAGAATCTTTATGTTCTATAAGGAGAGAGGTTTGTCTTATTCCATTATATCCCAACCTAACAATGCTCAGCATGCAGTAAATATTCAATAAGTATGAGCTAAATGTCTGCTGAAGTAGTGAGGATGAACTGGGTTCAGATATAGCAAGAGATCTCCCCCCAAATCTCAGTGATTTAACACAACAAAAGCTCATTTCTTCATTATTATATGTGCCCAAAAGGAGTTAAGAAGGGAAAATATGTCCATCGTTGCCATTTAAGGATCCAGTGACAGAGGCTCCACCTATTCACAAACTTTCACATTACCAAGGCAGGAAAAAAGAACGCTGCATTGTCTCATACTGCCAATTGTTTCTGCCCAGAAGTGCCACGTATGGCCACATTTCACTGGCCAAAGCAAGTCACGTGGCCACAACCAACTTCACAGGAAAGGAGAGATGTGGATATGATATGCACTGGAAGCCTATGCAGAACTAAAGAGCAAATCTAGAATCATGCTATTATAAAGGCTTTCATTTAGTCCATTCCTCCATGTCTGGGCAAGGCTGCAATTAGAAAAAGGTAACAGGTAATAGCAGATGTACTATAGAATCAAACTAACAATGGGCATTACACATATCATACCAAAAAGCTTTTCATCATCAGTAATCAAGTGATATTTCTAAAAGAGCCTTTATAAAAAGAAAATACATCTTAATTGCCCAATCAAGAGGAAACACCAGTATTCATTGTGTTATTTACCTTAGGAACAAACTGAATGATTAAGGCGCATTTGGTACTCATGCTCTTTGTAACTGAAACCTTCTTTAGGAAATAACCAACTGTAGGAAAATGTGCAACAGTTTGATGTCATGTTTTCAGATAGCAAAAAAAAAAAAAAAAATTCATTGACATCCCATTCATACATTTATTTTTTCTACCCACTACATGTGAACAAAAGCAATGAACTGGCAGCAGCATTGAGACCCACTATGACAAACCCCCTACCACCATGAAAGGCCTGACCCACGTGTAGAAGAACTTTCTCTAGAGCATGACTCTTGGTATTTCCTGCCGATATAAAATATGATTCCATTCCTGTTAGATGGGCCTTTTTTTCATCTCCATCATCAGTCTCTTACAGTGAGATAACCTCCAGTTACAACTCTCCCTCCAAATGAATTCCCACATTGCCATGGTAACTAACACCTTCCTCCAAACTGTCAATATGTTTCCCAATCTTAAATTCAGCCCTCTTGATCTACTGCCAGAAGTATCAGTCTCCTCTTGCAAGAGCGAGCACCTTCCTTCTCGCCAAATCTATAAATGAGCCCCTCTAGAAGACTCTCTGCTAATAATAGTACCAGCTATTACCTACGTGAGACCCTACTTCATATCTCTTATCTCATTTAATCATTTTTAAAGCCTGTACAGTAGATATCATTCTCCTTATTTGACAGATTACAATAACTATAAATCAGACATTATATAACTAGACAAGAGGCAAGACTAGCATTTGAACACAAAAGTCTCTGACTGTACTGTCTGAGGCATCCTCTCTGGGCACAAGCCCTTTTCTAGCTCAGAGGAGCTCAGAGGAGCAGAGAGCACTCTCACCTGCATCATCCTCTTGGTTTATCCCTGCTCCTTCTTCCAAAGGGACTTTGTACATTTCAAGACAGTTTAGTTTGCTTTAATATTAACACAACGCTACTCCAAATCCAATGGCACTTTATGGTGTGTTAATGCTGATTAAACATTAAAGAAAGAAAAGACTTATTTTTCCGCTCTTGTCTACTGTGTTCCCAGGGCTTTGTGGGGATGAACAAGATAATGGGCGTTAAGTGTTTCGTACTTAGAATGAAGGTACAAGATCAATACCCAGCAGTTGTTAAGGCACCCACAATGTGACCAGGTGCCAAGGAATGTCCCATGAGTGGAACTGCAGCCAAGTCTTCTGGATTTGCTTCCTTTGGCCCCTTTGAAAGCCCCTCCCCCACCACGTGACCGACATCCTTACTATTCTCGCCTAAACACCAATCGAGGAACATACAAAGCAAGCACTGTACTTACTTCTTAACTGATCTATCCCTTCCCCCATGCCCAACACACAAGCAGACTATGTTAGCCTTGTAAATAAGAGCAGAACACTTACCATCCCACAGTTATTTTTCCAGTCTGCCTTTTTTTAACCACTCACCTGGCAGAAACTGTTACTCTCCTGGCCAGCAGCTGTTTGTAAAACTGATCGGTCTCCTTATTTTCACACCAAAGATAGTATTTCTTTCGTAGAAAGGGGGAGTATTCTAAACAAGACAATTAGCAAGTCACCTAGAATTTCCACCCACTCCACAGAGGCACACAAACAAGAGAATTAACGCAATTTGTTGTCTATAATAAACAGGACGCTCTACCCACCACAGAGCCCAGAGGTTGGCATGGAATGACTCATTCCAAGTAGTAATGACTACAGTGGCCCAGTTCCCTACTTTATAAAGCCATGTGCTGAAATGTGAAAAGCACTCCTCCCTGCCCCCATCTTCCCTTGCATACTTCTGCACATCAATCCATTAAGAATCTGAAGTGTAATTTATCTTATTCACTATTATCCTGTTAAATTGCTCTACAGCTGCCATGGCAGTAATTGCAGTGATCAGTGATTCAGACTTCTTGAGCAAAGGGCCTTAAGTAGGTTTCATTATTAAAATTTCCAAAGGTTTTATTATTAAAATAAACCTAAGATAGAGCAGTGTGCCTCCATGGGGCAGTCATACTAATGATTCTTGAGTTATGAAGGGATGTCAGTCCCATCATCAATGCTTCATCCATGAATACCAGTAATTGGGAATTTATCAACCAATAAAACCAACCAGCATTCTAAGAATGAAGAATAATAATTTCACTTTAAGTAGCATGTATGGTGCTGTATAGCCCTTTACAAAGCTGCCTTTGTTCACTGAAGTACTGCTTGTAACAGCAAATCCTGGGAACAACTCAAGTGTCCATGTGAGGAGACTGGTTCAATTAGTCAGGAGGCAATCAACCACACAGTGGAATACCATGCAGCTCTGATAAAAGAATGAGGATGTCCTCGCTGCACCAACATAGAATGATACCCAGAACTTAACCGTTAAGGACAAAAAAAGCAAGTTACAGAACGGGTTACATAACTAACGTGCAGGCTTTCGTATAAAAGAGTAGTGGGAGGAATAAGAACACATTCATATTTGCTTGTATTTACATAAAGAAACTCTAGACAGTTATATAAGAATCTACTGAGAGGCATGTAATAAGGGGTAGGGGACCTATGGGGTAGACCAGAACTGAGACAGAAGTAATAGTTCTCAATATGCACATTTTAAAAATCATGTTTTCATGTTTTTAATTTATCTTTACAACCTACTTCATTTGGTGGTGGGGTTTGGGAGACTCTATTACCTTCACTTTGGGGACCAAGCAATCAAGCTTCAGACTTCTTACCTCAGCCTGCTAGAAGTCACTAACCTCAGGGAAGTAGTACTTTCTGTCAAAAAGTGTCAAGGCTATTACTTGACTGTTTCCTTAGGGAAGGAGAAACTGATCACACGCAAGGACAGATAAAATGTGAATACTATATGTAAGAAGGGGTTAACTCAAGCTTCTAAAAACGTGCAAACAGCAGAATTGTGACACTGTTAAAAAATGGTGCAGGTGGGGGAAAACAGGTAAAGAGCGGCCCTCCTTCTTTTCTCCCTTTACAATTTTGATTTTTTTTCTTGGGGTTTCATAATGGACTTTTGTGAAATGGAAGATTTACATCCATGTCTAGGATTATAATGATCTTAAGGCTACTTTCAACCCAAGTGCTTTTTATAAATCATTTATGTGGTCCCCCTTCCCCAGACAAGAACAAAGAGAGAGGAAGGGCATGTCGGAGGTTTATCTAGCTTTGTGAGTTAAGATGATGAGCACCAAATGAGTAACACTAAGGCAATTGTCTAAGCCTTGTATCAGAGAGTTCTTGCTCCAACAAAACTCCAAGGACAACAAAGACTCTCCTACCAATCCATATCCTCAAGTAGATAAATGCACGTGTGACTCAGGGGCTGGATATCCCACGTCCAAAGATCCTTCTCCCTGGCAACATATGCTCTCTCTAGCTCCACTTTCCCTGTCTCGGTCAATAGCATTGCCAGGCACCAAAATACCTAAGCCAGACTTCTTTTTTTTTTCAAAGATTTTATTTATTTATTTATTCATGAGAGATGGGGGGGGGCGGGGAGGGGGGCAGAGACACAGGCAGAGGGAGAAGCAGGCTCCATGCAAGGGAGCCTGACGTGGGACAAGATCCTGGGTCTCCAGGATCACGCCCTGAGCTGAAGGGGACGCTAAACCGCTGAGCCACCTGGGGTGCCCCTAAGCCAGACTTCTGATGCTCCTTCTGCTTGCCCCCACTTCAGTCCACTTAGTCACTGATAAGCTGTACTGATTTTATTAGCCCCTAAATATCTCTCAAAGTCTTGCTTTCTCTTCATTCTCACTGTCACTGCCTTATTCAGGATCTCATTCATTCAACAATATTTCATGTGTCTAGATCATAGCTTGGTGTTTTTAAACAGAAGAAAAGCAATATGATCCTAGCTTTCTGGCATTGAGCATCTAGTTATTTCTTATCTGGACCATTCAGATACACTCTTGTCTCCTACCATTCCCTATATAGCACCCGGAGTATCCTCTCAAAAATTAAATAGATCATTTAATTCAGAGGTCAGCAAATTCTTTCTGTAAAGGGCAGGCAAGTAAATATTTTAAGGCTTCTGGGCCATATGTTCTCTGTCACAACTACTTAACTCTGCTCTTCTAACGTAAAAACAGCCACACGCAATACGTAAACCAAAGGGCGTGATTGTGTTCCAGTATGTTCTATTTACAAAAATAGGCAGTGGGCCAGATTTGACCCAGGGGCCGTAGTCTGCCAGCCCCTGATTTAATTAATGGCAGCTTCTCACTCCTTTGGAATTAATCCGAATTCCTTCCCATGGCCCACAGGTCCTCCAACCTCATCTCAATACCACTTGCCCTCTAACCTCCTTGTCTGAACCATTACCAATTCTATATCACTGGCATACTCATTCTAAAATACAAATTGGATCAGGTCACTCCCCTGCTTAGGATAATTCCATGGCTCCCCACTGGTTTTAGGATACACATGTACATTACGTGACCAGGCTACTATAGCTCCTATCACACTTTCTGATGCTCTCCCAACAGACTGTAGTCTCTAGGCAGCAAGAACCACATCTTGTTCATCTTTTTATCTCAGGTGCCCAGCACCGGTGCTAGGAACATTGTAGGTGTTCCATAAATGTTGAATGGAATTAATCAATCAACAGCAGTACAGCAACTAGCACAATGCTAAATTAGAACTGATGATGAATACCAAATTTAAAGCCAACCACGCAAGATTTTGCTTTCCTTTCCTTTCTTTGTAAGCAACCTGGGCAGGGGCTGTGCTTGTAATTCTGAAACTAGCTTTAGATTTTGTCCCCGATTCCACCCAGCAGGCAGCCACTCACCACTTTCTGGAAGAACAGTAGGAGGAGGCTGGGAAAGAAGTAAAGTGAATCTCTCTAAGCCCTTTCTAGTGAGCAGCTCTGGTGAGAAGTTAAGAAAAAAGACATAGCTTGGGCTAAGATGCAACTTTGGGATTCTCCAGGAATTCCAAATGTCCACATTCTCTTTGTCATCTATTAGCAAAAAATACCCAATGCTAGCTGTTTTGCTGTCTAAAATAACCCAAGGCATTCAGGGAATTTCTGCAGAACTGCTTTACCAATAGAATGGAAATTGTTACTTCTAGAAGAATTTCCACTAGTCCTTTGAAATCCTTCAACATTCATTAAGGCCAAGGAGTTTGCACCTAATTCAGTCTGATGGGTGCGAGAAGAGAGTCTTTCTAGGGAATACAGATTCCCAAATCATTCATCTGGGACGTAGAGAGCGAATTTATTACTCAAAATCAAAGGGAAATGAAAAGAGGCCAAGCCAGAGTGTTATTATTCTCTTTCTCAGGTGGGGGATTGAGTTTCCAGGGTCATCCTATTCCCTTTGTGTGGCCTCCTTACTTTAGCATCTTGGGTGCAGCCAGTGAGGTGCACTCTTCTAACGTAATAGACTCTGTTTCTGCAAAGCTTATGCTAAGCCATCGCCAGACTCCTAAAATGATAGGCTATAAATTACTGGGTCTACCATTTGATATAATGGAGTGCAAGTTACTGCAGTCCTGAGTGATCACTCTATACCCTACTCCAAGTAAAATCTGGCTGACGTACTGGAGCAAGCACAGAGAGACATAGATTTGGGATGACTTCATTTTGATTCTAGTTCTTCATTACTCACTTATAGATAGGTCCAAACACAGAACCCAAATAGGTGAGGGGGGAAGTAAGGCTCCAGGTTTTTCAACCCTAATGTCTACTTCTCTTCCACATTTATTATCTCCACATAAAGAAGCTAAGCAGTCTAAACTAAGATAATTAAATGACTAAACCTCATACACAGAACCTCCAGAAAGCCACAAAACTGCATTCAAGACAGTTACACAGTCAGCCTTGAGGGTGATTAAGTGACTTGCCTCTGAAGTGAGTACCAGTGATTTGTCAGATTTGGGACCATTCAAAATTCCTGTCAAGGATGTGCCAACATGGGGCCTAAGAACCAACCGTTAATTTTTTTTTAAGATTGTATTTATTTATTTATTTATTTATTTATTTATTTATGAGAGAGAGAGAGAGAGAGAATAAGCAGGGGATGAGGCAGAGGGAGAAAGAGAAGCAGACTCCCTGCTGAGCAGGAAGCCTGACTTGGAGCTCAATCCCAGGACCTAGAGATCATGACCTGAGCCAAAGGCAGATGCTTAAACGACTGAGCCATGCAAGCATCCCAAGAACCAACCATTTAAATGAGCCCAGCTGCCAAGTCTGTTCACAAGGCCGTCTTCCCATATTGTTCCATTTAATAAAATGGTAGCCTATTACCTACCCTCTGCCAATGGTATAGAGCCAGAGCATCCTACTCCCTGACAGAAAATCAACTGGATATCCTATGAAACACCATTCTGAAGATGCTGAAACCCATGATTTACAAGAGGAAAGAAAAGGTTAAGAAGTGAGCAAGGTACATGCTGTGCCAATAGCATACTCTAACCCTCCACCCCACCTTGCCTAATCCTAGGTAGGCTGATACTAAACTGGTAAGACAGACCTATAGGTTCTCAAACTGAAACAGGAACTCCAGAGCTGGTTCTTCAGCAGCCAATCTTTAAAGACCAGATAAGATTTTGAAGAGGAGAAGGAGAGAATCAGATAAATGGAATGCTAGGAACTGGTAAAACATAGGTCCCAAAAGGGCAAAAGTTAAGCTGAGCCCAGACAGAACCTTTGTTATGGGGTATTAGGCATTAGGGGGCTGGGATAACTATTCTAGCCAAGGAAGCTGTCTAGCCATGGCAGCTGTGCAGTCCAAGGCACAGCATACACAGAGCTAGCAAAATTCAGAGGGAATTGAAGTATAAGTGTCAGAACCAGGGGTAGAGCACAAGATTCTAGATGAATGTTTACCAGAGTGAGGAAGAACTCCACTATGGCTGATTGTTGAGCTATTCATTCCTAGCAAGAATCCCATACTGATTATGAGCAGAGCAAGCTGTAGGCCTGGGGCTGGGGGGTTCGGGTGAGGTAGCGGGGTCACAAAAGTAATTCAGTCCTAGAGCCCAGATTGAGTTCTCTACTAAAAGGAAACAAGGCCCCCAAAGACATGGCTGATTCCACACCTGCCGCTGAATATAGAGCCTGGAACATTTTGTGCCAGAAAGCAAGAAAGTTATCAAAGTTAAACAGGGTCATGTCAAATGAACATCAGGGTCAACTTGAGAGGATACCGACTGACTTAAGATGAGACAAGGTGAGCATCCAAAACAGTTAATAAATAATGACTGCAGAGCTGCCCCAGTGGCTCATCGGTTTAGCGCCGCTGTCAACCCAGGGCATGATCCTGGAGACCCGGGAGGGAGTCCCACATCAGGCTCCCTGCATGGAGCCTGCTTCTCCCTCTGCCTATGTCTCTGCCTGTGTCTCTCCTCTCTCATGAATAAATAAATAAAAATCTTAAAAAAAAAACTTTATCTTCAAAAAAATAATAAAATAAATAAATAAATAAATAAATAAATAAATAAATAAATAAAGACTGCAATGGGTTGAAACACATCAAATACACAATAAATCTATTGATTTCATAATGGTACTCAGAAAAAAAATTTATTGGTCACCTCTGGAGGTTACTAGGCTACTAATTCATTATTCTGAAAAGTGATTTTAAAAGGTGGGGAATTAAGTATTTATCCAGTCTTTCCTGTATAAAAGTAAATATTCAGGGGATTGGGAAAAGATGAAACAAATTTGGGGCAAATCTGAGACAAAATGGGATAACTGCTTTATCTAGGTGTTGGGTAAATGGAGGTTCCTTTTATTTCTTTTGTGCATATGTAACAACCCCACCACCACCACCACCACCACGACCAAAACAAGAGCAATAGAAAATAGTAGTCAAGAAGCTTAAGATTTAGGCAAGACCTCTGCCTGTAAGACAGACTAGGATGTATTGGGGTAATTTTAGCCCTGATGCGCTGGGCCAACTGGAAGGATGTACAGAGATGCCAAGTCCCAGAGGCCTCAGGGTGTCCAGCACCTGACCTGGAACGCCAGATCCCAGGTTGGTTGGTAGCATGGGTCACCAGGTGGTGGATCTGAGGCTGCTTATAGAGCTTACTTTTCAGTCCTAAGTGGCTTAGGAAATCTTGAAAATGGAGGTCTTACACAAGTTCAACCAAGAGGAGCTGGGGAAATTAAAGGCACAAAAAAGGTGGCAATGGCTAGCACAGAAGAATGGCAAGAATAAGGGTAAAAGTCGCACTGGATCCTGTAGCTGTAGGATTACTTCACCAAAAGAAACAAAAATAGGCTTTATCATTCCTCAACTCACCTTTATCTATACTTCAAGAGCCACCACCAGTACCACCAAGGGCAGCTGAATGAAGACAGAGGTGTTCCCCCACGGGTCCCTCTGTGAGCATCCAGATAGGAGCCAACCTAAGCAGCTCAGAAGTCCCCACTCTAACCACCGCTCAAGCAACCAGCTGGGAAAGCATTCAGGAAACCCGCATCCTGACACACCACTGCCAAACAACTTAAGTAGCAGAGAACAGTCCATCTGAACAGCAATGCCTGTTGCCAGGAAAGTTTCGTAGGGACAATGAGCAGAGGAAAAGCAGATCCCTTGGGGTCCCCTAAGATCCAGTCTCTTAGCTTCAGCACTTTCAAATGCAGAATCCATTCACCTCCGGGGCCCATGGAACTCCACAGGCAGGTTGTCTCCTTCCATCTCCTCAAAGATAAATGAGCAGGCATGCTGGCCAGAAAACCACTCAGGGCATTACTCTTTAAAGAATTCTTATAGGGTCAAAGAGGAATGGTCTACGGCTGTATGTATTCCCCACAGATGCTGGGGATGATGTCAGAATCCCTTTCCAGATGTCTTTAACACTTTATGGTCACCTATATTGCTGCCACTGACAGTGCTTTCCTACGGCTGACCCCAGCTCCCTGGCTCTGGTTACCATTAGCTGAGGCTGTCATCTATACTGTGTACCCTTACAAAGAGTCCTAAAAACAGCTCTTCATCTGTTCTTCCAAGACAAGTAATGTCTGCCAAAGAAACGGGGAGAAAAGGTTGGGAGAGGAAATACAATTAACTTCCTACCAAGATAGCAAATAGAAAAAAAGGAAAAGCTGGAAAAGGAATATATGGGTTCACATTTATATCCAAGCCTGGGTTAATATCCTTTTCTTTTGTCTAACAGAACAGGCAATTTAAAACTACTGTGGATAAAAGAAAGGAAAGAAAGAAGAAAGAAGAAAGAAAAGAAGAAAGAAAGAAAGAAAGAAAGAAAGAAAGAAAGAAAGAAAGAAAGAAAGAGAGAGAGAGAAGAAAGAAAGAAAGAAAGAAAGAAAGAAAGAAAGAAAAGAAAGAAGAAAGAAAGAAAGAAAGAAAGAAAGAAAGAAAGAAAAGAAAGAAGAAAGAAAGAAAGAAAGAAGAAAGAAAGAAAGAAAGAAAGAAAGAAAGAAAGAAAGAAAGAAAGAAAGAAAGAAAGAAAGAAAGAAAGAAAGAAGAAGCAGGCCTCAAAGAAGCCATTTTCTTTTTTTTTTTTTTTTTAAGATTTTATTTATTTATTCATGACAGACACAGAGAGAGAGGCAGAGACACAGAGTGAGAAGCAGGCTCCTTGCAGGGAGCCCAATGTGGGACTCCATCCCCAGACTCAGATCACACCCTGAGCCAAATGCAGACGCTCAACCACTGAGCCACCCAGGCATCCCAAAGCAATTTTCAAAGTAGAACTTTTAGCATAGAAAATAAGAATTGGTAAGAATTCCATTTCCTGGTTAGTGACCCCACAGACTGCTTCTTTCTCTGAGGATCAGGGCATTCTATATCTGATGAGAGAACCCAAGTCAGAATCCATTGTAATCCCCAGCAACCCTAAACTTCAGGGTGAGTTCTCCTGACCTTGAGATTGCTCCTTTAGCTCTTTGGTAAGAAAATGTACACGACCAAGAGTAGAGCCTCACTCACCTCCCTAGTTGTGTGAAATCAACTACTCAGGGTTCACCTTGTATACATCACAGGCTCCCATGAGTGACTGCATTCCGGATCTAAGAATCCCAGAAGGCTAAAAGGCAACCTTACAAAATTTGATGATGTAAAAGGGATAATTCAGTGGTGCTCAGAAGCTCCACTAGCCCAGCCCGAAAAGAAAAAAAATCTACAAATAGAGTAACTCCTGGTTCCTAATTCTAGGTTTTATTGTTCTGTTGGGTGTCTTAGGGTACCTAAACTTTCTGGCCTTTATTATTTTGCCCACCTAATGTAAGAAAACTAAGCTAAAATAAGTTTTGTAACCAAACCAAAATGAAACCCTCCAGGTAGTATGACCACTGTACTCAGGATAACTAAACTGCCTTTGACACCAAAATGGCTGTCTGAAATCAGCATCCCCAGAGTGCATTTCATATCGAAAGAGGAAATATGTTGAAGTGAATTAGAAAGTCCAGAGCCTCTGAGCAAAACTAGAGGCAGCTTTGAGCAAAACTAGAGGCAGCAAAAGCATAGGCTTTTTGCGTGATTGGTACTGTCAAAGAGGGCGCATGGTGTAGGATGAAATATGACACATACTTCATGTATGATCAAAGTGCCTCCTAAACTCACATTGGGGCACCTTACATCACAAAACAGATGGCAAGAAATTAATAAGTTTAAGGCTTTTTTTCCCCTGCCATCCCAATTACAGCTTTGTCAGCTCACAAACATGTTCTAGCAAATGCAGAAGGAGCTTTTCTCTCTTTAAGTCCTCTCACTTCACCCTACTTAACAAAAGACCACACGCACTTAAAAAGATGATGGATGCAGGCCAGCTTCAGGACACATGCTGCATTGGGGGAAGTGAGTGTCCCAGAGAAGGATCCGCACCTCTGACAAGTCCACAATAGACTAGCTAGACACAAGCACCCGAAATAAGGAAGTCCATCAAGAAAATGAACAGTTGGTGAGATCAAGGCCTAAAGGGCTTGCAGCTGGTCTGGCCATTCATTAAAAACTCTGAATTTAAATGGAAGACACGTTCTGACGGTGACATGTAATAAAACAACCAGAGCGGCCAAGGATCTTGATGTTGGTTTCCTTTCCACCCTATGCCCTCCAGCCAGTGGAAGAGTGAGCGTGCCTGGGGTGTTCCTGGCACGTCTGAGGTAGTTCTCATTCCCACTGGCCAATCTTTTATGTTACAAGGTCACTATCCACCTAACACTAACCCAGACTATCCAGATAAAATCACAGTTCCTTTTTGTAGCCCAGAGAGAAACTGTCAAATCCTAAAGCCTGTGAACTCTCTCAGCCATGGGAGACGAGATGTAGTAAAGACAATGGAACCAGATGTCAAAGGCCTAATTTCAAACTGACCCCCTAACCAGCTTTATGACTCTGGGTAACTCCCCTACTTCCTCTGGGCTCTTATTCTCACATCAGTAAAAGAGAAGTGAGCCTCATGGTCTCTCAGATTCCTGCCAATCCAGTCAGAGTGGGGAGTAAGTACAAGGCAAGGTCAGATAGGCAGTAGGAATGATGACTTAGGGAATGGAAAACCACTGGTAGTTTCAACAGAGGAGTAAAACATGATCTGAATTCCAGTTTTTAAAAGGCTGCTGCTAGCTATTGTGCTGAGAACAGTCCAAAGAAGGCAAGCATGAATACAAGAGACCAGATAGGAGGTTACTGATGATGGCAGATAGACCCAGGGTAGCAGGTAAGTGATGATAGCAGACAGACCCAGCGCAGCAGCTGTGGGGGGGTGATGAAGGAGAGTCAGAGTCTGAGACATACTCTGAAATAGGATCAACAGGACAGTGGAGGACAGGATCTTGGAAAATCTTGGAACTACTACAGAATCTAATGAAGTCAAATGACACTAAATTCTAACATTCACTGTGAGATCCTAAGATTTAGGAGTTTGTTCACCTCTGTCATCTATCATGATAGGCTACCTGACACATAACACGTATGCAGAAAATGTTGAATGAATTAATGAATGCAAAATAAAATACATTATAAAGCCAAGAGATTTGCAGTTTTAGAAGTCATGAGGAGACAAAAAGTATTTGGTACTAGATATGTTTTATGAACAAAGGCTCTGCCTCCTTTGGGCGAATCTCTTTTTGTAAAAAGTTCCCCCTTTATAATTAACTTCATGATAGGAAGTAGTGAAGCCAATCAAAAACTTCACGTACTGTAGCTGAGCATCTGAACAACTCGGCCATCCCCTAAGGGGCCATGTGTATTCTCCAAGCCTCACACCACCTCAGCAACTCCCCTCTAAAATACAGGGAGAAGCATTTCATGAGTAATCTCATGTTTTTATGAATACTGAGTCATGAGGGTAACTAGAAAGGTATAATTATGAATAGTAATATTATTGCAACAAGCAAGGCAAACACAAGCCGACTCGGTACTATTCTTATGAGACAAGCAAATGGGCTACTCTTGACTGTGCTCCCCCTTCCTCTGTGAAGCTGTGTTCAGCTACATTCCTCCCCTCCCCTCCTCCCTACCTCCTGACAGTGCTGATCTGAAACAGGTGACAATTCCCAACTACAGAAGTTTCTCTGTGAAGGTGAGAGTCCTTCAGAGTCCCCGGATTCCTAACCCACAGATACTGGCAGTGTGCAAAATACAGGAGCAGAAAATTCAGCATTGGGGAGAAATAACAACAAAGATGTTTCATAAACCACATTCTGGCAGCAGATTTCTCGATGAAGTCATTGATCATCTTGAAAGGCTAAATTAAAACTCAACATTAATCAGGCAGTAGGTGTGAAAAGTATCTTACTTACCAAATTAGAAAAAGAAGGAAGAAAGAGAAGACATGTAAAGTGGTTGAGACCAAATTACACTGTTAAGGGAAGCTCAACATTTGGGAGACCAAGTCCTGGATAGATTTGTCAGTCGAGTCAGAAATCATTTGATGTGACCTCAGACTAATTATTTAACTTCTGTGCCTAAGTCTCCCACTCACGGTAAAGGAGAGCAAATGATTTCAGCCCCCTCCCGTCTTAACAGGGATGTTATGAAGCTGAGATCATGTCTCTGGAAGCTCCAGGGGTTTCCTGGAGAAAGACGCTCTATGAACATGAACAATGTCTTTAGCAAAATAATAAAGGAGTCAGACTGCTGTTAGACACCCCGCAGTGAGCAGACTCCCCAGCACCATGCCTCCTGAGTTGGGTGACCAAATTACTACATAAAGTTCAAAACTCAGAATTAGGGCCAGCCTCTTTGCAGATAACGACAGGAGCCCTATGTGTGAACCCAATCTCACATATATAATAGCTACATTCAGATTCTCATAAACATTCAGCGATGCTTTTAAAGCACCAGTATCTCCCTGACATGACCACATTGTTGCCTATCAGGAGATGGCATGCAAGGTATGAAGCAGTAAAGACTCATGGTGGGGAACCCCCAGGCAAGTCCTGGCTCTCAATTACTACCTCTGTATTATAGGGCTCCCAACACCTAGGCTTAAATGAAGGACCCTGTGAAAAGTGGCTGGCATAGCCCCAGGCTCACAGAAGGAGCAAAATAAGTGCTAAGGCCCTGCTCCTTCCTGGAGCTCTACTCAGTAAATAACAAGTGCTGTCAATCCTTTAATCACAGATCCAGAGAAAAACGAAACAGGAAAGGGTTCACCCATAAATGTCTTATCTGCCTTTCTTTTCCTATAACTTCTCGGCTGGAGCAGGGTAAACACACTCAACTTTAATTAGGGTCATAATGTGGGATGTCCCAGGTAAGCCAGGCTCATAAACTCCAATCAGGAGGTGTCTGGCTAGTAAGGGACCGCCCCAGACCTGGCCTACTCAATGACAGAAGCAGACCCAGTCCTTTGTCTCCTCTTCCCCCAAAAATCCATGACCAGGCACACATGGCTCCAGTAGGATGTCAGGTCACAGGCTTTCTATTCCGGTGATTGTGGTCTAAGAATAGAGCTTCCAAGCACAAGGCAAATGGACTCACGAGGACTGTGTGCATCTACTATCTGACTTACGATCTGAGGACTATTTAAAGCACAGGCCAGCAAGCCCCCTCTGAATGGGAGGCCAAGAAGGGGAAACAGGCAGGGTGTGTTTTTTTGTTTTGTTTTTAACAGAGTCCTATAACATATATTGCAATTAGAAAGCCCCAATTTGGGTCCCTCACCAACTCACATACCTACCTCACTTGGCTCCCTGTCAACCACTGAGTAAGGAATGTCAAGTTCATTTTACAAATGGAAGAGGGGGAGGCTTGGAGGACAGATGTGTACACTGCTAAGTCTGTTGCTAGTAACAGAAACGACTAGAGCTGATGTGTGCTCCCACATGCCAGGCCCTTACTAGTATTTCACCAGCCTCACAACCTCCCCAAAGGTAGCCAGTTTTGTTCACATGATACAATAAGAACACTAAGGTTCTTTTTTTTTTTTTAAGTTTTTATTTATTAAAAAATTTTAAAAGATTTTATTTATTTTTTCATGAGAGGCACAGAGAGAGGCAGAGACATATGCAGAAGGAGAAGCAGACTCCCTGCAGGGAGCCCAATGTGAGATCATGACCTGAGCTAAAGGCAGATGCTCAACTATTGAGCCACCCAGGTACTCCAAGAACACTACGGTTCTAAGAGATTATGCAATTTACCCAAAGTGATACACCTTCTATAGCCAGGACCTGACCCCAGGTCTCTCTGGAGGCTACAGCTTGTTGTTTGGGGTTTTGTCTGTGTGCATTTACTCCATACTGCCTCTCCCAGGTTCTCTCCGCTAACTGAAGAACCCAAGGAACCTATAGCCCAAAAACTTACTCTAAACATTATATGCCATGCCATATTACTGGTGGCATCAATTTGGTGAGCAGAGAGTTAAGTAGTCCAAGGCTAACAGCAATGTCTCTCACGACAGCAAGCAGACCATACTTCCAGTGAGATAGACAAAACACATTCCACAGCCGAAGAACTTCTACTAAAGATCAGGACACCTGATCTTTAGTAGAGCCCATAAAGACTCATCATTTCTCTTGTCCCAACAGCCCTTTACTTCAGAGAGCTTTACATACTCTGGATCCACACAGAAAAATGATCTAGGACCTTGCCATCACTAAACCAAAAGGCAAGTTCTTTGGGATTGCATCCATATGAAAATTTTATTCTGTGAAGCCATTTCCCCGCCCAGCCTCCCCCCTACATACTTCATGTCAAACTTCAAAGGTCCCAGAACACATCCAAATGACAACTCGGAGCCTTACTGTGTTCAACAGAAATGACCACCATTTGTCAGTTTGGGGACAAGATCTCGCCCTCCTGCTTCCATGGCACTTACAGAAAATTATCTTCACTGGAATCTTTGGTGTCACTGAAATCATTGACAGTACTCAGGGGGAAAAGTCACACACAAAAATTCAGTAGCAAATACAAGCCAGGAAAAGTAAATGTGACACCATCCAAACCAAACTGGGCTGGTGCTCCCAATCCCTGGGAAATGACTTTACCTGAAGTCTGTATGACTCACTAAACTCAGCACTGAGAGGCTAAAGTCTGAGGATCTACAGGGGCTCTTGACAGGAACTTATATGCTTTTCCAAGCCAGGTCTCCAGGGCCTGGCTCTAACACGGTTACCACTTCCACGGAGAAGCTAACAGTAATTGTTCTCTCCCACCCACCTCTCCATCAGGTGAAGACAGCCAACTGGCATGTGTCTCATCTAAGGAGACTATTGCAGCAGTGACATAGCATGACAACTGGAAAATACAGGGACCTCACGTAGTCAGAGCACATAGTTACCACGGACACCATGCCATTAAACAGCTTCACAGTTGTCCACAGTCCATATTTTCTCAACATTCATTTCACTCAAACCTTAATCAGATCAGGAGAGACGTGAAAGGAGAATGTGAGGCTCCTATGCATCACTCTCCAGGAAGAACAATCCTCACTTCTAAGAGGATTACCCTGGTTACAATGTCTTATGAGGTAGTTGAATGGACTCCGTGTTCCCAGTAAGAAAGAAAGAAAGAAAGGAAATCAGATTTTTTTTTTTTTTTTTTTTTTGCCAGTTAGAGAAATGAGGAAGCAGAATAGTTTATATACAGACCCCATCCCTTTGTCCCTTTCAGAGAATCTGCTTGGAGGTAATACCACAATTTCAGGCCCTCCTCGAAGAAATCCCATCTCATATCAGACTCTAATTAAAAGCAAATCCTTTGGGGTACCTGGCTGGCTCAGTCAATAGAGCATTGTGACTCTTGATCTCCGAATCATGAGTTCAAGCATCATGTTGGGCATAGATATCTAAATAGATAGATAGGAAAACAAATAAATAAAGACATGCCCTTTATAAATGCTGACTTGTAGCTGTTGTCAGTTTACAAGCTTACATGATTGTATTAGACAACAATCATGTAAGATGGGGGCTGGATGTATGTCACCATACTATACCCAGTCTCAGTAAGTGCGTGCTAAAGATCATTCCATGATAGTGACAGTGACAACACAGAGCCTGGCTAATACCATCACCATCCCAATGCTGGGGAAAAATCCTACCTGAAAATGTTCCTCCCTATCAATCACATGATCAGACAGGGAAGCTGGGCTATTGGTCCAACCTCCAGACACCGATATATTCAAATCAATCAGCAGCCACTGAGCAACTAGAAAGTGGCTGGCACTCCACTGTGGCTGTAACAGACATCAGGCATTTCTATTCCTGGTCTTCAACCTTCAAAAGCAAATCAGGCTCAACCCCAACATGAGAGATGGAACAACAAATCACAGAATTTTTAAACTGCCAAAGAAAGATTAGTCTAGACGGCCAAGGCACCCCTCTCCTTCTCGGGAGCTAAACCACTCAGAATGAGAGCAGCTGCTCCATCCACCATGGAGATCCAGATCATCCCTGTGGAAGAACAGGTGGGGAGTCCGCTTCCCCAGCCTTGATCTGCTCTTTCTCTTCATATCCCTTTGAGGAAAGAGCCACCCCTCCTCTGTCTCAGCCTGAGACACAGAGAGTGTAAGATATTCTATCACTAGAGGAAAGTCTAGGGGACACCAGCAGCCATCACAAGTTTCCCTATGTCTTGAAGCCTCTTGGTTCTCATCTGCAGCAGCTGGGATCCACATCCAGAAGCACTTTATGTCCTGTTCTTCTCAGAGCCCCAGCTAAGCACCCCATTCACGCTGTTGTGTTAATTTACTCATCCTTTTCATTTGCTGTGTCCTCTCATATATGCAGGAAACCCTGTTCTTGTACATTCTCCAAGGTAAATGAAATTATTTTTAAATAAGCACAGAGAAAAAGTTTCATTCCCTGTCCAGTCCACAAAACGGCACCGCCTAGAGGAATTCCACTCCGGAGCTGAGTGTCAGGAGGAGTTGGTACACAGGCTTCCTCTCCAAATACAGACTCACACGAACCCAGCAGCAACATGTTTAGGCTGCACAGTCCCTGCCCAGAACCTCACCTCCGTGCATATCCTAAACATAAAGGAGACCAGAAGGCCATAAAAATGGTCTCTTTGTATTGGTCTGAACCAAGTGAAACTACCTGCAAAATGACAATTCCATAAGATTTAACCAAAAAGGATCCTTAAAAAGCAAATCAGACATTTCATTAAAGAAAGAATGCAAAAGCTACTATCTCCCAGGTGGCTCCACCCCAAGACCACTTCTTACTGGTCTTCAGTAACGAAAATATTTTGCAAAATATTTGGTTAAAACCCACGGAGCACCTTGAAGGACAGTCCTGGCATCTTCCCACTCATTCAGGCCATATCCATATCCATTCCCAGCCCTCAAGAGCTCACGGAGGAACAAGCAAGTGAACAGGCAAATACAACACAGTATGGACACAGCTATGCTATGGACACGTGCAAATTCAGAATTCTGTAGGTAGCTCGATTACAACAATTCTTACACTGTATAGGCCTGGTTGTTCATAGGTGGGCCTCATGATCAGACAATGCAACACTTGGGCGGGAGTGGGGTGGGGTGGGGTGGGTAGGCGGGAACCATGTGCCCTTTGTCTTTGAGTCTTCCAGAATCCAGCAGAGTTTATGCATATAGTCAGTGCTTAATGGTATTTGTTGAATGACTGAATGACCCCTAGAGGCTAAGAGAGCTCTGTAAAATGAGGTGAGTAAGCAGTGTTTCTGTTAAGAATTTTAAGGTTCTGGGATCCCTGGGTGGCACAGCGGTTTGGCGCCTGCCTTTGGCCCAGGGTGCGATCCTGGAGACCTGGGATCGAATCCCTACATCGGGCTCCCGGTGCATGGAGCCTGCTTCTCCCTCTGCCTGTGTCTCTGCCTCTCTCTCTCTCTCTCTCTCTCTCTCTCTCTCTGTGACTATCATAAATAAATAAAAATTAAAAAAAAAAAAAAAAGAATTTTAAGGTTCTTAGATTTTAACCAGACTATGAATTATATAGCACTAGAAAGACAATAGCAGACTTCTGATTATAGAACTAGAAAGAAAAGTAGAATAAAAGGAGGGAGGGTGCTATGCTTTATAATCACAGTTAAGTCTGAAATTATAGACTAAAGTCAGCCTCTAGCTGGGAGTGTGGCCACATCTTTTTCTCTCTCAATTTAACATCTTTTGATTTCAATTGATTTTCCTTACTTTACAAGTAGAAGACCATCAAGACCAAAGGAATGAAAGGTGTTTTGTGAACCCAAACCACTCTCCATTTGTCTTTTGGAAAAGAGTGTCCACTGGAGGTGCCAGGGGAGTGATATTATTCCCTCTGGGGGCTGGGGTGCCTTTTATGAGTTCAGAAAAAGCAAAAAAACAAAACTCATTATATGGGTACCAAAATAGGTAATTAAATGTTGGATTAAAGGATCAAGAGCAGGGAAAAGATTAGGCCAGCTGTCAGGCAGTCACAGTTGAAGGAGGTAAAACACACACACACACACACACATACACACGACACACAATATCTGCAAAACCCATCCTGGACTTAAAAAAAAAAAAAAAGTCACTTGTGTTACCTTTTAAACCTATAGAGCAATCATTTCCAAAAGAAACAGCAGGTAGAAAACTATCCTCAAAAAAATTCTTCTTTCAAAGTTGAATATTTTGATGTTGTCTGAAGAAATCTTTCCCTCCATCACATAATCAAAGCTGTGGAAAAGGGTAGCATAGATTCCTCCCTGATAGGAAATCTTAGATTGACTTCTAAAGGAAAGAGACTGGCCCGACCCCCATGCTGCTTTGGAAGTAGAGGGAGTCTTTATCCTAATGAATTGGTCTCATCAATTTAACTGCACATTTGATCCCAAGGCCCTTTGTGAGTCTGCTGACCCAGGGAGGCCCTGAAGTAAGACTGTCCCCAGGGTGGCCCACTCTACCACAGCCACCAGCAGACAGGAAGGGCCACTGGGGAGATTCTTATTTGATTATGTAAATCACAAGAAGCCACATTTAGCTTCTCTTCCCAGCAGCAGCATCCCTATTCCTACCCACTGGCCACCAGCAGGGGAGGAACAAGTCTGTCAGCATCAATGAAAATGACAGGGCTGGCTGTTCCTGTTTGACAGCGAGGGTCCTCCACAAGCACCTGACTGAACCCTCACAGTCAGGTTTCTTCTCCCTTTTTCTCTCTCAAACCCATTTCAGTCCATTACTTCCAAGGAATGCAAAAGGCAACATAAATGGCAAAGGGTTGAATCAAGTTCAAAAGCCCTATAGGGAAAGCACAGACTTTAAGTTGGACTTTGGAATCCTGAATCTCAGAGGATCTATATGACCTCAGGCATGTGACTTCATTTCTCTAAGCCTCAGGTTCCTCTCTGTAACATGAAATGAATAACATCAATATCCACCTTCCAAGGCTCTTGTGAAGATTATGTTTTTGGGGGGCTGCTAAGGCCAGTGGTTTCTGGCCAAATACGAAAGTGATAAAGAACGACGTCCAGATATGGCCTGGGTGTGGACCATTTCCACCCTTGTGCATGGCTAGGATGCTGGCATTTCAGGAAACCAAACTGAAGAAGCTGTCTACCATGGTGGACACAGCACATTCCCATAGACATGGTCCACACCACTGCAAAATTCTCTCCCTACTCTAGAATTCCTGAGGTAGCCAACTTTATCCAGCTCAGGATAAAACCCAAAGACTGCCAAGACCAGTCAACGTCTTTCTTTTCAAAGAACATAAAGGAAACCAAGAAGGATCCAGAGAATTCATTCTAACATGAAATCAGCCTTGCTATTAAATAAAAATCACCCTCTTCAATCACAATCTAGTCTTGTCAAGACATCTGTCAAAAATTATAACTGTTGCAGACAAGTAGGAGAAAACGGCCACACAGCAGCAAAAAACTCCTTTGGCTGAAAAGTACATCCAGAGTTCTTTCATTTAACTTCTAGGCCAGGGTGTCCAGATTAATTTAAAGCTAACCACAAAATTAGCTGCTGCTTCTCTTTTGAGAAGAGGGATTAGAGAAAGTGATTCTCTCTCTCTTTTTTTTTTTTTAAGATTTTATTTATTTATTCATGAGAGACACAGAGAGAGACAGAGACATAGGCAGAGGGATTAGCAGGCTCCATGCAGGGAGCCTGACGTGGGACTCGATCCGGGGTCTCCAGGACCACACCCTGGGCTGAAGGCGGCGCTAAACTGCTGAGCCACCCAGGCTGCCCTGAGAGAAGGTGATTCCAAATGCTCTCTTCTCCCAACCTAAACGAAGGAATGAGTCTGACATGCAGACCTAGCCCTGCAGAGAAACTGTGTTTGCAAGCCCACGGGTGTCTCTGTCTGTTGGCCTTGCTGCTGTCCCCACCCTCCTGAACAAGAGGCTCACACACTAATGCTTTTTCAGATTCACTTCTGTCTCTGAGTGAATTTGTAAAGACAAGGTTTGTGGTATCTGCTGGATCCCCAAAGTGTGGAAAGACAAAAGACCACAGCTCGCTCTTAAATTCAGCCCAGAACCAATGTGATGCCAACAGCTCGGAAAATAACTTCCATCATCACTGCTCCAAAACGGAGCCCCTCCACCCTCTGCCCAGCTCCCAGCCCAGGCCCTTGGGGATCCACAGTGCTGTTTGTATTGGCACCTGCAAGCAGCTTGTTCACACACATCCAGACTACTAGAACAAGAGAGTTCAGAAGGGCCCTCCAACAAGTGAGGGACCTGGGAGGAAAGAGACAGGCAGGATCTAATACCCTCAGTAGCTTGTTTTCACTGCCACTTTGGCTTTACCTCACCACCTGCCAGAAGCTATTCAAACACTCGGAGCAACTCTGGTTCCCAGAAAGCCAAGAGCAAGTATCAGTTTCTCCCTCCAGGCAGCCTCTTTAGATTCAAGGGCTCCTTTCACCCCACCGAGAGGGACCCGTGATCCCTAAAATGAGAAGCAGTGCTCTGAAAACAAACTACTCATTACTCAACCGTTTAAAGATTAGGCTTCTCCCACATCCTCACCAGCCCCTGAACACTCGTCATCTGTAAGGAGGAATAACAACAGGCTTTGTTGTGTCTTCTTCAGGGTGGTACAGACTCACTGGGATAATATACACTTAGCACAGTGCCTGCACATTGGTAGTACTCAATACATTAGTTCTCACTGGTATTATTTTTACTATGATAAAAATGAGGTATACTGGTCATTAAGAAAGTATCTTCCTAAAAGAAGAACAAGAACAAGAAGGAGAAGAAGAAGAAAAAAAAGAAAGAGAAAAAACTCTTTCTAAAAGGCATGTCATTCTAACTAAGTATAAACATTCCATGGTCAATTTTCAGTTTCTCATGCAAACAAAAAAAGCTAGTATGACAAAAAATCCTAAACAATAAATATTCTAAAGATTCTTATTCAGATTTTGAGTACAATATGTGCAGTGATACATACATAGATCCATTTATCAAGAAGGAGCTATATGGCACCAACCATGCGTAGAATGCTACACTAAATATACACACATGCACACACACGTTTTTAACATTTTTTAGCACCTCCTATGAGCCAAGCACTATCTTAGGCACTACAGATACACAGATTAATAAGACATGGACTTTACTTACTCTACACTACACTGGCTGGGCTGCTAGCAGGCTCTTTCTTTGTGTATCTGCTCCCTTCTGCTCCCATCAGCCAGGCTGGGTACCTACCCAGGGTCAATAGTCTGTTCATAGCAGACATTACTTATCATTTTAATTAGTTATTAAATCATTATAGAAACTGATTAAATAGGAGTACAAAAAAGTGTTTCTATGAAAAATAAGTTGAATGCTTTGGAAAGACTTGATGAAGACAAGTTGCCAAAAATAAATTATTGTGGGCAAGGCAATGGTTAAATACTGTGGTGGTGGAACTTTAAAAATCTGGAAATACGGGATCCCTGGGTGGCGCAGCAGTTTGGTGCCTGCCTTTGGCCCAGGGCGCGATTCTGGAGACTCGGGATCGAATCCCACGTCGGGCTTCTGGTGCGTGGAGCCTGTTTCTCCCTCTGCCTGTGTCTCGGCCTCTCTCTGTCTCTCTCTGTGACTATCATAAAAAAAAAAAAAAAAATCTAGAAATACTATGCATTTCATTTCTCCAATGTATTTAAGAACTCACTTCACTTAAAGAAAGTGAAAGTGGAGGGACACATGGGTGGCTCAGCGGTTGAGTGTCTGCCTTCAACTCAGGGTGTGATCCCAGGGTCCTGGGTTCGAGTTCCGCATCAGGTTCCTCAAAGGGAGCCTGCTTCTCCCTCTGTCTGTGTCTCTGCCTCTCTCTATGTGTCTCATGAATAAATAAATAAAATCTTAAAGAAAGTTAAAGAAAACAAAGTGAAAGTGGAAACCACAGATGATGTGTCAGAAATGTACCCTATGAAATAAAGTCAAACGAATTCCACTCCGAAGACTCACATTTGAAGAAAAAGTTCTGGCCCACATCAGGAGATTTGTAAATGTAGGTACATTTATATATCCTTAAGTTAATGCTCAGGGATTCTATTTTCTTTTTCAGATTCTCTTATTCAATGGACTTTTGGGATTGACTAACCAACTACTCGTCCAACTGTCCCAGATGTTACCTCTATACCTGCTTGTTTCTCTTAGGTCGACAGCAAAATGAATTCATGTTCTCTTGGTCCAATCTAACCAGGTGGCAGAGAAAGTTGACCTGGGATTTTATAAAACAGACCTGTTAAATACCTCTCATACAGAAAACGTGCAGGTAGGATATTGAATTTTAGTCATATTTCCAGAGCCCAAGATGCTTATTCTTGTAAGCAGGAGCCACACAGACTACTCATAGTCTGAAGCACAGGCCGTGAGATGAGGGATGTCCCCCAGTGCCAGCTCAGCTTTGGCCACAGGTCTGGACACAGCCCATTGGTCGATTCAACCTCTGATGTTTCAACCCCAGCATGCAATGCCATCTTTGCAAGGAGAAAATGTCTCAAGTGATGCTTTATGGAGAAAAGGCACCAGTACCAAGTATCAAGGAGTGCGAAGGGGGTGAGATCCTGTCTCAAGACCCCTTGATCACCAGTCTAGTAGGTTTCTGTTTATTTGCATAGAACGCTGGATTTCTATGCCACATGACAATTCCAGGCACTGAAACTGAAGCAACATCATTAGCTTCCTGCTGGAGCTTTATGCCATAGAGATGCAATCTGTCAGGGGAGGCTGTGCAGGGTGTCCTGTCAAGCGCAGTCTGCAGCAGCATGGAACAGGGGCAGAGGGATGCTTCCGCAGAATATTTCAGTCACCTGATGATATTCTTAAAAAATATTTAATATACAGAGCATCCCATATAGAGAGAAAAATACCAGCCCCCCCCCCTTTTTTTCTTTTTTCCTTTAAAGACAAGAAATTGGTATGAGAGGAGGGAAAAGAACTGGGGGAGCTTTTGTATATTGAGGGCTGAGTTTATTTTTACTCTCTCTGCCAACAGAGGCAAGGTAATTCTATAAGCATCATTTAACTTTCTCCCTAGAAACAAAACAGAGGAAGGCAGTTAATGCCTGCATTCTACATCTCCAATTCCAACTCCAGTATCACTTGTTTTTCCCCGAGAAAATTAAATTGAGTCTCAGAATGGCACCCAAACGTGTGCTTTCAAAGGCAGATTCCCCAAACTGATGGGATTTTCAGTGAGAGGATGAAGAGCTATTTTCCATTTCATTTCGGAGTCAGAAAATCTGTGGGTCGCCTTTTCTTCATTAGGGGTAAGCCTAGATGACTTCCAGGATTTCTCTCCTTCCAAAGGAATAAAAAAAAAAAAAAAAAAAAGAGTTTCAATTACAGCTGTTGAATTTTAAGTCAGGTATCAGCCAGAAATTCCTAATTTAAGAGCTGTCAATCAGGGGAACAGGTTCCAAAATAGATTTCGGAATCTTCTTCCCTAGAGACAGTTAAAAATAGCCCAGGCAGCATCTGTGCCGCTGGGGTGCAGCCCTTCCAGGAGGCAGTGACAAAACAAAACCCTTGCTTCCCTCCCAGGGAGTCTATGACCAAGAAGTGACAAGGTGGATAAGGAAAAAGGGAAGGGAGCAGAAGTCCATCTGTGGACAAGGCAGTCGAGACTTCCTGTGGCAAAGGGAACATGATGACTTCGGAGAGGAAAATACTAGGGGAAAAAGGAAATAGCCACGTGGCTCAGAGCTCTGCAGGGAGAGCAGAGCCAATATGCATCCTAGCTGTGGCAGCTCCATTTGGTTCCAGGGACTGGGAGCTCAGCCACAGATCCTAGGGAAGGGAATTATTTCCCTCCCTAGTCCCCAAAAGAGTATATACATGAAGCCAAAGGGAAGGATGGGAATTGTCAAATAAATCCAAGACCTTCCCAGGTAAGCTGCAGCACCCACGGAGCATCTCCAAAAAGTTTTCTTTTAAAATAAAGTGCTTTTGTTTCTTGGGCCATAAGTAATCCTACCCATTTCCTGCATTTCTTTCATTGCTTTGGAAAGCTCTCTTGGGGCACAAAAAGGAACAAGACCTTCATGGACCTTTACAAACCGAACTCCAATGGGAAACGCAAGAAACAGCACTGCTATAGCCGGTAGCCTCTGCAAAACTGGCATGACCCCCTCCCTGCAGACACAAGCAGCGCTTTGACCCCCAACTCTGTGCAACCACCTCCAATGTCCACCCTTGGGGCTTTCAAGTAAGTCTTTGTTCCCCACATTGTGTGTTCCCACAGTGCACTGGAGTCAGACACGTGGCGCTGTCAACATGGGCCTTTGGGTAACCAGCTTTGCTGGTAGATACAACACAGGAAGCTCCCTGTTTCCTAAGGCCACACAGCGCAAGAGGCCCCTGCACGGGGAGAGAGGGCAGTGACCAGAGACTCACTGAGCCGAGGGAGGCAGCTAACTGAAGATAGGGGTGAGGAATGGCCACCAGCTGTTGAGAGCCGGACAGGGCAAAACCAGCGCCTGAGGCTCAATTCTTTGAAAAAGAATTTTCACTGCCTGGTGTTGCCAGCTGAGAAGAAACCTGAAGCTCAAGCACGCAGCCTGGTGATGTTTCTCCCTCTTCAGCAAAGCCAGTGAAATTTGCAAAGATAACTAGAAGAAAATCAATACTCCAGAGCCCCAGATTTAAGATGAGCTTTTGCAGAAGAGAAATTCGAGTCTGTTCTGTCCTGGCAGCTGTCCTAGGTCAAATGAGATGAGGCTTTACCCTCAAAGAAGGTACCAGACTTGGGGCACCAGGGTGGCTCAGCCAGTCAAGGGTCTGCCTTTGGCTCAGGTCAGGATTCTGGGGTCCTAGGACGCCTGGGTGGCTCAGCGATTTAATGCCTGCCTTTGGCCCAGGGCATGATCCTGGAATCCCGGGATCGAGTCCCACATCCGGCTTCCTGAATGGAGCCTGCTTCTCCCTCTGCCTGTGTCTCTGCCCCTCTCTTTTTCTGTGTGTGTCTCTCATGAATAAATAAAATCTTTAAAAAAAAGGATTCTGGGATCCAGCCCCCTGTCAGGCCCCCTGCTCAGTGGGGAGTCTGCTTCTCCCTCTGCTGCTCTCTCTCTCTTGCTCTCTCACTCTGCTCTCTCAAATAAATAAATAAATAAATAAATAAATAAATAAATAAAATCTTATATATATATATATATAAAGAAGGTACTGACTTATTGAAGAGAACGAGAAGATAGTGGACATCAAAGGGCCCTATAACTTTACATAGCTCACAACAAATAGAAGCAATGTCACCAAGAAAAGCAGAGACCGCATTCTGAATTATCTCCTGTGGCCACCCTAGGGGTTTGGCTAGGGCACCATCTCCTATCCTGCTGGTCTGGGGGCAAAGCCAGCTATGAAAGGGGTCAGGCTCCTTCCCCCACCCTTTTTTTTTTTTTCAACAAGAGAAAGCACGCATGAACGGGGCAGATGGTGGGGATGATACAGAAGGAGAGGGAGAGGATCTTAACCAGACTCCATGCCCAGTGTGGAGCATGATGTGAGGCTCAATCTCACAATGCTGAGATCATGACCTGAGCCAAAATCAAGAATTGGACATTTAACCAACTTTGCCACCCAGGCGACCTAGGGTCCTCCCCCTGCCTCCCCACCCTCCACCCCCCCTCCCCCGAATGCCACATAACACCTGGCCAGAAACTTAACCCTCTGGAATGTGCTGGACACTGTGGTCAAAATCCAGGACCTGGCGGGATCCCTGGGTGGCGCAGCGGTTTAGCGCCTGCCTTTGGCCCAGGGCGCGATCCTGGAGACCCGGGATCGAATCCCACGTCGGGCTCCCGGTGCATGGAGCCTGCTTCTCCCTCTGCCTATGTCTCTGCCTCTCTCTCTCTCTCTCTCTCTCTCTGTGTGACTATCATAAATAAATAAATTAAATAAAAAAAAAAATCCAGGACCTGGGAACAGCATATTGGGAAGTGTCTTTCTTTAGAACCTAACTCAGGTGCAAAGGGGTGGCTCTATCCAGGACCTGCCCTACACAGCTAAGAAATCCAGGGTTTGCTCATTTTTCAAAGCAGGATCTTCAATGCCTTTGGGATTCATTCCTCAGATGTGGGTTTCGGACTGGTAAAGGCCTTAGGGAATTGCAACTAAGCAGCAGAGAGCTGGTTTCCAAGGAGGAGACTCAGCAGATGATGCAGGAGTGGGGCCTCCTCTAGAGGTCATCCCCTCTAGTAGACCATCACCTCCCACCTGCCATCTGCAGACTACAGGGAAGCCAGAACAGACAGGTGAGCAGTTGGCCTGTTCTTCAAGCTCTCCTGGCAAGGAGAACCCACATTATCTTTCTATAGCCTGGAGCTGGTAAAAGAAGGGAAGGAAGGAACTAACAATGGAGTAACCAACCCACCAGCTTCCCATTCATTCTCATAACTCAACATGACGAGGCTTGGCTGGCTGCCTGCCAGCCAGTATTCTCCCTAAAAGGATAGAGCTGAAAAGGCTGTCAAATCAGAGTGTAGGACAGTAAAAGAACATTGGACTAGACATCAAAAGATCCTGGCAGGGGTGAGGATAGGGGAGATTAATTAGTGCAAAGGAACATGAAGGAACTTTTGGGGTATAGAAATGTCTGATACATTGATTATGATTTTGGTTATACGAGTGTGTGCACTGGTCAGAACTCATTTGGAACGTAAGTTTAAAATAGGTGCATTTAAAATAGGTGCATTTTATAGTATATAAATTACACGTCAGTAAAGTTTTAAAAATTAAAAAAAAATCTCATTCAAAAGTCTAATTCTGCCCTTCTTAACTGTGTAACCTTGGACAAACTTAGTCTACCTACTGCCTCAGTTATCCCATCTGTTAAACGGGGTTAATAATTTTTGCCCTGCTTACGTCACAGGATTTTTAAGATCAAATGGCATCATATTTATGAATTTACATCACACAGCACAAGATGCTAAACAAATATGAGGTCCTTGTAGTTAATGTTTGTTCTGTGACACTTGGGACATACCTTGCTATACATTTCCTGATGATCATAAGGCATGGAGGGGAAATTCTGTTCTAATTAATTGTTAATGGTTCAGAAATCTTTCCCCTGCAACACCTTAACCTGAGAATTCTTTCTGCTTGCTCTTGGCTATCTGCTTGCCCACCTCTTCACTCTGTAAATGTGACTTACTGTGGGTGCATAGGCTTTTCTGGTTCCCACGGATAAGCACCCTGACATGGGAACACACACAGCCTCTGAACACAGCTGATTGACCAGACTGCAGACGCCATGGCTAATACCATTCTGAAACTGTGGACTCTTCCCTTCCTGGGGAAACTAGTGAGTTGGCATTTCACATGTTGCCACAGAAAGCTCCTCATAGAAGGACAAAATGGGGGGGGGGGGGAAGCACAGAAGCCTGAGCAGCTAGGTACAAATTTATCTAATTGGGAGGGTTAGCTAAAAAGGACTAAGATGATCGAATCCAAAACCTTCATTTTAAAAAAAACTAGGAAATTAATTCCCTGAGAGAACAAGAGTTCAAGGCTAAGCAAAATTGTTAGGTAGGTTCCCATGCAGGTGCTTCAACCTCTCCACAAACCTCCCCCCACCCATATATAGTCACTATCCCTAAGGTCCTTCCCTTCCCCACAATGGCATCTAGGAGCCTTAGACCCTTATCCAAAGCTCTTATGGGAAACAAATGTGATCTCACACCAAAATGTAAATAAACAAGTGGCACTGTTGAGTAAGACGGGGGCAGAGATCATTCTTTAATAGGTCAAGCTAATAGTGGAAGAGATGTCTTCAGCCCATCCTCATACAGGGGCCCAGGCAAAAGCCCCCAAATCATACCCAATAGCTGGTTTTCTTTCCAACCTTAGGCAAATAGAGAACTAAAGCTTGAAACCCTTCCCAGATAAGTTCAAGTGGGCTAACAAAGAAGTTCAAGTGGGCCTGCAGAGCTCAGGGCTTATCCAAAAGCCTGCCTTATCATCCTCTAGAGCCTGCCCCACAAGCAGTAACACTGTCCCACGGAAAGGTGTGTTACAGAGGTCTTGCCTAAATGGAAATCAGGCCTCTGTACACAGCCTGTCATTCTTTGTTGCAAATGCTCCTTCTCAATCCATGTCTTAAGAATACCATTCACTCTGGGTTCACCTGGTGGAGAGAGAAAACAGATCTCTTAGACCACTTTTTTATTTTTTTGGATTTTATTTATTTATTCATGAGAGACACAGAGAGAGAGAAGGGAGGGAGAGAGACAGGCAGAGACATGGGCAGAGGGAGAAGCAGGCTCCATGGGCAGAGGGAGAAGCAGGCTCCACGCAGGCAGAGGGAGAAGCAGGCTCCAAGCAGCCTGACGTGGGACTCGATCCCAGGTCTCCAGAATCACACCCTGGGCTGAAGGTGGTGCTAAACTGCTGAGCCACCCGGGCTGCCCTCTTTGACCACTTTTAACCCAGTCAAAGCCACCATCATCTCTCAATGGATTCCCGCCAAGAGTTTTGTAATTGGCACCCTTCCTTCCACTTTTTGCCCACCTATATCTATTTCCCCCACAGCAAGCAGTGTGATCTTTATTTTTTTTTTAATATTTTATTTATTTATTCGAGAAACAGAGAGAGAGGCAGAGAGACAGGCAGAGGGAGAAGCAGGCTCCATGCAGGGAGCCCGAAGTGGGACTAGATCCCGGGTCTCCAGGATCAGGCCCTGGGCGGAAGGCAGCGCTAAACCGCTGAGCCATCCAGGCTGCCCCAGTGTGATCTTTAAAAAAAACAAATCAAATGTATCCACTACTCCCATGCTTATTGCCCTCCAGGGGCTTCCCACTGCTGGGAATCAAATGCAGAGTCATGGCCCTGCTCTGTAGGCTCCGTGTGGTCTGACCCTGCCAGCCACCTCACTCCAGACCCTTGCCTGCTTACTCTCTGCCTTCTGATCACACAGACCTTCTTTCTGGTTCTGTTTCCCAAACATGCACAGTTCTATGCACCTTCAGACCTTAGCACTGGCTGCTCCCTCTGCCCCCGGATGTGTCGTTGGCGGACTCTTTCCTCCCATCCCATGGTCAGCTCAGATATCACCTCCAACAGGCTTTTTGAACCGCACCTGGGTTAAGTAAGCAATGCCCTGCCTCTGCCAGCCACTCTGAGCACACCACCTTCTTTTTTATTTCTTTCACTACACTCAACTTCCTGGATTTCACTCCTTCATGTATCTGTTTACTGTATATTTCTCCCACTAAGATTACAGCTCCATGAAAGCAGAGCTGTTCCATCTTGTTGATAACTCTATCTCCAGCACCAGGCCAGAGCCTGGCACAGCGTGGACACACATCACTACATGTCGAGTACATGAATGAAAAAAATGAATGGATGAATATTTTTTTATACAAAGTGAATGTCTTTCAAGATTGGGTAAAACCCTCTGGTAGGCCCCACAGAGTCAATGTCCAGGGTCACACCTATACTCACAAGAAATACCAACACTGGCACACACTTTACCAACAGGGAAACATATCTGTAAGACGGGAGGTGGAGATCATGTGCCTCCATCAGGCATTTCCCTAATTAATCATCGACACTCCTAGTCTGAGATATCCATAACACCAACTCTGGCATCGATCTGAAGGAAATCTATTCATTTAAGCTGACAAAAGCATGCTGTCATTTTCATTTCCATTACAAAGCATGCCAATGTAGCAGAAATATTTTGATTGATTGCACATCTTTCTCACAATCCAAGTGGCAATTGATCAGCTTACCAAGGGACAAATAGTTCAACAACTCAAGTCAGAAGCAGAAAGCCTTTTCTTTCTTTCTTTACTTACAAGACTTAAGTAAGATAATTGAAAATACAGAAAATTACTGATACTTAATTTTTTCTTTTAGGAGACACTACACTGTGACACCATCACCCATTTTGTTTGGAAGAAGGTAAGATGGATGGATGGATGTGTATGTATTTATATACACACATATACCTATGTATGTATGTATGTATCTATAAATTCGAAAAGAAGTTACTACCAGCACCTCAATACCCTCCTGCAATGCCTGCAGGATATTAACTCTAAGGCCAGGAAGGCATCTCCAACAACAACAGGAGTGAAGACTCCTGGCCCCACCGAGAACAAATGAGTTAACAGAACTAAAAGTGTTTTGAGACCCTGCAAGAAAGAAGCTATAAGAAATCCTGAAAGAATAAGAAGGGAAAAAAAGAAGTACAAATACAGTCTCTATGGGAGCGGAGGGGAGATGTTGCATATAGAGAGAATCAAGGTGCTCCTTACTGAAGAGCCCTTCAGGTTGAAGAGAGCCATCCTCCACCCCCCCCACCCCCCCCCCCCCCCCCACCCCCGCCCTTGGCCACCCAGCTCTTCTCTTCAAGGATTTCAAGGATGGGCAGTGATCAGACTCCCTCGCGATAGGCTGTTGACTGGGTGGACTTTCTGACAGCCAGAATGCTGCGAGCAGCTCAGGGGCTGAGGCGTGCCGGGCCAAGCAGGCCAGCACAGGTTTCCACCACACCCAGGCTTCAGCTTGGTATAAAATGAAAATGGCCAAAAGAGTTTTAATGAATTGTTAATGATTTAAGTAGGCACAGCGATATCCTTGTGAGATAAGACAAAAGGAACCTAACCAAGAATATATCCAATTATACAACCCTGGCACACATTCAGGAAGCTTCCAGAAAAGAATGGATGAAGGCCAGAAGATCGTATGCCTCTATACCCTCCCCATGGAAGCCCACCCATACATTTCTTTTAAAAAAAGCATTCTCTTCTCTTCTCCAAACTCTCCTGAACAGACTATTCCACAGCCTTCCTTCGTACTTTCATCCTATCGTGCTACAAATGCCTGGCTTCTGCCTGATGTCAACCCTGCCTCTCAACCATTTACTAAGGGACAGGACTAAACTTGAGTTGTTTCCTGTGGACAAAAGTACAATGGTCGCCTTTAAGATCACCTCCTTGAAAGAAAACTGGTTTTAAGCTGATTAAGAAACTCCATGCTTACAGGTTCTCACACTTGGTATGTCTTGGTCTAAAACACCCCAATAAGATAAGAGGTGAGATAATGGCTCCCTCGATTGATTGAGAAGGAATGTCAACTTTATAAAGAAAAAAAGAGGGAGGCACATAGGTGGCTCAGTTGGTTGTGTCTCCTTTTTTTTAAAGATTTATTTATTTATTCATGATAGACACACACACACACACACACACAGAGGCAGAGACACAGGCAGAGGAAGAAGCAGGCTCCATACCGGGAGCCCGACACGGGATTCAATCCCAGGACTCGAGGATCGCACCCTGGGTCAAAGGCAAGCGCCCAACTGCTGAGCCACCCAGGGATCCCCCTGTGTCTGACTCTTGATCTTAGCTCAGGTCTTGATCTCAGATCCTGAGTTCAAGCCTGGCACTGGGTTCCGCGCTGGGCACAGAGCCTACTGAAGAAGAAGAAAAGAAGAAAGAAGAAAGAAGGAAGAAGGAAGAAGTAGATTAAAAAAAAAAAAAGGCCCTCATAAGTACTGGGAACTGTCAGATCCATGCCATTCTTTTGTACAGCATTTTTGCAAGCAGATTTGATTTTCTTTACTCAAATGTCTCCAGTTTTGGAGTTTACAACACCGAAACAGATTTCTAAGATCCTCCAGTGTTCCACTCTCAGCTCTAAAATAAATTTCTTTTAACATTAAGTCAGGACGCTTAGATTGCTGTAAATAAGAATGATTCTAAATCAAGATTAAGTTGGCTTTTCAAACAATCAACAACAGTATGTCACAATCACCTGCAAAAGCCCAGCACTAGTTAAACTCCAGTGATGAGTACCAAAGAAATATGAAATAGAATTCCTGTTATCCAGTCCTAACAATCTAGAAACAGCCCTCAATTAATTTACCAACAGAATACGTTACATAGTAAGATTATTTGTAATTTCAAACACATTTCACTAGTTTCAGTTCTCAGGTGGGTAGCGAACTGACTTGGCTCATAATGTAACTGGAATACCGAGTATGTGCAGATGAAACCTGATATAGAAAACTGCTTTAACACCAGAAATATCTAGCGTGTTTATGGTGCTTTGTTAGTTTCTCATATACATAAATGTCACCATGACCCTGTGAATAGGTGGTATTTGGTAGAACAATGGTAATGTTTCCAACGGCTGAGGAAGTGGAGGCACAGAAAGCCTAAAAACTGCTTCAAAGTCACAAGGCTGCTACAGTGGCAACAGGAAACTCCAAGGCTCTTCTTCCAACTCCAGATCCTGTTCCCAATCTGCTAGAGACAGGGATGAGAAATAGGTGTGGGATGGAATGCCTGGGTGGCTCAGTGGTTGAGCGGCCACCTTCCACTCAAGTCGTGTTCCCGGGGTCCTCGGGTTGAGTCCCACGTCGGGCTCCCCACAGGGAGCCTGCTTCTCCCTCTGCCTGTGTCTCTGCCTCTCTCTCTAGGTCTCTCATGAATAAGTAAATAACTAAAATCTCTAAAAGAGAGAGAGAGAGAGAGAGAGAGAGAGATAGGCATGGAGTGTTTGGTTTTGCTTTATTGTTGAAGACTGGTGCCTGAGACAGGAAATTTCACAGGAGAAAGATGAGGAGGTAAAAGGAAACTTTTAGTGATTCAAAATAAGGCTTAGGGCACTTTTAGAAACTTTAGACAATGACAGCCCTGGGCCTTACTGTCTTTGCCTTTTCAAGTTCACCTGCCATGCTTCAGGTACATGGAGGAGGGGGTTGGGTTTGGTTTTTTTTTTTTTTTTTTTTTAAGATTTTATTTATTTATTCATGAGAATACACAGAGAGGAGAGAGAGAAGCAGAGACACAGAGAGAGAGGCAGAGACACAGGCAGAGGGAGAAGCAGGCCCCATGCAGGGAGCCCGACGTGGGACTCGATCCCGGGTCTCCAGGATCACACTGGATCTGAAGGCGGCTCTAAACCGCTGAGCCACTGGGGCTGCCCTTGGGTTTTAACTCATAAACAGGAAGACACCATCCAGAAAGGTCTGAGAAGAATTTCTTGATAGCTAGGTAAGCACTGGAAAAGAGGTGATGAGGACGATGGACACAGGTGTGACAGAGAATGAGTTGAGTTGCCAGCCCAGGAAAAATGGCAGAGGGGGCTGGAAGCCGAGGGAAGGCAGCGTTCTAGTAAAGCGTGCATGAGGAAGAGTGTTCCGTTCACCCTCACCACGCACCATCAGGCCAAGGCCGACGAGGGACGAGGCGCCAGCAGCCGTGAGCCAGCCGCGCAGAAGGTAACGGCCTCTCCCCCTCAGCAAGGGCTGATGCTGAGGAGACATCTACGACATTATCAGGTGACCACACAAATTATCACACGTCTGTGAAATCCACAAAAATCCCTCTAACTGAATAAAGGTGCAGAGTCTCATCCCTTCGTCCACGAATCCAATGAACATTTCCTACGTGCCAAGCGCCACACCAGATGCCAGGAAAACAGCCGTAAGCGGAGACAGCCCCTGCCTTCAAGGAGCTCACGGTTTGGCAGGCAAGAAGGATGTACCCGTAAACAAGTGCCAGATAGTCGACTGCTAGGAGTTCCTTTAGTTCAGCGACCAAAGCCCTGGCACAGGAGGCTTCCAGCATAAACAGAGCCCAGTGGCTTCCCCAGCACGCTCTGCTTGGCAGACTCGCTGTTTATCATTTACCCATCTATATACAGAGGCTCACACTGACACTTAGGCCAAATCTATGTTATTAATCACATATTTGCTGGCTAAGTCACTTGCCCGATGTCTACCCTGCCCAAGTCACTGTTTTGTTTCCAAGGGGGAAGAATGTGTGTGTGTAAATGACGCCCAAATTGTGTAAGAACGACCTGAACTCGGAGTGGTTCTTGAAGGGCTCACCACAGCACTGGCATGTCCTTTCAAGCATGGCCCAGGGAGCAACAGGTGATTCACTTTAACAAACATGCTCAAGTCAATGTTATGTAGGTCAAGTCCCATGGAAACAACTCCAAAAGACCATCCACCTTCTTCTGTCACAGCAAATTAAATCTTAGTTTATATTTGCTTGGGCTGTGTCATTTACAAAGCATTTATGAAATGGTTATCTCTTAATTTAAGTAACATGGCAACCCCTCATTGTAAGTATTATATGGTCATCTTTAATCTAGAGAAGCTGAGGCCAGGAGAGGTTAGGGTATTATGCAGGGCCGTGCGATGAATGGCAAGGGTCAGAGCTGAATCTGGCACTCAAGCCTTCTGACCCCCCAGTTGGGTGTTTCCTTCTACCAAATTGGGGCTTAAGATTCCCAAGCCAACGGTTGGTAATCTCTGTCACTTAGAAAAAATAAAAAGGAGAACAAGAATTCCTCCAGTCTCCCTGGATCCAACACACTGGATGACAGTAAATCACAGGCCATTCTGTTCAGAATAGAAATAACACTAAAAATTCAAACCCTTTGGAGGTGATGATGGAAGACATTCAGTTCCACTGCCAATACCTAAAATATATTTGCCTATAAATAGCTTTAGTTTGATCCCCTCTCCCAACAAATCCCACATCACAATCTCTAATCAAACCCTCTATCCAGGAGCCATCTCACCATCCCAAAGTTATTCAAATTAAGGTGAATTAGCCACTCCTGCCTCCACACCTCGAAACAGCACCAGCACCAGCACCACCCAGTCGTGTTTTGCTGAACTCAGCCTCTCCCACACTCCCTGGGATGCTTTTAAAATAACTTGTTCGTTAGCCAACTCTTTGTCAACCATGGGAGCTAGGGGGGGCGGATGGGGTGTTGGGGGGGGGCTTGAATCGACTTTTCTGTAATTCTCAGAGCAGGAGAGAGATGCTCATCAGCAGAGCAGAGACTCAGAACGCAATTTTTTCCTTTCCTTGTTCAGCCAGGGCTCATCCCCTACAGGATGTTGGGAAAGAAAATGCTATTAATTCCCAAACACAAACAGTGAGTCCCCTTGAAGGGGGGGGGGGGGGGAGATATTTTTCAAACCGAAATGTAGAAAAGCTGCAAACGAGGTCAGGTATTTGGCATGTAGGTGAGATGCCATCTATCTCGCAGTTTCTCTGCAACATTCCCAATTTAGGAAAGAAAATGACAGATTTAATGAAGGGGGGGATGTGGGAAAGGACTGGCACTGTCACTTACCTGGTGATATTCCTCCTTGAATGGAACTGTCACCTCAAACTCAGAAGTCTAAAATAACCCTCATTCTCTTGCAGAGTGCAGCATCTTCTCCTGACTTCCCCACAGCGAATTCTCCCTTTGCCACCAGCCTTCTCGCTGTGCCCCAAGCTCAGAACCCTGTGCCCTGCGTGACTCTCACCTGGCCCCTGGCTCCCACACTCATCCCTGCAGCTAGGCTCCCCCATCTCAGTAGAAACTCTGGACTACATAGTGTGGTCCAGCACGGACCAAGGGGAAAAGAATAGACTGACTTTGGAGTCCTACAGACCTGGGCGTTAGTCCCCAGTCACCATAGATCAAGGGCCTGAGCACAAGTTTCTAGTTAATGGAGAATCACTGCTTCCCTCTGTGGTGGCTCTAAGAACTGGTCACAGTTACCAACATATTCCCAGCAGCCACCGCAGGGGGCCGGCACAGACTACTAGAGTACACTGTGTGGGCAGAAGCAGGCCTCCCTTGCCAGCCTGGAGCAAGCCAGGAGTCTCTCTGAAACACAACTTCATCACACCAGTCCTCCATCAGACTGCCTCTATTGTTCCCCACTGCCTCAGCACACAGCCAGACTCTGGCTGACTGTCCAGATCATCCAAAATCATCTGGCCCCATACTACTCATCTGTCTTGGCCTCCTGTTCTTCAGCGGTGGGGGGGGGGGGGGGGGGGTGCCCACTGACTCAGCCAAACATTTACTGGTGCCCACCACAAGCAAACACGGTGCTGGTTGCTGGGAATGTGAAATGAAAGGTTGTCTACCCTCGCGAGCTCACAAGTGGCTTTTTGGCAGGGAGCCTGTTTCTAAGGAAAGGGGCTTGAAGGTGGACATGAGGACGGATAAAACCATCCTTGTATTGTGGTGTAGGAAGTGATGTAGGACTGGTCAGCTCGGTGGGGACTGTGGGAACACCGAGGGAGGCGCACACACTGCCTCTGTTCTTCCCTCCTACTCTGGAGTCAGCCAAGAGCCTATGCCATCAGTCAAGATCTTGTTCATTCTGGCCCACCCCTCTCCATCTCTGAATTCCTCAAGTTCTTATCAACATGACTCATCTTCAGTCATCCACTGGCTGAT